>NW_024356505.1:2572858-2900437 GCF_014805655.1 Passer montanus | reverse complement strand
CGCCCCCCGGCAGCCAGCGGGGCGGGCGGGGGCCCTCTGGCGCCGGCCCGGGGCGGGAGCGCAGCCGCCCCTTCCCTCCCTCCCTGCCTCCCGCGCCGCGCTCACCTCGTCGTCGTGGTGCTGGCAGTAGCTGGCTCGGTCGGGGAAGACAGAGAGGATGTTGTACGGCGAGGCGGGGTAGGGCGGGCTGAGGGCGAGCGGCGCGGCGGGGCCGGCGGCGGCGGGGCCGGCGGCGAAGCGCTCGATGAAGTGGTCCTTGGTGAGGCGGACGCGCTGGTGCGCCCGCACGCAGTTGTCGCACAGGTGCTCCTGGCAGTCCAGGCAGCGGGAGCTGGCGGCGTTGCCCTCGTCGCAGGAGCTGCAGCGCGGCTCGCCCTGCCGGCTGTGGGGCCGCCGCAGCAGGAGCGCCGCCGAGCCGCCGCCGCCCGAGGAGGAGGACGACGACGACGTCGAGGAGGGCGCGGCCGAGGCGGCGGCGGCGGGCGAGGAGCCGGCGGCGNGCGGCCGTGGTGCCGGTTGTTGCCGCCGCCGCCCGAGCCCGCGGCGGGGCCGGCCCCGGCGGCGCGGCCGTTCTTCTGCTCGTCGGCGGCGGCCGCCACGACGACGACGTCCAGCAGGTTGCTGAGGAGGAAGTTGGAGGAGGGCAGCGCGTCCATGCCCGAGGGCTCCGAGATCACCACCTTCTGGTCGCAGATGGGGCAGCGCAGCTTGAGCGCGTCCCCCGTGCCGGGGTGCCGCTGCGCCTCCAGGCACTGGCGGCAGAAGGCGTGCAGGCAGGGCAGGACGTGGAGCCGCCGCGGCGGGCCCCCGCAGGAGGAGCCGCCGCCGCCCCCGGAGGAACTGGAGGTCTGCGAGGAGGACGAGGAGGTGGAGGAGTTGGACGAGAGGGGAGCCGGCGAGCCGCACATCTCCTTGCACAGCGGGCAGATCTGGAAGTCGGACTCGGGAAACGAAGCCATTTGCGATGGGCCTGACTCCCCGATGGGGGGCAAAAACGTGTCTCTCCTCCCCAAAAAAAAAAAAAAAAAAAAGGGAAAAAAAAAAAGCGTGGGCGGAAAAGCAGAGGCGCGGGGAGAAGGTAGTTCTGCAAGCAGCTTACGAGCAAGCTGGCATCGATCAGTCGTTTTGCCAAGTGGGATCGATGGGCCGGTTTTGCAAATACGGTGTCATCGATCCGGCGGTCTGCAGGGAGCTGGGTCCTCTCCTCGTACGTCGCTGCTGCCGGGCTGGCTGCTGCGGGGAGGGGGGAGTATTTTTGGTATCAAGGTGTAGCTGTCCCGTTCTCCCTCAGTAAATGGATCCTCTCGTCCCTCTCATGTACTTAACCCCCGATCCCCCGTTGCATTAGACAAATTGTATTGATTCCCCGATCGGTCAATACCTCACACAGTCTTCTCATCTCCCCCTCGGGTCAGCAGTTTGACAACGTGGTTTGGTTACTTGTCCTCTTCCTCAACGGAAAGTGCATGGGCGCCGACCGCCCGATCCCCGCCGCATCCAGCGGGGACCGAACTCTGTCCGCCGGGGCTGGGCTCCGGTTCCCACGGCCGCAGAACCGGGTCGGAGCGGCAGTGCAAGTCCCTCTCGGCCGGGCGGCTGGGGGGCAGCGGGGGCTTAACTCAAGTTTCGCTCTTTCTTCTTGGGGCGTTGGGTTTTTTCCTCTTTTCCTTTAAACCTGTGCTTGTCGGGGGGGAAGGGGAAATTTCGTTTCAGTTCCCCCCTCCACTTTTGCAATCCAGAGCAGCTCTAGGAGAGAGAGAGGCACTGAAACACAGTGGCCAGGCAGACTTCTCCGGCTCCAGTCTTCCCCCGCCGACGCCTGCTCCACCACCGCATGACTGGGGGGTGGGGATCGAGGGCGGCGTTGGTGCCCACCCCACCGGCAGAGACTCACGCTGGCGGGACGCGGAGGAGGAGATGGGAAGAATAAAAGGGCTCCGAGGACGGCCGAGAAGGGCAGTCCCCCTCTCTCGCCTCCCGAGTGCCGGCTCCCGCCGGACGCCTTCCTTTTCGCGGGGCTTCCCGCGGAGGGCAGCGCCGAGCCCGCAGCGGCCGCGGCACACGCGGCACCCGGCGGCTGCTGCCGCCCGCTCAGCGCCGCGGGCTCGGCGCGGCTCGCACAGGCTGCGGCGGCCGGGCAGAGGAGCAGCGGCAGGTCCCCGCCGGCCGCCCTGAATTATTCATGGGGGGTGTATTATATTCGCTCGCACAAATTGGAGCCGCTGTGCAATGCTATCCGAGAGCGCTACGCTCGCCCCCTCCTCCTCCTCCTCCTCTCCGGTTCTCTCTCGCTCTGAGCCCCTGCAGCGCCTAGGATCACATTTCCTTTGTCATCTCGCCTCTTCGCGTGGTGTTTTATTGAGAAAACAAAAATAATATAAAACCCGAAGAAGAGGCGAGAGGAGCGGGGGGCGGCGGGAGGAAAGCAGCGAAAACCAAAACGCCCGCCTCCCCCGCGGTCTGCCGAGCCGGAGCCCACCGGCCCCGGGGGGTAAATTAGCAGGAATTACTCACTGATGCGGCAGCACCGTCCCAGGCGGCGTGGGATCCGGGGAGAGCCATCGCGCCGGGCGCCTTCCCCGCCGGGCGGGGTGCGGAGGGCGGCCCCGGGGGGGGCGCGGGGCTGGCGGCGGCGCTGCCGCTGCGGCCGCCGGCACTGGGGCGGCGCGGCGTGCGGGAGCCTTTTAAGCTCCGACGGCGCGGGCTGACTTCCGCCCGGCTGCGGGGGGCGGCCGGGGGGCGGCGGCGGCGGGCAGGAAACATTCGCCCTCCTCCGGCCCGACCTGCCCCCATCCGCCCGCATCCAGCCCCCTTCGCCCACCCCCGGTCTTTCAGTCCCGGTTTCGGCGCCCGGGACCCCCCTGGCACCGCGGGTCTGCCGCGCCGCCGCTCGGGCGGTCGCCAGACCCTCGCGCCCTTTTTGGGTTTGGGATGCGAGCGGGGCTTCGGGCCGTTCTTTGAAAGCACCGAGGCGTTAATGCAGCTTCAAACATTGAGTCTCTCGGGGAATTGTTTTCTGACGCCCGGTTTAGAGGTGACGGGCTCCTCTCCGCGCTCTTGAGGTTGCCGCCGGGTGTGCGGTGCCCGGGCGGGCGAGCCCTGGGGGGGTTTGCTGCTGGGCAGGGACAGGCGCCTCCAATCCTTCAAAGTGACTCGTGAAACGAAAATTAGCGGGGATACCATTTGCGCCGCTGCGAGACCGCACTTAAATAAAAATTCGCAACAATTATTTCTGTTTTAATGAAACTCCCCGCCACCAGCAACGTGTGGGTGGAAAGTTTCGGCTCTGCAGCACGACCGAGTGGCCACCCTCTTGGTTAGCGGGGCTTGCGGTAGCGAGAGAGGATGCATGGTATTGCACCCTTAACAAGGAAACGGGAGATCTGAGAAATTGTAAAACGTGGAACTGGCTTAGAGATTGGAAAGTTAAAAAATCAGGAAAAGGGATGAAAATGGGAAATTATACAGATCAGTGAATGGAAGCATCTGTAAATAACCAAAATAAACTCAAAACTAATTACTGTTCAGTAATGACAACAAATTCTCAGAACCACCACAGAACAGGAAAACTGGTTATTAAAATACATTCAGTTATGTTTCTCCTTTGTTTAACCCTTAGATGTACAAACAACTAATGCTATTTAGGCCTTAGATGCACAAATAAGACTAAAATCGTCTGCTTAAAAATGCCTTTTGTCTTCTGCTGGCAGGTACTAAACACAGCTCAAGCTGTATCTCAAAAAGCCCTTCAGAGAACTGAGAAACTCAGGAGTGCTAACACCCTTATGCAAGACCAAGCAATGGGAATCGTTGATGAAGTTCCATGGGCCAAGACAGGTGCATTAAGTTGTAAACAAGCATGAATATTTATTATGCCCCTCAGTAGTATATTCTGCTGAGAACTTGCCTTATGTATCACTAAAGGATTTGGCTCTGGGGCTGTGTTCTTTATATTACATATCCGTACGTTCACATTTGAGCATGCAGGTGAAATCCATCACAGCTTTGACTATCCAGAGGTTAAAAAATCATTGAGCCTTGCCTCAGCTCTGTTTATTTGTCCTGTGGTTGCTGCAGAGAGTTATGATGCTGCAGAGCTTGTCCTTTCCCGGATGAAGAGCGGGAATTCCCAAACAACAAGCTCAAGGTTGATCTGTTTGGGTTTCCCAGATAATGCTTTGCACCAGCTCCCTCAATGGAAACTGTCATCTTTTGTGTTCAGAAATATTTTAATTGGGCAGAAATTCCCAATGCGTGTCTCCAGGCATATCTGACACCCCTGCCTCCCTCGGTGACAGCTGTTTGCTTTCCAGCAAGCCGGCTGAAGGGGGCAATTCTGCACATCACTGCTTCAAACGGTCCTTAACAGGCTCACGATGCTACCTATGCCCTGTGGAAGGTCCTTTTTGCTGACAGGATCCTCTGTGTTTGTGCCAAGGCTCCCGAAGCTCGTTTACATCTTACACCCTCCCTGAGTTTGTAAAAGGCTATAAGCAATGCACTGTCCCTGAACAGAGGGTCCTTATTCTCCAGCTGTCACCCTCCTATTGGAGCACCTCTGTCTTGCTGAATCAAAGTCCTCCTTTTCTTCTCTAACCATTTCCACCACTGAAGGAATGCAACATTTTGAGGCTTCCTCCAGTTATGGATGGCTTGCTGTCTTCACTATGAAAAACGCTGAAATAAAGCTGAAGGGAGCACACGGGCACTATAATCCTTCTGAAACACTGGCTGCTGGAGCACTTGTGCACTCAGCTACACAGCAGACAGCACCGTGCATTTTTCTGCTTAATGCATTGACTCAGTGGTTTTCAATTCAATCAAGTTTGTTCTGCTATAACAACGCCCTCAGCTCTCCTCAGAGTGAGGCCTCAATATATTTAATTTGTTTTCTGAGCCGACAAACACCGTGAGTGAGTAACAGCGTGGGGGCGATAGGTGAAGTGCGGGAGGCTTCTCATTCCTTGTTGGACAGCAGGATGAGAACTTATTTTTATGATTTTTCCCTGGGAAGCTAGTGCTTCGCATTTTCCCTTTTTGTTTGTTAAAAACAAAAGAACAATAGCTATCCTGGTTAGCAGGGCTATTGTCCCTCTGTGCCAAATAAATGAAATCTCCCTGCTTACGTGAGCGTCTGAGACATTTCTCTGCATTCTGCTAGCTTTCCTTTGTGTCACTCTGCTGAGGTTTCTCGCATTTTATCCCCCATTTTCCAGTCTTTTTCAACCCACTTCTCTCATCTTTCTTTTGTCCTCCATTCATACACTGTTGCTGGTCTGAATTTGAAATTGTGTGGTTTGTACTAAAGGCAAACCCATCTTTTAAACTGTGTTGAAATCATAACTGTATTGTGATCGTGTAAGAACTGTGTTCAAACATTAACCATTAAAACATTATAACAATGCTGAAACCTAGGCATGAATGGTCTGATATTCAGAGACACTTAACAAGAATTGAAATAGCTCTGAAGATATGGCCCAGCTTCTGCCTAGTTCAAGAATCTCTATTTGGCAACATTTGTCTGTCCTTGACTAACTGCCCAGCCACTGCAGCTAAAGGATGCATTAAAAATGCTCTTCTTTTTTCTTTTTTCCCTTAAATTTTAGTGGAAAATACACCGCACCTGAGTCATTCTCTGGCATCTTCTTAGAATACCGGGATGTGCTTTCCACTTGGAAGCTCCGTTTTCTTGAAGGAAAGCATCTGCTTTCTGCCAGCAGCACTACAGGACAAACAGAATGGTGTTCCTGCCAAAAGCAATACAGCTGGAAAACCCAGGGGTCTGGAGGTTAAAAGCTTTGTTAAATAGAACCAGGTAGAGTAATCATGAGTTTGGGGATATTTTACTGTAATTTTAGAGGCAAACATTCACAGAAAGAGCTCTCCCCTATGCCACCTGCATGAAGGGGTCCAGCAGCCTGATGTGGTTTGCCTTGCTGTGCTGAGTGCCAAGGCAGTGTTGTGAGCTCAGAGCTCACACGGGTGAGCAGGAGTAGCTGAGGAGCTGGTGCAAGTCCCTGAATGTGCACAGGTAATGGGAAACAGAGGGGTCTGGACTCCTGTTATCATTGTTGCTATTTTGCACCTAAGGACCCAGAAAACAACCCCAACTCCAATATTGCTATACCACAATCATAAAAAGCCAATACAGTGGTTCATAGCTTCAAATTCTGCACAGCCTTTCCTAGGGATTGCCAAGATCTAAAACTCTCCCTGTCCTGTTGCCCCTGAGAATCCCCTCCTTTGTTTATCTGTTAACAAAGAGACAAGAGACTCAGCATTACAACCTGCTTGGATCTTTGCCTCTCCTGCTCAAAAATTCATCTAGTAAATCAATGTACAAAACCATCACCTACAACAGGTCTACTCACAAAGAAAGTCTTTAGCAAGGTCTTGGTGCTGCTGCAGCCTTTGGAGATTTCACATTTGTCAAATAGTGCCAGACAAATGAAAGAGGAAGGTTTTGTTCTTGGATTTTAGCTCACTGTTATCAACTTACTCATTATGCTCAGAGGAATATCCATATTTTTTTAGGTTTTCACCACAACTGTGCTCCATGGACAACTGTGCCACTTAAGTTCAGCCACTTTAGCTCTGATTTGTGCTGGTTTTTTCTCCTTCCCTCATTTTTCCTCTTGCAAGCACAAACTTTTAAATTTGCCTCAGATTCCAAATTTGCCATGCCTGCTCCTGCACACTGACTCTCGCTCAACCATATATCTGTCATTGGATCCATTAGTAAGTACAGTAGTAAGCTCAACTTTCTGCATGTGTTGCTGAGCTTCCTGTAGGATATGCTGGATCTTGAGCAGGGTGGAGGGTTGGGGAGCAAAGAAGCAGTAAGTGTTGTCCCCATGGTATAAATCATTGGAAACTGGCTTGCTCAGCATATTAATTCAAGCTCTTGACACCCCCTCCTCCACCCATCCATCTCCCCTACAGCAGGGTCACCTTGAGTTTAAAGATGTGCTTGTTAGGGTGTGATGGGATCCAGAAAGGAACAGAAAGAGCCTTCTCTGTGCACATGTGCATGTGAAATCTATAGATCTTGTTGGTATGCATCTTTGCATCCGTACAGTCTTCAAGGGCTGCCTTTGGGAAGCAGGGATCTTGCACCCAAGCAGCTGACATTGCTTTTAACCCCAGAGACGCTCCCAGGTTTAGGCATCAATCCTCTGTTCCCAGGAAGAAGCAAGCACCTACTGTCTTGGTTTACAGCACTAAGCTCTGCAGGCAGCTGATGCAAAGATTTTTCGATGTGCTATAGAAAGTTTTGGGTTTTTTCACTTCTGTTATCATGTCTCCAAGAGCACCTTTATGCTTAGGTCTTGCTCTAGCTTTCCTACTGGACAGTATGCATTTGAGACAAAGCTAAATGACCTTCCTTTTTTTTTCTTTTCATGTGCATTCTGATAAATTGCTTCATCTTTTCAGAAATTATGGCTGAAAATAATCCATTTCTAACCATATAGTGGGATTTAGCATCACAAGGACTTTTAGCACTTTACCTCCCAATGACTGTATCTCTAAAGCCAGTTTCCTCTTCCAGACTTCTCAAATCTCTCCCTATTCACCATCTGTTCAATCAGATTTCTTGTTAGGCTAAGTACCTGTGTTGGCTTTAGTCTTTGATGATGACAGCTCAACTATTGCCCCCCAAGGATGGGCTCAAGGCCAGAAGATGCAAATGTCTGGTTCTTCTCACCCTGATTCTGTTCTAAACAGCTTTTAAATGCGATGTGTATTATTAAGAATGGTCTAAATCCATGTCTCAATCACAAGAAGTAACTGACTAGGAGTGAAAACTAATGCTGGAGTAGTCTTGAATGTTCTCAAACTCACCTTCAACAAAATGTCCCATCAGATCACTTTTCCCTTTTAGGAAAAACTTGGCAAAATAGACATACCTTGCAAACAGGCTCTGCAGGTCAAGAAATGCAAGCTCTGAGCAGGTGGAGGTAGAAAAAGGTGCCAACATTATGCAAAGCTGCAAAAGTTTTGTTATTAGCCTCCTGTTTCCTGACACTGCTCCTGCTCCGATACCTCACTCTGTATTTATCCTCTCCACACAGTTAACTTGACTGTAACTCAGAAGTTCTCCTTACCTCTCTTACCGCTCTTGCTCACATCTGCAAGATGCTTTTACTCGGCTGGGGGAGTGCCCCTAGCAGCGAGAGGTGGTGTATGCTGCCTCTAAGGGAGAGTGGCTTGTCAGCTGCTAACGCTTCCCCACAGCTGTGTAAACTCTGGGCGCAGGCAGCTGTTCCCCTCCAGATCTGGCGGTGGGAGCTGGGAAGCCTGGCACCCTCAGCTATTCATTACCAGCCCCCAAACTGGGAGCTGTGAGTGTCCCCTAACAGGCTGCAGCACTGACCTTGTGCTGGGAAGGGTGAAGTGCTTGTGCAGTGTGTTCAGAGGGACAATAGTGTCTCCCGTCCCTTTGAATGGTTGTGAAGGTCACCTACATCTTTCTCCATCTTAAGACTGCCTGCATCCAACACTGCCTCTCCCCTTCTGCCTCCTCATCATTATTCCCTGGGGAGTGTGGGCAGATCACTTCTCCCTCGGGGGGCCATGCAGTGTAATTCCCTGAGCACTGGCAAACCGTGAACCTCAGCCAGTGGCAGGCTCCCTCAGATGATTCCATGTAAAATACAGCGCTAATCCTGACCCACATTCAGGTGCTGCTCTCTCCTGCAGCTGCTCTGATCAAGACAGGTCAGTTCCAAAGATATAAATTGAATGCTGAGAGGGAAAAGCAGTGCTATTTCTGCATTGTCCTTAGCGGGAAACATGCTTGGAGTTAATGGACCTGAAATGTTTAGGGTTTTATATGTCAAAACCAACACTGGTCAGAGACAGTGCATACGAAGTTAATGTGCTCCTTTACAAGAGGGAATGGGCAAGCAAGCAGCCAGGCACGGTGCTAATCAAACTTTCTGGTTCATGTGAGTATTTATTGTGATTATAATTGTGTTTCCTGTAGGGAAAGCTGTAAGGTGGACTCAGAGGAAACTTCTGCTACCTTGCAGCATGCTGTTCCTCTAGGCTCAGGTTACAGGTTGAGGCTTTTGTGTACTCACAGACATGCAAGAGGTTGGAGTCTTCTGTCTTGGCTTCTCTGCAAAGACTTTGGGAACAAGAAATGACCTATGAAGAGGCCTTTCCCCTCCTCACTGCTCCGCCAGGGAGCCTAGAATGAAGAAGTTCTTGGTCTGGCCAGCTTTCTCTGGCAGTGGGAGAAGGCAGCTGCCTCCTCTCCTACATGAGACCCCAGTGGCATCCCTACAGTCCTTCATAAAAGTGGACCTACAAAAGCAGCTGGTGACTCACATTGCAGCCCAAAGCCCCCGTTGCATGCCACTGGGAAAAAAGGCAGCTAAAACCCTTTGGGTGAGAGTCTCCTCCCACAAAATGAGCCCCAAGGGGCCACACGTTTCTTGGAGGCTATTAAATGTCCCTTTGCACGTGCCTCCTCACTGAGCGTGGAAGGGCCCTGCGCCTGCTGGTGTGAAGCCTTCCCAGTACACCTCCACCACAGCAGCTATAAATAGGCTGGGGGATAAGACAAAGGGAAGCATTCTTAAAATGGAGGATACCACAGGTCCTGTTTGCAGGAGCAGGAACTCTATAGGGAAGTTTTAAAGCTGTTGATTTGGCTGACACTGTAGGTCTTAGCTGTCAGTGAGGATCTTTTCCCCTTTTTGCTGTACTAAAGCAGGGAGGGTGCTGTCTGTTCTTCCACCTAAAACCCACGTGCATTTATGGTGATGGGTGTCTGCAGTGAAGAGAAGTTTGTATATCTTCTGTTCTCTGCTAGCTGCAGAGCAGCGGGGTTGTGCTGAGCCTGACAGCCCCTTTTGTGAACCACTGCCTGGCAGTACAGATGCTCCCTTATTTAAATAAAAGCAGCCAGGGGGCTTGTGTGGTGTCTGCATGCAGACCCTGCTGTGTTTCACAACTACAGGCCTTTGGGTGCTACTGCAAGCTGGAGAAGTAAAAATAAGGAAGGAGGGAGCGAGCCTCAGGAAGCCAAATCAAATGGCGGTAGCAGCATCTCAGGAAGCTCGCCCAAGGTGGTGGGGTGCAGGGCAGGTGAAGAAGATCAGAAGAGTAGGAAATCAGGGAAACAGATGTGGCGATGCCAGGCTTTGGGGAGGGAGCTCCTGAGATGCAAGGCCAGCATTCCCATGCTTTCCCATCTGGCAGTGAAGGAAATTATGTAAAGTGGAGGGGCCCTTTCTTATTTTTTTTTTTTCTTCCAATTCTTTTCTCCCTTCACTTCCCATGATGCAATTAAAGAGCCATTGCTGACATCATCACGTATGCATGCTGAATGCAGGCATTGTGTCCCCGCTGCAGTGCTGTACTATATATAGATTAGTTGCCAATCTCTGCTATGTATCAGTAGGGAAGACACCCAAGGAATTAAGAGAGCAGTTGCACTATAGGACTTCTGGCTTTTGTCCCATGGCCTCAAGACACAGTGGAACTAGAAATAATCAAAGGTAAGTTATTTGGAGACCAAGCCAGGAAACTTTTGACTGACTGATTTGCAGCAGCAGTAGGGAACAGTCTTACAGGTTGTGATGCACAAAGAAGAAAGACACTCTGACCCACGCTTGTTGCTAGCTTCTTTTATGTAAAAATTTGTGGTTAGTCAGTAATCTCCTCTCACCAGACCCTATGCCAGGCACTATGAGGTAGCCTGCTTCCTTGGCTTTGGGTGGATAATGAAAAAGCATCCACCTGGGAATTGTTTTGGCCTTGTGGGCCCTTGAGGGAACAGAGTCAGTGACCTCCCCTCTGAAAGTGGTAAATGCACCCTGCAATCCTCTGTGCAGAGACCAAGCAGAGCAACCAGTGCCTGTCCTGCCATTGCCAGTGGCACTCTGACAGGACCACTGCTCTGTCTGCTGCCACTACACCCCAGGGAACCTCTTCCACAAGGAGCCTGTTCAACTGACCTTGCCAGCACTAGGTTAGGGAAATTTGTTCCTGTGCCTTTCCAGCGGTAGCATTTTCTTTTGCAGCCAGACAGCTCCGTCAGCTCCTTCTTCCTCCCACCCAGCCCTTTGGCAGGAGGTGACAGGAGGTGGCTGAGCCAATCTAACAGTTCAACACATCAGAAAGGGGCAAGTCCTGCTCCTTCCCTCCAGCTCCTGCTCTTTGCTGCTCATCAGGGGACACCCCAGGCAGCTGACAGCAGGGTCTGATGAGTGCTGAGCAGAGGAGGTGATGGGATGGGGAGCTGGAGCACGAGGAGGTCGGGGGTCCTTGGAGGTAAGTAAACCTTCCCCGTTCAGCAGCGAGCTGTTAGATTGACTCAGACAACAGACAATTTGAGGGTGTAAATTGACCCTGAAAGGAAAGCTTTGATCTTAGAGGCTTTTTTCTTTCTTGTTGACTTCACTCCAGGCCAAATTCCAGCTAAACTGTGGCCATAGCAGCTTTTTCAGTCATTCCAAGGAGTCCCATACCAAGGTGATGAGACCGAGCGTTGCAGCCCCAGGCACTCACCTTCCTGCCCTTACACTGCCCATGGGCCAGTCACAGCATCTCTGTTCCTAAAAGACATTCAAGTCTTCACTGAGAAAATGGTACTTTTTGTCACTCTTCTGGTAGGAATTTGAAAATAAGTCAGGTAAAGATATTTATTTCTTGTAGCCTCTGTGAGAGCGACTGTTGTATTGGTAGCAGGCACAGAGTGGTTTTGAAAATCTTCAGTTCTCCAGCCTCTCTGTGACCCTGCTTCTGTGTCTGACCCACCCATCACAACAAAGGTTTTTCCTTTCATCCAGGTGGGATTTTCCTTGCTGCAATTCCTGACTGCTGCCTCTTGTGCTCCCAGTCTTCTCAGGCTGTATTAACCCAGTTCTCTTAGCTTTTCTTTATACACCACACCCCAGTCTTCCAACCATCTTAGTGCTGCTGTGCTGCACTTCATCATACTCATAACTCTCTTGCAGTGGGAAACCCAATTGAGACAGAGTAGCACAGGTGCAATTTCACTGCTGAAAACAAGGAAAGGATCACTTTTCTTCACCTGCTGGTTTTGCGCTAGCTGAGCAAACCCAGTCTGGAATTAGCCTTCACTCTGCTGTCTCACATTCAGGCCATTGCTCACAGGCACCCTCAGGTCCTTTTCTGCAGAGCTGCTGCCCTGTAGTAGGTCCCTGCTGATCTGTAGTAGGTCCCCAGTAAAGCAGGGAGTTATTCTAGATGAGGTGCAGGACTTTCCATCTTCCCATGGTGAACTTCATGAGGTGCCATTGCCCCATTTCTCCATCTTGTCCAGGTCCTGAACAGCAGCCCTGCTCTGCAGGGTATTGATCTCCTCCTGTTGTGACATTGTCTCTCAGCTTGTTGAGGAGGTGCTGTCCCTCAGTGTGCAGGCTGTGTGTGACATTGCTGTAAACCAATCACAGCCTCAGTACTGACCCCAAAACCCACCTGTGGACTGCTTGATGGACTCTGAATCTGTGACCACTCCCTCCAGAACCCAAGCACCCAGACAGTTTTTCACCTGCTTTCTAGTCCATCCACTCAGCCCATGTCACCTTAGTTTGGCTACAAGGATGCAATGGGATACCATGGTGGAAACCTTGCTAAAGCCAAGGAAAGAGGTATCCACTGCCCTCCTCATCCCTGCAGATCAGGGCCCATATTCCATCAGCAGGGCAGGCAGGCTGCTCAGGCACACTTTACTGTTGGAGAACCCATGCTGGCTATTCATAGTCACTCTCCTGTCCTTCTTGAGGTGGACACAGAGTCCCTCAGGACTTGCTTCATAATTTTCCCAGGCACTGAATTGAGTCTGACCATCTGGTCCTTCCCCAGATCCTTCTTTCTGCCTGATTTTTTTGTTTGTTTGTTTGGTTTTGGTTTTTTGGTTTTTGTTTTGAAGGCAGATCTCACGCCAAGCATTGATCGTCAGATCAAACACAGACCTGGCTGAAGCTGACGGATATACAAAGCAGCCTTCAAGTATGATAAAAGCAGCAAGTGAAGATCTCTGTGCAGAGTGAGAGCTGCTGCAGAAGCCACCATGCTCAGCACTTCAGTGAGCATTGTGCAGCCTGGAAAATGCAGTCTAAATGCTCCTTCTAGGGGACAATACAAAACAATTAAAGCCAATAACTGCAATTAAAATTGCAGAACTTTTGCAGTTAGACCAATAAATACTCTATGGTGTTACAGCCTATTTTCAAACAATTGAAAAACTCACTATATTGGATTCGTCAGGTTGAAGAACTACAGTTAGTCCTCTGAAGTGTTTCCATTTCTGCTGGTACTCCATAATCCTTTCAACTGCATGTATATTGCAGAGTTGAATGAGAGGTACAAATTTGGACATGAGAATCTGGTCCAATTCAAGCCTTTCTAGTGTGGCTATTTCAATAGTGAAAACAAAGGCAGTATCAGAGCTGTTGGGGAATACTGTGTCTTTTCTGGAAGTATGAGGGAATTCTTTGTATTTCCTGGATGCAAACAGTATTTCTACTTGGTAATGCTGGATCACTTTTCACTCATTTTCTTTTAAACCCCAGACATGAAAAAACTCTATTTTTTAAACTGATTTTATATCTTTCCTTGATGTAGCTATATGCAGGACCATAAAAGTTTTCACCTAACTGGCTAATTATATTTTGTTTGCAAGAGAGAAAGGTTTTAAACTTCCCATAGTATTAAACAGCTCCCAAAGATACTTTGAATATTGACCAAAGGCATGACATGGGGATGATTGGCTCCATGGCTGTCAAAACAAAACTTCCAGAACTCCACTAGGAATCTGGGCATCTCAGGGTTGCTGACAGCAGGAGCTGAGGGCTGAGGCAGTATCTACACTGCCTCGATTGCCCTTGGGCACCCCGCCACGCTGGCCCTGGCAGGTAGCTGCTCTGAACGGAAAGCATAAATTTGTCTTTCAGGATGAAGTTTTGAACTTTTATTCTCTGATCGTACAGATCCCAAAATTAAGTTAAAAACTGCTAAAACCTGTAGTTCCCCACCGGCAAAACAGCAAAGCTTTTACCTTTGTGCAAAGCCTGAAGTGCTGACTCTGTCAGACCTGAGGGTGTCTCCAAAAGCCAGTGCAGAGCTATCTGATCCTGCCAGCAGGGATCTGCAGAGCTATGAAGCCCTCTCTGCTTTTCAGGTTTCTGATGCAAGCGCCTTGCGCAACACCACAGGCTTCCAGGTACAGGGAGCGTGGCCAGCCCACAAAGCCAGTGCACATCTTTGCCACCTTGAGGCCAAAATAACCTGACCTCTAGATGATCTTAGGAGGATGATGAATAATGTATTGCATCTCCCAGAAGGCTGATTTCTGCCCGTTCAGTAACTGACAGTTTTCCTGACATCCACCTACTGTGTCAGCTTGTATATTTTCAAAAAGGGTTCTGGGTTATTGAGGGGGAAAATCTGTAAGGCAAAGGAAAGATCACTTCAAAAAGAAGTCAAAAACTATTGGAGTCATCAGATGCGTGTGACTTTTGGAACACATGGTGGCTGCAACATTGGGATTCCCCTGAGCACAACAAAATCTATCAAAGAAGAAATAGTAGGGCTGGAGAAAGCGGGAACTGAGGGCTAGGAGAGAACTTCCGAGGAGTTAATTAGTGCTGTATTAGTGTTGGTGGGCAAGCAGACACGGTAAGTAAGGACATACATTTGTGAGGTCATTTAGAAATTCCCAAAGAAGCTCTCTTTGTGGGCAAATGCCAGTGCTGACACACCAACTACCCGCTATGAGAGATAATTTGCATGTCATTCATTATGGAAAAGGCATTACAGGGTAAAGTCCCAGTCCTTTGGTTCAAAGAAATCCCAGGACTGCTTCAGATTAGCTGCCTGCCATCTACAGCTGTTTCCTACTGGGCTGGGGTGGTTTCTGGGAGCCATTGGATCCCCAAGATCAGCTGGGTCAGGACAGAATCACCTCCTGGTGAGGGAACTCCCTGCAGTGGACAAGAACCCTCCCATGCAAGGAAAGGCTTGTCTCCCTCTGCTCTCCCTTATCCTGGAGTTGCCATTAAAAAAGTTCAGAAATGGCAGCCTCATGTGTTGAGTCACCAAAGTGACTTTTAATTCCCAGAGGGAATTTTTAAAGTGATTTAACGCTTAGAAGTTTACACTTGTTTGGGAATGGGTAAAGCTCCTAAGCCCTGCTTTGGTGCTTTTAAAAACGTGCCATGCCAATTAGCTGCAGATGTGTTTTCAGGGTAAGAAGGGTGCTACTAGACATCCCCCTGCTTTTTTCAGCTGGACCATTTCCTGTGAGCAAGCTCTGCAAAATGTCTGAGCTCTCACCCTCATGGATGGCGGGAATGGGCTGCACTTCCTTCTGGTGTGGTTTTTGGGCAGTGCAGCCCATTGATGCTCTGTCCTGCTCCTCTTGCCATCCTTCTCCCAGTGCTCCACTGGGCTGGCTCCCTCTTTGTTCTAGCTGGAGCCCACTGCAAAGCTGGGGTTGTCTTAAACACTTTTAATAGTGGGGTGGTCTGCTGTTCTTACATGAAAAAATATACTTAGACACAGCAAATGTTCTAGCTTTTGGGGAACAGCTAATTTTTAGGGAACCACATTTTCTGCCTGCGTAACTTCAATGGAGTCAATGCAACATCTTTTCCAATACAGCCTGTATGCCAGGGATCACATCAGTTTTCAGGATTGGAACTGCTTGCAAATAACAGCACAGACTTCTTTGGAAGCATCATAAAAAAGAATGCTTCTGTATGATTTATTATATATTCATTATGCTCAGGCTGACACCACTTGTGCTCCTTATGTGCTTTTCTCAATTACATTCTTAAGCACTTGTATAATTTCAAGCACCTGGAGACCTTGGCTCGCTTCGCTGGATGCTACTTCTGTTCAGCCTGATGCCAGGGTTGTGCTGCAGTGTGTGCTACAGTCTAAACAGGTAAAACTACTGGTTTTGACTTAACTGTGTTTTGTCTCTTATTGTCTCTTATTTCCCTTGGGGTTTTATCTTCTGAAGTGGTTCTCTGGACTAAGAACAGCTCCAAGGTCTTCTCCGTGCTTTTGGAAGATAACATCCTCCTTGTTGGGACTTGCTGATTAAACTGTGTGGGAATGAAGGGCCATTTGCCTCTCCAGCTGCCTTGGGCCTGCTGTGATCCTTTAACAGCCTGGGTGACAGCAGGAGCTGCCACTTCCAGGGTCTGCACTGTGCTGCAGAGAAGCTGGATGCTTAACTGGAAGAAAGCAGGGATACATGAGATGGGAATTGAGTGTCTCAGCACCAAGGGCAGTGGGTAGGAAAGCAGCTCCACAAATACAACTCTGAGTGTAGACAACCAGTACAGCAGAGGGTGTGTGGCTCCCCCTGTTCCTCTGACCAGCTGGTCGGTGCTCACCCCTCCCTGAGGTCAGGGTAGGCTCCCATTGCTCCCCTGCAGGCTGCACCCACCTGGCTGAGCTCAGGCAGGGGCAAAGCTCACTCCTGGGGAGGGCTGAGGTGGACACAAAACCTTGCTCAGCCTTTTTCCAGCCAGCATCTTCTATCGCAAGGAAAGATGACAAATTTTTCGCTAAATTATTTAAGATACTACTGACTGGTCATGAATTATTAAAGTGTTTATTACTTACCATTTGGATGGCAACTCAGGGCAGAAAATCACAAGCCTTTCAGGAAACCTGAGGCCAGCCTTTGCGTGCCAGACATGCCGGGGACTCGGGGGTGAGCCGAGGTGGTGGGCGCAGCAGCATCTGCTGTGAGAAAAGGCACGGCTGGAGCCTGGAGCGTGATGCAGCCTGCGCTGCTGCAGATGGCTTTGCCACTGCTGCTGCAGTCTCACAACCTTCTGCCACTCCTCCCAGTGCTATTTTTGTTTAATATTTGCATGATGGCCGTGCTAGAACCCCTTTATACCACGTGCCATAAAACCTACAACAGAGACAATCCTAATCCTTGTACTTTGCTCCTCATTACTGCAATTTTCTTATAGATTAAACGATCTTTAGGTAGGATAGGACACTGTGAAGCAAGAATGTGCTAATTCTCATCAGCAAATGTATGTTTGTTTAGGTCTTGCTCTGTGGAAGATATTTGAAATTTTTTTATACTGGCCTTATTTCTTCCTCCTTTTCAGCCTCCCTCATGTTTAGTGGTTTGGTGGTTTTTGTTTGTTTGGGGTTTTTTTTTGTGGTTTTGTTTGTTTGTTGGGTTTTATGGTTTTTGTTTTTCCTTCTTTTTGTTTTAATTTTCCCATTCCTTGAAACTGTAACCACGTGCTGATCATTAGGACTTCTGTTCAATGCATACTTATCCCTTGTGGTCAACGTTCACCAGTTGGAGGTTAGTGATCAAAGAAAGAGCATACCTTATCTTCCAGTGTTATTTTGAGGAAGACAAAGCAAGGAGATAAGCACAGTTTGGACATGCAACTCTGCCTAACAATGTTAGACTGCCTCCACATCAGAGTGGAGACAGTCAGGATTGGGCAGTGGTTAAAATACAACTACTTGGAGCAAAAATTCTGCTGGTGGGTTCTGGCCAAATGGCATGGCTGCTCAAAATTGAGAAGAAGCTCACAATTACCCTTTGGGCTGTGAGATGAGTTTGGCTGGCAGGCATAGACATATCACAGCATTCAGAATCCACAGGGTAGCCAGCGATTGCTGGAAATCTCTGAAAGTGTTTGTGAAAACAGTCAGCTGAATATGTTTGTCCTTGAAATGCACTGTTTCTTATTTAGTATCCTGTGCTTATTTTTCCTCCCTTGCAAACATTTCAGTCATTCAGCCCAGGAACTGATTAAACCACCCAGTAAACACAGTACAGATGTCAAAGTGAAAAATTCACAAGCTATTCATAACAAGCCATCTGCTGAAAATAATTTGTCTAAACTATTTGGGGAAAATTTACGAAGTAATGAAAATGCTCAGAGATATTTGGGAAGATTCTGACTACCAAAAATCATGAAAGGGCCTAATGATATGTTTTGGATACAACTGAAAGCTTTACAGCTTGCTGCAGGATTTGGGATACTAAATTCTCTTTGGCCTGCCATGCTGAGTACTGGCTGCTCAGTTTGGAAGCACGTAAGCCTTTTTCACATTCATGATTACCCTACAAGAAGGTGCAGTTTGGGCACAGTCCATGGTCTGATTTATATTCCCAGGGTGATAAATGGCCAAACTCCCACTCGGGCTGTATTTGGACTATATTGGGAGCCCAGCCTTTTAGAAATTCAATCCATCCAAGCAATACCAAGTCATGCCCAACCTTCACAGACCTTGCTCAAGAAAAGACATACCTAACCTTCAACAATTTTTCATTCAGGTAAATCGCTGTTTTTCCTTGGCTGTTCATATAGTTTCTGTCGTGTGTTATTCTGGTTTTCAGAGCTCGTGCTGAGTTCTAAAGATGGGCTCTTTCATGTGCCATGCCTCCAGGAGCATGTTTCTCTATTCTCTGCATCTTTTCTTTGCCTTGGTTTACACACTGGTGCTTTGACAGACACCTGAGCTAGCTAAAGTGGGTTTTGTGTGTGAAATGCAGATTTGGGCCTCTGGGAGATGTATGTGCTGGTACATCAGAGATCTCAGTTTTAAACCACAAGCAATTTCCTGAAGAAGGCTTAAAGTGAAATAAGAAAGAAGGGGAAAAGATTAGTATCTCCAGGGGACGTTTTCCAGCACATCACTTAAATCCTCCTCCCCAGCCTACAGGCTGAGTAAAGGTTAATCCTATAGCAACTAAAGTCCCATACAATCCACACTCCCTCAATGTACACATTTCCAGGAGGAATTCCTCTGACTGAGCATAGTTGGCAGCCTCACAGAAAGGTATCTCAGCTTAATGGCCACAAGTCAGTGGATATCTAGATCCATCAATCTCCAATGGATATAAAAGTCACACAGGGACATTGCTGCTGTGCATGTGCAGGATGGGGGCTTCCTTTGTGAGGAAACCATGTGGACCAAGAAGAAAGACCTCTCTGAAAGCCCACACCCTCTTGAGTTGTCAGACCTTTCACTCTGGGATTAATGGGCCTGGGGTCAAACAGATAGGTAGGTACTTAATGAATTTTTCAGTAGATGTTACATCTGAAGTCTGTGTTTACTGAGTTGTTTCCATGACCTGTTTCTTATTTTCTTTGGAAACTGCCAGTATAAATGTTCTAAATAGACTGAAAAGTCCATAAGTAAAGCTGGTTGCTGAACTTCCCCAGTGATGAACACAGGGAAATTAGTTTTATGTTTGTAGTCAGAACTTGCTTTCCATTTTTAAGTGACTTCTGATATTGAAGTCCTAATTAGGTACTTTTAAATAGAGAAGAGCTAATGCATTGTCCAGCTGCTCTTGCCACTATCCTGTGCTTGCTGATAGTTGCCCATCTGCTCTTTGCCAGCTTAAAAATAAACATCCACTACTAAAATGATGTTCATTTAGAGTATTATCCTCATGCTACACAATCCGGTATTTTCCATCTAAAAGTTCATTCTGTTCAATAAAAAAACCACCAAAAAATGCAGTGGCTTCTGTTACCAGAGGGACAAACCGATCTCACTTTATGAAAATATGCCCTGACATGTAGGTGCCAAACGGGAAGCTCCAAAACCCGCGCTGGCTTGATCCTTCTCCTTCTAACATCCCGATCCCCCGAAGCTGTCTGAGCGCCGGACTCCCGCTGAGTACCGCGGCAGGGAAGCTCCTGGCTGTTCCCACTAAAACCTCGGCCTCTCCGGCCCTGCAGTGCGCGCAGCCCCGATGGAGCTCCGGCCCGCGCCGCAGCCCGCGCTCCCCAGGGGAAGGAAGGGAAGCCGGGGATCCCCGGAACAGGGGATGGCGCGGGGCCGGGCTCGCTGCGGGGGCAGGAGACGTGTGTCCCGCCGGACCCTGGGCGCTCCGTGCCGCCGACAGCGGGGCCGAGGGGACCGGGCAGAGTCCATGCTCTCATTTATATTCCCAGGGTGACAAATGGCAGCAGGGCTGGCGGCGGAGGGCCCGGGGTAGCGGGACCGGGACAGGGCTCGGCGGGTTCGGCGGGGCGAGAGCGGCACCCAGCGGCACGGGGCGGCACCGGGACACACCGGGCACGCCCAGGGACAGGGACACCGCCCCAGCAGCGAGGGAGGCTTGGACTGGGTGTGAGGAAGGAGTAAAAGGTTTTTTACAGTGAGGGTGGTGAGATGCTGGCACAGGCGGCCCAGAGGGGAGATGGATGGATGGATGGATGGATGGATGGATGGATGGATGGATGGATGGATGGATGGATGGATGGATGGATGGATGCAGCATCCCTGGAAACCTTCATGGTCAGGGTTGCAGAGGGCTCTGAAAAACCTGGTCTATTGAAGATGTCTCTGATAATTTCAGGGAGTTTGGAACTAAATAATGATAAAGGTCCCTTCCAAGCCAAGCCATTCAATGATTTTATGATTCTGTGGTGCTGTGAGTCTGTGTTTTGGTGGGTCTGTTGTTCTGTGACTTCCAGCCCTGGGGAAGGCCTTGAAAACTGGTGTGGCTTTCTGCTTTTGTTTTTGTTTTAATAAAAATGACACACACATGGAGGAGTGGAAGGCCTGAGGAAGCCAGAGAGAAGGTCTGGGCTTGCTGCTGCTCTGCTGGGGCACAAAGGGAAAAGTAGCTACAGCTTTGGGACCTTTCTCTTGCTGTTACAAATATCAGGGAGAATGGTTTCTCTACCCACCAGTTTTGAGGTGCTTCAGGGCTGGATTGCATCAGGCAAACCTGACCTTTCTCTGCAACAGGAGAAATGGAAGAGGAGATGAAAATCTGTCAGACTTAACTGTAATCCCAGCCAGTGACATTTCAGTGGAGCTGCTGTGGGCTGGGAGTACTGCACTTAAGAACAGATTTTTTGGCAAAAAGAACTTAATCCACTGCCTTAGAGTAACAAATACACATTAATCATGTCTAGAATGGTCTGCATGCTTGTGTGAACCAGCCACAAAGCCCACAGCCCATCCCTCACCTTCCTCCTTGGGGTCTGATCCAGAAACTCTGCCAGTTCTGTTACGTTTTGCTCCAGTGGAACTCCAAAGGGAAGTGAATCTTAATCCTACCCCTGTTTAAGGTGTTGAACATTGCTGTCTTTGTAAGAAGGGACTGTTGATAAGGATGATCCAACTGTGGGTTTGGAAACTTGATAGATAACTAAATAGTGCTCAAATGGCTGCATTTCAATAGAAGTGGTGTTTGTTGGAAAAAATGTTTTAGGAAAAAGGCCTGTATTTATTATTGGTTTAAATCTTTTTAGCGTGATTACAGACTGGGCAGACAATCTACTTTTCATGTGGTGTAAAATAATCCTCCTAAATGAATAAAATATGGAATATGTAAAGAGCTCAGCTTAAAACTGAGCAAAAAAAAGGAAAGAAAAAAAGCAGAGAGAACACAGGCAAGTCCCTGTCTCAGCTCTCATTGCCATCTGAGAATTTGTGGTTGGGATCTATGAAAGAACAACCCCTGGTGGGACAAGAATTAAAATTAGAAGAAGAAGAGAAAAACCCCTAAAATACAGAGTGACCCATGAAACCTAGCCTAGAAAGAAGGAGGGCCACCAGAGGAAATGAAGTTAAGGATAAGTTTGCAAGGAGTTTGTTTTCTCAAAGCCTTCTGTTTCACTGCAGCTGATTTAAAACCAGGGTTGTGTTTCAGCAGCAGCAGTTGTAGGAGTGCAAGAGGGGAGTCTGCCACCTCGGCCTCTGCCAGCACGCCTCACACTGAGCTGTTTCTGGGATTGGGCTCAGAAGCTGTTCATGGGACCAGACCTGCAGGAAAAGCTGCCCTTTCCTTCTGGTGGCACAAGCAATGCTGCACAGAAGGTGTCACTCAGCCTGGCTGCAGACAAACCCAGGAGTTTGCTGCCCAGCAGTTCTCCTCACTTGCAGGAATGGTCAGCAGTGATGCAGGGCTGTGCCCACCAACACAGGGATTTGTGCAATGCAGGAATTGAAACAGATTCTGCTGAGGAACCAGTGTGATGCCATTAAAACCTTTTGCATCACAAATGCTTGTGGAGCCATCATTCCCCCATCAGCTCAGCTTCTTCCCTCTCACATCAATGGTTTCACAAGCATGCCTACTTACTTAGTGTATGTTGCCCTTGCTTATGTTGTACAAACAGCAAATCATGGAATAATATATTTTTGGGTATTTTTTTTCAGGACAATTTGTTTATTCAGCTCACTTACACAAACATGCCTACTTACTTATTCTATTTACTTCTTGCTTATGTTGTACAAACAGCAAATCATGGAATAATATATTTTTGGCTTTTTTTTTAGGATAATTTTTTCTATTCAGCTCACTTAATGTCTTGGAAACATCACTGGAGGAGACCTGAGCAAGCTGTCACAGAGCAGAGCTGACCCTGAAGTGCTGTGCCAGCAAGTTAGCCCCAAAACGGTGTTCAACACAGCAAATTCCCACAAGGAGATTGGGAATGGATGCAGTGCAGAGAAGGGGTTCATTCCAAAGGAGATGGGCCCTCAGGGAAGAAAGCCAAGCATGTTGTGTGGTGCTGGTGAGACAGCCTTACTCCTGGTAGTGACTTCAGTGCAGTGAGATTTCCATGTTGTGGCTACACATGGGAATTTCCTCATGTCTTGGTTAAAGCAATGCCCTGCTTGCCTGTTGCCTGCCTCTCCTAAACACACTGGGCAGTGGGAGGGGCAGGACATCAAGCCAGGCTGAAAATTAATGTTTTAGCAACTTTGGTGAAAATTTCACTCCTCCTGCAAGTGTACCTGGTTATACAACACACTCCATTCCCCCAGGCTGGCTGTTTTCCAAAGGCTGGGCTGTCACAAACTGCTAACAGCAGTGCTTTTCACCTCACAGTGCTGCTCCAAGTGGGCCACATGTGGGCTGTTCTCCACCTCTGGGCACAGACCTGTTCTCCTCAGTGCAATCCCACTACAGCCAGCACAGCCTTGCTCCTCCACACACTCCCACTGTTACGTTCTCCTTAACCACAAAATGCTTCTCTTTTCTCCCCATAATGGGAAACTCTCTGGGGACCATGGCAAAAACAACTGATCCCTGGGGATGCTGTAGCTCCTTTCCGGGTCAGGATGGTCCTGCTGTTGCATCTTTCCCAGCCGATGGCAGGCACATTTCCCATGCTGTAGCTCCTTTCCGGGTCAGGATGGTCCTGCTGTTGCATCTTTTCCCAGCTGATGGCAGGCACATTTCCCTGTGATGTGTTTTCCAGTGGCCCAGGTTCCAGCCCTCCTCAGGGTGTCTGTGATGTCCAGTGATGTCAGCTGGGGGTTGCTGACAATTGAGCAAACACATTTCAAGGGATGGTTCAAATAAGAGATAAATTATGGGGAAGTTTCTGCTTAGAAAGGATCTTTACACTTGAAATCCTTGTACTAACCCTGTCTGAAAATAGCGGTGCGGACGGGGAAATATAAATTATAGTCAAAAGCTGAGCTGAGTAAATGCTGCAGCGGGGATCTTTCAAGTTCATTAGCTCTTTACAAAGCCGTGCTTATACTGATTTGGACAGACAAGTATCTCCAGAGAAGGGGTGCAAATCTGCCATCATGATCTAGGGAATGAAGAGCCTGGTTGTCCCTTGCCACAGCACAGGTGCCTGGGTGCTGAGCCGCACTTGGGAACACAACATCTCACTGCATGTCATGGCTGAGGACACTTTATTGCTTTCTGTCAACACCCCAGCACTGAGCTAGGAAGTAATATGTGCTTCTAGTGATGTGATCCCTCAGACAGCATTTTAAATCATGCTTCTGTCTGTGGGGAGGCATGAGAGATCCCGTGACACCATTTTCACTTCAGGAAGAATAAAGGCATTCATCTCCGCAACATTGGATAGATTCACTGCCTTATCCCAATAGGGCATCTTCACATAAACAGCTGAATTAAACTGCAGTCTGGAATAGCAGTCAGGGGTAGGAAACTCAGGCACTAATTTTACTTCTTCACTGAAACTATCTGTGTTTTATTGCTCTGAAGGAGGGTAGCCAGCAGTTTGTGCTGTGGCTTCCAAATAATGGCACTATTTGTCCTCCGAGTGATTTTTGTTTGAATGCTGATAACTGGTGTTTATGTTTTCAAGCCCAGTCGTGGCCAGCACTCTGAGTAGAAAATCAAAAGCAAGTTCCAACCTTTATTTCCAAGGAATCTGGCTGAGCTGTGGAGGTCAAACTGCAGTTCAAATCTTTAAAATGCAGTTTTAGTTCCAGGACAATTGCTCTAAGACAGCCAAAAGAGGAATGGTGATAACAATTTTAATACCAATGGGGACAGCTGATTTGAATTAAGCCTTTTCTCTCAAGTGAGAGACAGCAGCCCTTATAAGGACCAGAAGTCTGCTGTGGTGGAGCTTTTCATGACCATTCATAGTCACAACCTTCCTGAATGGGTAAGCTTTGAAAACATTATCCCAGTGTTACACATGTGGGATTGTGGTCCAAGACTTGGCCTGGGACCTCCCCTGAGAACACTCAGCAGTCTTGCAGTTGAGCTGAGAATCACTCCCATGCCTTTCTCAACTTTCCTTGCCCTGCACCAGCATCCTCCAGGCTGGATCTCACCCTCTGCCCCTTGGGCTGGTGACAGCCCTTAGCTGGATGTTCATGCACTGCCCAGCTGCTTTGAGGGAGGGCAGAAGAGCCAGCAAGCTCCTCTGGTCCTTGGGCTGATTTCATTCTCCAAGCACTAGAAAATAAAGATAAGGAGAAAAACAAATCAGTGTGCAGGGTAGAAAGCAAAGCTGATGAAGGATATAGATTTGTATGCTCAACACAGCCTATGGTGTACTTAAATAACATAGCAAGGATTTTAAAAATCCCGTCCTTCCATTTGAAAAGTAAGCACCTCTTGTGAATATACAGGTGTGTGAATTAATAATTTGGTGTTATTTTTAGTTCTTTGGTTTGTTTATGCATTTGGAAAGCTGCTTCAGCCTCAGTGGGTCTAACAATCCAAGAGGACAGGAAAATGTGAAGTGCATTGTCCTTGTATCTTTTCTCCTTTTTAGGTTTTTGCATCAATCTGATTTTTTTCAGGTCAGTTTCTATTACTGTTGGGTCTGAGTGTGTCCATCACCACATTGTGAAGATGCAAAGCTGCAAAGCCACAAATTCACAGAAGGTTGCTGCCTCACCTCACCTTTTCACAGACCCAGCAATTTTCCTTATCGTTGGCAGCAACTGGGGATAAAATCTGCGTGTGAACTTCTTCCAGCAGGACCTGCCCTATTCACCCCATGGGACAGGACTTCCCTGCCTTCTCTCTGCCTGCCCTTTGCAGAGTTTCCAACAGCGTCCTGGCTCCCAGCAGCTCAGACCATGGGGGTAAGGGGAGAGCTCTGTTCCAGGCAGGCTCCCTCCTCCCAGGCATTGCTACTGGAGAGACACAGAAGTTTAGCATCTCCCACCTGGCACCAGGGTTATTTATGCAACATATTCCCTCTCCTTTTGTCCAGAAAGCTGCATCCCTCTCTCCCCATGACTGGGCTGACTCCTGAGGAGCAGAAACCCAACCCCGGGGCTCCATCCTGAGGAAATTGTACCTTGCTGGGACAAGGACTGCAGATGGCTGCAGCTGCTCAAGCCAACTGGGACGGCAGCCGCCGGCCCCCACACAGCACCCCGTGGCTCAGGTGTCCTCAGGAAGGAGAGAATTAGTGAGGACTTTAATGCTGGATTAGGCTGCCCCAAGTTTTCCCTTTTTCTCCTACCAGCAGCTCAGCCCGTGGAAGCAGGCGGTCTCCGGTGTGGGTTACAGCCTGGGACTGCCCCTCGGAGTGGCCACATCCTCTCCTCGACCCACAGCCCCTCTGCCTCTCAAGCATCTTGAGGTGGCTGATGCCTGGGTGTGTGCCCCAGGGCACCCCAAGGGCACAGGGATGGGAGCTGCCTGAGGCTGCAAATTACAACCCCGCTCTGTCCTCTGCTGTGCAAAGTCTGGAGCTGAAATGGAGAATTTTGCAAGGAATAAAGGCATTTGCCTCTTTACTCTGTCTTTTTCAAAACCCATCCTCCTGAACATGGGTAGAGCCCCCTGCACTACATGTTTAAAATGTTCTCCCCTGTGTTTTTAGGCATTCCCTTTTTTGAAGAAACCCTTAGGATATGTCACCAATCTGCAGAGAAATCTGCAGCTGTCCTGGCAGACTTTAATGGCCCTTAAGCCCTGGAGGACTGAGCAACCCAACGCTGTGGCCTTGCTCTTGCTCCAAGAGGGAGACACAATTCCCCCTGTGGTCAGACCTGCCACCATTAATGGAACTGCTGGGAAACTGGAGCGGGCTGTGTCTGGAGTGGTAGCTGGTATAGGCTTCTAGGCTGGATTTGGACAGCCCAGCAGGCTGCCCTTCCACAGCAGTCATGTGGAAAGCCGCAGAGAAGGTCAGGATATTGCAATAATGCCATTTTTCAGTCTTTCTGAAAAGCCAGTTCAGTGGCTGAATGAGTTCATGAGGATTCAAGACAAAAATCTCACAGTCATGCATCACAGAAATAAGAATTATAAAAGACTTAATGTATGATTTATCCCTGGGACTTAGAGATTTGCCAAAACCGCCGTGTGCCGAAATCCAGGAGAACATACAAGGATATCACTTTTACCCCGTTTCTCATCTTTCCTTGAACATCTGCTACTCATTGTTGCTAGAGGGAGGTTTGGGATGAGGAGACACACCAGATCTGACCCACTGCCATAATTCTTTTACTTTCTGCTATGTGGTATTCACTTTTTAAGCCCAGTTGACTTTGAACAACTCAGCAAGGCTTATCTGCCACCCTCCTTGGGAGCTGCTCCTCACCTTCTGAGAATTCCCCATCTGAATTTCCTCCTGATAATTCATCAGTACTTCCCAAAGGGTAATTAAAAAGCTTTTGTTAACATCTGTCAGGTCTGCCTGACAAATTGAACACACCTTGGAGGGTGCTGTCCTCTCATAGAAGGATTAGCAGCAGGATTTACAAGCCAGAAGGAATCCAACTACTTTTTATGGAGACACAACCTCAGAGAAACCTCTAGCCCTAGGGATTTGCTTTTCATTTTCTGCTCTACAAGTGCAAACAGAGTAGAGAAGCTGCACCCAGGCTGATGGCTCCTGACCCTCTTTGTGTTCAAGATGTGAGGCAGCAGGAGCCTGAAAATCACGGTTGTGACACCACATTCATTAAGTAATTGAATTCCATCTGCCACAGCAAGAGCTATGCTCTGTGCAGCACCACTTGGCTGCTGGCATATAAAGTTTCTCAAGGACAGTTGAAGCAAAATTCGCACTTTGGGAAGCTGGTGGAGCTTTAGGAGTTCATGCAAAAATGCCGTGAGGAATCAATGTTTTTCATAAGAAATGTTTTAAATTAAGCCCAATTCTCCTTTAGTCAGTGTGTTTATCTTTCAGTATTTTCAAACTTGTCTAAACCAGGCTTCAGGAAGGTTTCACTTCCAACACACGTTTTTCTTCATTGGGCAAGTGAGAGGAGGTGGGGCAATCTCATGGTGCAGACCCCGAGCTGAGCTACAAAGTACAGAGACAATTCATAGCTCAGCCCACAGACCCTGCCTGTGTGTAATTGTGCCACTCAGAGCAGAGCCCCAAACGACATGGGGCACAACCATGTTGGGCTTCTGTTGAATGTGTCAGGGGTCCAGTGTTTGCATCAGATCATGCCATGGCCATGTGCTTTGTGTACCAGAGCCCAATTCATTGCACATTTCCCATCTTCCTGTTCCCCTGCCATGTGCTCTGCAATGCCGCTGCTGTGGGTAAATGGCCAGTGTCAACCAAAGCTTTTGGAAAAACCTCAAGAAAAGCATGCAGAACCCAGCTCACCAGCACAACTCTTGTCTGCTTGGAGAGGTCACACTGCACGTCACAAGGTTTGGGTCCAGCCTTCTCAGCTCAGCTTGGTTACCCTGTTCAAACTGCTGAAGGTGATCAGCTTGGGTGGATATAGGAGCACCTTTTCCCTGCACCAACAAGCCAGTTTCTGGGAAAAGTTTTCAGCAAATTTAAGAGAAGTTACAATCCATACTAATAAAAATTCACAGATTTTTTTGGCCTGACACGAGGTAATCCTGTGACTTCCAGCCCTAACACAGCCCCACACATTCCAGCAGTCATGTGGCTGACAAGACACGGTTTGGGGGACAATCCTTCACAATGCCAGGGGGAAGAGCAAGCCTTGACAGCTTGGTAAGAGCAAGGTTTCAATCCCCAAAACAACATTCCTCACTGAGCAGCAGTGTGGGGCTGCTGTACCAGGGTGTTCTAAGCCAGAACACACAATGCTCTAGTCCATAAGACCAGTTGTCAAAGCTTTTGGGGTGCTGCTGTCTCTGGGGTGTCCTGGGAGCCCACAGGTGATGATGATGATGATGTCCCTTCAGCTGAGGCACAGTCTGTGCGAGCCCCATGGGAACAACACCCCCTGAGCTCCCACATCCTTCCCTGGGGCTGTGTGTGGTCTGGCACTGAGTGCTTTCAGTTCTGATGCCCAGAGATCCAGCAGAGCGAGGGGGAGGTGTGCTGCCATCTACAGCTGTAGCAAGAATTGGCCAGTATGAAGGATAAAAACAATGACCAATGGATCCCATTTTACAAAATGCAGGTCAGAGGGGCACGAGTGCATTAAACCTGGGGGTCTCACAGCATTCCTCGCCTTTCCTCCAGGGGTCACAGAGGGTGTTTTGGAGATGGTGGCTCACACACTTCCTTTTGGACTGTGAGCAGGGGTTCTTCTGCCTGGGGACATTGAAGAAACCAATGGCCATGAACTTCCCTGTGCTCAACTGGGAGTGCCAAGGGCTCATTCAACACCTGATGTCCTCAGGTACCACTTGGCACCACTGGCCAGGCTGAGCCAGTCTCCTACAAAAACTTTTTCATCAGCTGGCATGAGTTCCCATCTGGGTCAGGGAAACTTCCTACTGGAAGGGCTCAGTTTTAACAAATTTTTTTAAAGCATCTCTTTGATTTATATTCCAAGCTAAAGTTTTTAAGGATCTTGAAGGAAATCCCACCTCACATGGCAGATCCTGGTATTGCAGATGAAGCAAATAACCAGTAGTAAATAACATGACATGCACCAGGTTTTCCACACATCATTATGGAGGAAACCAAGTGCTCAGAAAAGATTTACGACATACAGAAGCAGAAAACTGCAGAAGTAATGGACATTTTAAAGCAGAGAATATGACTGTTTAATAGAATTAATTAAAGCAAAAGGAGTATTATTTGGAATATACCCTTTCAAAGTGATTTTCTAGTATCAATATTTTGGATTTAAAAAAATATATCTGCTATAGATCCCATGCATCCATCCAAGATATTAACTGAAGGCAGGACAGCTTGTGCAAAGTGTGTGCACAGAGCTACTTGTGGCTCCTGGAAAACACTTGTTTTCTGTGTGACAGCCACCACCTCTGTGTGTGCCATGGTTATTTTGGGCAAGGTTGGGTGGACTGGTGTAGAGACAACCGGCTTTGAAATCCTCCGCTGTGCTTTGTAGGGCAGGATCCCAGGGATGCAGGATGCGGGAGGAGGGCGGAGGCATGGGCAAGCCAGAAGGAAACACCGGGAACACGGAGGTGGGAGCTTTAGAGGATAAAAGCAGGGGACAAGGACAAACTGAGGGGACAAATAAAATGCTAAAGACAGAGTGCTACATTGCTGAATATTTCAGGCAGTTAGAATAACCATTCACACCTCAGAAATGCCATGGTTTATTTAACATGTCATTTTTTGCCCTTTCCCCCCAGCCCTGAAGAGGAGGGAGCAGCAGCATGGCATCCCCAGAAACCCAAATCCTGCCCCCTCTTCTGCAGAATAAATGTGTTATGGGAGCTTTGCTTGCAATATTTGTGCTTTGCCAGCTCCTGCATCTGCAGGTCAGGAGCTGGTGCAGATTTTGTCTGCCCCTAGGATGCTCTGAGCTGACAGCACTCGTGGATTGTTTTGCTGCACTGTTACATTTTCCTGCTGCAATAAAAATTAAACTGTTGAGTAAAATACTCCCAGTACAAAACACGAAAATCTGCAAATGGAAAGCACGGGAAAGGGCTTTGTTGCCATGCCAGTCCCATATGCACTGATGAACAATATAGTGACTTCTGCAACATTCATACATGCAGAGTGCCAGGGCAGACTTAGGGCTGGCAGAGGCAGAGAATAGTCTCTGTGGCTCTTTGGTTGGATCCAGAGGGTGAACTGTGTGCTCTTCACTGCACAAAAAGGAGAGAAAGCAGAATGTGAATCCTGACTCATACCTGCACTGAGCACATACACAAAAAATTACCAGATTTTTTCAGATGTTATTTGAGCAGGGAAAAAGCAAAGGATGATGGAGGGATTTCTCACCAGTTGGGAAAAATGAGAACATAATTGCAAAGATGCAATATCCTCTACCTTCCCTGCTCCACGTCTGGAGGTTCCCAACACGAAATGTGCTGCTTTATTCTGTTATGATGGGGACAAAATCAAAGAGAGCAGCGCAGCCATGTGGGCCAGCCATGGAAAGCCAACACTTGTGGTCTCATGAAAGGAAAACTCTGGGTGCCTCCCTGCACCCACCTGGTGGGGCTCAAGCACCCCAAAATCAGCGCGGCTCTGGCAGGTGCCCCAGTGGAGAGGGCTGGCCCTGTGAGGTGGCTGCAGCGAGGAGACAGGGATGGAGCCCTGGGGGCCCACTGGTGCTTTTCCCAGGCGAGGAAGGAGCCGGCTGCAGGCGGCAGGAAGGCGGGTGGGGAGGGATGAAAAGGAAGAGCCCCGAGCAGAGGCCACAGCTGATGGCCGTGCCCAGGCCGCGCGGCCCGGCTGCTCCTGCTCCGGAAACGCCATCGGGGGGCCCAGCGAGGGCGAGCTACGCCAGGAGAAAAGCAGCCTCGGAGCATGTCTAAGGTCGTGACACCTGACCTTTCCAATTCTTTTCCTTTTTGAAACCTGATTACATCTATTTTTAGGCCCGTGCTCAGGGAAGGAGGGGGAGCAGGGGTGGGCTGACCCTGGCCGATGGCGCAGCTCCGCTGCGTCCCCTCCTTGTGCCTGGCCCTGTTTGCACATTGCAGCCATGGCCCCGTGTGCCCACGCACTCCCCAAGTCACTGAGTGAGCCAGGAATGGTACCAGGGTGCTCTCACCACCCCCAAAACCCCTGCAGACTGAGGTCTGCTTGGCACGTGTGAGGAGCAGGAGCACAGGTTACACCTGGTTGGGACAGGGAGGAATACTCCATAGTGAGCAGATTCCAAGGGGATTCGCTCTGGGTGCAAAGGAGTGAGGTTGCTGCAGACTCCTTCTGAACTGAGATAACCCTGTGGGTGCTGCTGGTGAGTGAGGAGCTGCTGGGAGGGTCCTGGAGTGGAGGAGAGACTTGGGGATGTCGGAGTCAGAACACAGAAATCGCCAACGTTGAGACTGATTATTGCAAACCAAGTTAGGCTTTGGGTTTTTAGCTTTGAGGCAGGCCAAATCACACTTGAAGCAACACAACAAGGAAAAGGGTGTGAAATAATAATGGGTGGTGAGAGGAAAGCTGGTTCCCAAGACAACATTGTCTTCATAAGGTATAATGACTATTTTATTTTGCCATTTTAGCTTGCCTGAACAATAAGACAATAACAAAAAACCCACCATAACCTTCTGGCAGACTGTTTTGCCAGGCAGACCCAGTTTTTCTCCCACTTCGGCTGTCTGACTACCAGGAGCACAAAGGGGGAAAGCCAGCAGCATAGTAGTCATCCCCAGGTGGGCCTGGGCTTTCCTTCTCTCCCCAGGACCTGGTGTTACTTCACCCAGTGTGAGTTTTGCATCCTGCCTTTCCCACAGCTCTGGCCAAAAGCAAGCTGGGAACAGCAGTGGTGAAAATAAGGGCTGGGGCTCTGCTCTACTTTGTTCTGTTTTATACATTGGAGTTTGGAAAAAAATAATGCTAAAGGCGACCTTGGGGATAATGCTGGGAGAGGGGTGGACTTGGCTCCCCAGGAATCAGCTCCTGTGATCATCAGCCTTCAGCTTTCCAGGGGGATGCGAGATCATGCCCTAAAGGGACTTTTCCATGGGCAAGCACTAAGAAAGTGCTGCTTGTTCTTTCTGTATGGCAGAATCCCTCTCTCTCTTTTTATTTTAAAGCAAAGGTTATCCTGCCCACCCAAGGCTTGTTTCACATCACCCATGCAGCAGCATCTCACAAACATTCAACAACAAAAAAAATTGTGTGTCTGTTTTCCAATATGATATTTACATGTAATTTCATATACCAGACACAGACACATACACACACACACAAAGCTTTCTGCTTTGTGTTTTTTCTTTAAAAGGCCCAGGGTATGGTCAACCAATTCTCTTGGCTGCTTAGCAACAGGCAATTGAGCCTGCCTATCAATTCTCAGTTTATAATAACCTGAGGCAGACCTAGATTTTTGTTTTCCCTTGAGCTTTTGTCTTCCCTTCCCTCTATAATAAATACCAGAAATGTAGGGGCAGCATGTGTCAGAAGTCCCACAGTGGAATATCTTTCATCGCGCTGGCGCGGCTGCTCCTCAGGCAGGACAGAGCTCCAGGTCCCACATGCCCTACTCTCCCTTGTTAAAACATTTGAGAGATTCATTCTGCATTAGACCACACCCCATTGTAGATTTGTCATTTAAATAGCTAAGTTAAAATTAGAAATTTTCTTTTTTTGTGTGAAAACCAAGATCCAAAGATTTCACCTGGACAGAGACTGAACGTAACCCTCAAATACATAAGTAACCTGGATATCTCTGTCTTTGAAGGTGATATAAAGGAAAGACAGACTATAATTAATTTTACTGGCCAGTGGAGCCCTAAACAGCATGTTCTGCACTGCTGTGACTTAAGGGGCTGGAGCTGAGGGGCCTGGCTGTACCCCTGGGGGAAATGGCAATGGCAGAGCATGAATGGGCTGGGAACAGTGTTGTGCCTTAGTGAGTGCTGAGGAACTGCTGCCTTGTGCTGAAAGAGGGCAGCACATGGTGGTGATGGAGAGGTGGGTATTCTGCCCATCCTGAGAGGTGCCCGATGGGCACTGGGTGGGATATGGCGGGGTCTCATGGCCACTTCCATGAGACACAGCACTGTTCCTCTGGAACACTCTTGTTCTCCATTGGCAGCACCTTAGGGGCTCTGGCTGACTATCATTGCTGTACTCAGGAAGGAAAAGCAACCTGTAAGACCTGGAGGTAAGGCAAACCTCTGGAGATAAAATGTGAGCAAATGGGAGAAGCCTGTCCATCCACCTCTGCCCCATGAGCAGGCCCATTCATAGAGCTTGGGGTGGGGACAGTATGGTCATTTTAGATGTGACCCCTCCATACCAGGATGACTACAGTTCTCACAGTTACCCTGTACCAAACCTAAACATTCCCATCATAAGGAAGCATTTCCAGGAGGCTGGCACATTTTTTACAAGCAGGTGAGCAGGAGTAGCCCAGCCACCCCACATGTCCTGGATCACTGTAGAACGAATGAACATCCCTTGTGCAGGTGTGCAGCCCTCAGCCTCAGCACAGCCCTTGTGCTCACACAGCGTGGTGCAAAGCTGCAGCCTGCAGGACTCCTGCCCACAGCCACGCTCTCCCTGCCCTTGGTATTCCTTGCCCAATCTCCAGGTAGCCTCCAGCTCCCTGGCTGGGCTCCCCACAGAGGATGAGCATTTTCTCTCATGTGGGGTGTCCTGGTTCTTGGGGAGAGGCTTGGCACCATCCAGCCCCTCACCTTACCAAGAAGTCGCTGCCCAGTGTGGTCCCTGCACTCCCTGGCTGGCCTGTGACCCCCAGCAGCAGCAGATGCAAGATCAGCTGTAGCACTGATTGCTGCTAACCAGCGTGACAAGAACACAGCGCTGTCCCTCACGTCCCTTATGACATCCCAGTCTGTTCAAAGGGGAGCTGCAAACAGCTTGTTGCAGGGAGGAGTGAAATGCTCGCCTTTCACTCAGGTCTTGGCAAGTCCTGCAGGCAGACTCAGATCCTTACCTGGCCTCCACTGTGGGCACATCAGAGGACCAAGGGCTCTTTCTCCCTAGAGCTCATGACCTGAAGGATGGTCAGAAACTGCTGGCAGTGCTTTTGCTTTCTTGATCTTTCTGTATGGACCAACAGGTTCTTAGAACTCTGGCTCATGCTGATTCTGGAGATGGCAGAGCTGATGTGAATGGAGAAATCCAGTTTCTCCATATGCATGGATCTCCTCTCACAAGCATCAGACAACAGAGTGTTCCTCCTGCAGCATGAGGGGAGGTCATGCCAGGGAAGGAGAACTGGGGGTCCCCATGGTCCCAGCACAGCTCGTGCTCACAGTCCTCCCCTCTAGGCTGGAGCCTGCTGAATTGTTCTCAGTTGCTGGATCATGTAATACCACCAGTCAGCTTTTGTTTGCTGGAAATTTAGCAGAGGATCCAGCTTTTTATAAAACAGAATGTCTAGAAGGAACATAGGCAGGCTATAGAAGAGGACTGGCCAGGTGTTTCCTTAAGTGTAACTTAATGGAAGTAGCACATCACTGGGAATGCACATGGACAGGACCTTTCTCCAAGAGGCATCCTACAGGAAAGCCACATCCCTGCATGATGAAAATGCAGTCAAGTCAATTTGTCAGTGGTATGGCTCTCTTCAGAACTTTCTTACAGTGGGAGGGAAATGTAACATTGCTCTCTTTAAAGTTCAGTTATAACCATGCTGAACAATGTACCAATCTATCTTCTCCTTCATGTTGTGCCCTCCTGTTAGGACAGTAAAATTACAGGACAAAGGAAGCTCTTCCTTTCAAAATATGATATTAATGGAAAAAAAACCCAAACAAATTTTCACAAAATCTGTGCATTTGACCTGTTCGTAGCAGGAATGAAAAATCTACAAAGAAATCCAGGACACTTGGTGCAGTATTGTTTCAACAGTAATTACTGGATGCAAAGCATCCAACAGGGATTATAGAAATGCAATGCAATCCTTCAGGAAAGGGGAAATATTATAAAACACATTAGCTGGCTGTCATGTAAATGAGAAAGAACTTCACTGAAGCCACACAAGGGCTTGTCATCACAAAATTAACAGCAATTAAACTGTACATTTAGCTTACAGTAACTCTGGTGCAATTCCCCACTGGAAACCCACTTCTGTAACAGTTAATAAACTTTTAAAAGTTTACTTATGGCTAAGAGCATATGTTTAAGAAAATAGAGCAACCAAAAAGAAAACAGAATATGGGAACAAACTCAGACAATAGTATTTTAGCATCCTAGATTCAACTCTTTCAGAGTGTTCAGTGTTTCAGGCTTTCAGAATGTTGACGTTTTACTGGATACACTCTTCCCATAGATCCTTGTATATTTATGCACCTGTACATCTGGTGCACAAAGTGGAATGAGATCCTTTCCCACACTGAGGATGCAGCACTGGCAGTATTTGAAGAAAACAGCTTTGCTTTACCAAAAAAGAATCAGCAACAACTACAAAGTCCAAACCAGAACAACAGTGAGGATAGAATAAATGCAACTGGGAGTGCAAACTGCTGAGAAATGGCTCCAGTGTACAAGAAAATAATTAATACAGAATCTTTGTGTGTCCTCAACTATTTATTATGCTCACACAAATAGTGATATATTAAAATTCTTGTTGGCAAAATGTCCATTCAAAATTAAATGATACTTTAGCCTCACCATGAGGATTTTTGTTGTACCTAGTCACGTTTATAACAAACTTTATTAAACGCGATAAAATATTACACAGCTCAAACAGAGAAATCCAACAGGGAAATCTTGTCCATTTTTGTTAAACTAAGTAGCAGAGCTTTGTTGTTGGCATTAGAACAGCTCTGAGCTTTCCTAGAGATATGTTCTAGAAAATCTCCTCATAGCTCTTAATGAATAATTGAAGACAATATATAACCGAGACGCTTGTTTGCTGCCTCCAGAGCTGGATCCTAGAGGACCATTAAATTAATTTTTAATAACATATGCTATAGCTAAAGTTATAGGACACAAATATTCATTCTAAATATACTCATCATATAAAGAGTAATCCCAAGGTTATAATCTGCTTAGCAGGAGGTGCACAATGACTGAAAAAGCAGAAAGGGAAACATTAGCACAGCTTACAGCTACTCCAAGTTATTCTTCAGATATTGTCTCTTTGTGCCTCTTACCTACCTGTTCCATGACTTTAACAGTGTCCCATGGTGTGAATGCTCAGATTTTCCAGGGCAGTTCTCCTTGCTTTGTTGGTCACCTTTTCCCTCCAGAAGCTGGGAACTGATGAGGTCTTTTGTGTGTACGGGGTCTACACAACATCTTACACATCTAAATTATTTATCAGTGGGGAGGCAATTTCTGTTAGTGCCTCAGGGTGATGCTGCAAATGTTTCACAAATTTATTATCCAAGAAAAATTCAGTATAAAAGGTTGTCTGCAAAATAAATTTGTAGAGAACAATGTAATCACTTGGAAACCCAGCCCATTTTAAGTAATTGCTAACTGCACCTAGGCTTCCATTAATCACTGCATAATTGAGTTTCACCTAATATTAACTCTGTTCTCAAGAAAGGCTGGTTTATCTTTGGAATAAATGAACATAATAAAAGAAGGAAACAATGAGGGAATGACAAAATCAGCACAAACTTTACACCAAAAAAGAACAGAGGAGTTACCAAGTACCCTGTGCCATGGATGACTCAGTATTTGTACAGAACTTCTACAGTTTACCACCAAGATGAGCAGCATGCAAGAACGTATTTGAAGGCAGGTAGACTACATTTTGAGGGCCTGTGATACAGCATGAGGGTTTAGGACACTGTGCCTGTGCCCAGCAAAGCTTTTTTTTTTTTTTGTCAGAAGCAGAAAGCAGATTTGGAAACCCTGGCTTGCAATTTCTTGTATGCAGATACACCATGCTCCCTAGGCAGACTTACACAGCTTTACTTGGATGAGAGAATATATTTTCATTTCAGTATTTGAGAGAGTATCTTCAAGAGATTTTTCAAATAAAGGCATGATTAAATGTCAAGGCTTCTAAGAGAGACTCATGAGCTGAGAAGGTCCTTTAAGACTCCTTGAAGACATCTGAAGACACCTGCAAATGCAGCAAGGTCTCTGTGGCTTTCCCCTGCCACCCAGTTAGGGATATGCTACTAAATTATAGTTAGAAATCTTAGCTGCATTAGGAAGGAGGTGGGTAAAAAGTCACAAGTGCCAAGCTGAAGTAATCCTAATCTTGGTTGATCCTTTTCCTCATTTTTAGGCCAGAGCACAAACTGTAGATGAACTGTGGCTTCTGCCAGAAGATTACAGTTATGGTTTTTATACCCAGTAAAGAGGAAAAGAACTATACAGTATATGTAATTTTTTTTTCTGACCTACTGACTTTGGCTATGAGGGGTTTCGACCTGCAGGGCCTGTTGTCCCACTCACTTTTCATCTCATCCTGGCTAAAACCAGGATGCACATCTATCCCTCAATTTACAGCACAGCTTATTTTCCCTCCAAAGTCTGTCATGCCAGAGCAACAAAGACCTGAGCAGTGAAGAAAACTTTGCAGCCATATGGGCTTTTAAGTTCTTATTCATTAATTTGATTTTTATGTTTGTTTGTTTGTGGAGTGCAAGAGACTGAGCTATTCCAGCCATCACACAAATACTGACCAAGACAAGCTCCCATGTTACTAAAACCTTTGTGAACTGGTTAGTCACATCTAGATTAACACTTTGTGACCTTTTAGAGAAAGGTCTTACAAGCTCAAAGATTAAACAGAGAGGAATGTGCATCTGATCATGCAATACACTAGTGGCCCTGTGTTTAAATATCACCTGGCTGGAGGAATTTGAAGACAGCAACATCATCCTCCAGGAATCTTCTCTTATTTGAATTATGCAAAATTGAATCAGAGAATTGACTCAAAACACCATAAGCTGTTAATTCTGTCTCTAATTCAGCACTGCTACAAACTCAGGTATTCCTCACTTCTCTTTCTGTGATTATTTTTATTTTTATTGTTATTTTAATTTTTATTTTACTTATTTATTTATACTTTTTTTTAGACAAGCAGGGCTCCTCAGATCACTCCACCTGGAAGGTTGCTGTGATCAGGTGTCCTCCCCTGGGGCTGTACAGGCAGTCCTGATGAAGACAACATTGGCTCGCCTGTGGTAGCTCAGCTTCTCTGAGATGTCACCTTCACTGTGCCCTGCTAGCAGGGTGACCCCCAAATGACAGAGTCTGTGCACAGCAGTGCCCTAGCTGCCAGCTGGTGAGAGAGATCAAATTAAAGTCACACCTAGTGCTCCTTGTTAAGTACTTCATAGTGCTTTGAATTGTGTGAAATTGAAGCACAATAAGAATGTACCAAGGAAGAATGTAACAATCTTCTTCTTCATGTTCCTCCCCTGGGGCTGTACAGGCAGTCCTGATGAAGACAACATTGGCTCGCCTGTGGTAGCTCAGCTTCTCTGAGATGTCACCTTCACTGTGCCCTGCTAGCAGGGTGACCCCCAAATGACAGAGTCTGTGCACAGCAGTGCCCTAGCTGCCAACTGGTGAGAGAGATCAAATTAAAGTCACACCTAGTGCTCCTTGTTAAGTACTTCATAGTGCTTTGAATTGTGTGAAATTGAAGCACAATAAGAATGTACCAATCTTCTCCTTCATGTCATGACAGTAAAATTACAGGACAAAGCAAGCTCTTCCTTTCAAAATAGGATATTAAGGGGAAAAAACAAAAACCTTTTCACAAAATATGTGCATTTACTCTTTTTTTTTTTGGCACTGCATAAAAGTTGCAGCTCTATTTGTGCATTTACTCTTTTTTTTTTTCGGCACTGCATAAAAGTTGGAGCTCTGTCTCAAAGGACTGTCTGAAATCGATGCAAGCTGAAAACAGAAGTTAGCCATGCCCTTGGATGATAACACAAGCAGGATTCAGAAACTCGGTCTACAACTACAACCCACTGACTCAATGAACTTGAAACATCTCATTTAAAAAAAAAAAAAAACCAAAACAAAAAAAAACCCAGCTCCAAATGAGAAGTTCCCAGGAGCATGACAAGCCAGTGGGTAAAATAATGTGTGGGCTGGACAAAGCACTATGAAGGAAACGCCTTGATCTTGAACTGTGGCCGCCAGATCACAGAGCAGTCTTAGGGAGGACATCAGGTTCCCATCCGATTGCTGCTTTTATTAAATGGTCCCAGAATATCCCATTACAGAAAGAGGGTGCACACAGCTACCACAGGCATTAGCTGACTGCTCAACTATGTCCCTGCAACATAAAAAAATCAAATGACAAAGGAGCTGATGAAAGAGAAACAATCAAAAAGAAATTAAAACTGACCGGTATCTTAATCTACAGCATATTGCCTTGTGTTGTCCTGAATAGCTAGGTAGGGATGTTGGTACTAAATAGAAAAAAATTAACCCTGCTCTTTTTATTTAATCTTGATGTTAAGAACCATTCATGTTGCCATTGCAGCCGTTACATTTGGCACAAATTTGGGCTGCTCTCACTTTTCTGAGAAATCTTATTCCCTGTTCTGAGGAAACTTATTCCCCGTTAAAATCCAAGAGAACTTTACAAAGAGGGTAAGCAGCCCAGTTTCAGGCATGTTGGGGGAGTTTGTGGTTAGCACAGTTCACAGCATAGACATTTAAACCTCTTTTGGTAAATATGTCAGGAAAAGCAAAAGGGTTAAAAATCATTTAAAGTCACTAAAATATGGAGCCACACAATAACCAAAAGCTATGGAAATAGATGATCACAGAAGAGACACTTTCAGAATATAAAAGCTGGCAAGAAAATATTAAATTTCAACTCTACTAAATTAAATATCTTCTGAAGGTTTTTTGTCTTAAAGAGATTGCTGAGCTCATAATCAATCAGTCTGGCTACTTAGACACAGCACCCCATCGGAGGATTTAGCAAAAATGAAGTACTAAATTATTCAGCATTTAAGCAATTGTGTAAGGAATATGTAGCTGAAAAGGACAAACTGCAAACCAAGATTATTTCCCCATTACATCAGTATGTACTGTAGTTTTAACAGGGCTTTCCAGGGAGATATCTAGACATTTTTCCCATGCACAGAATTGAGACCCCAGCTTTTAATCTTGTATTTTAAAGTCAAATTACTCTCGTATTTATATGCATCTGAAAAGGATCACTGCTCTCTCAGCTTTTGAAATTACCATTTTTACTGTATTTACAGCTATGTTTTCTCTTTCTCAGTTAGGCTATGTTTCTATAAAAATACCCAACAAAACCTGCTCTTGTTCTCTATTACAAATTTGCAAAATGTTAAGCTTATAAAGAAATACTAGGAAAGTCTCATCTTTGTATACCTGTACTACACATGTATCGTACATGAGTATGTCCAAGGAGTCACAGAGATAACATTTTTCAGATAAGTACTACATATTTTCAGAAAAACAACTGGAAATTACTAAGTGTAAAAATTTCAGTTTCCTCAGAAAGGTTTTTCAAGCTGTCATGTACACAAACCAGATGAGATTTACATTTTCCATGAAGAGTTTTGATGAATTTTGGGTATGCTTTGATACATCAGCTCTAATCTTCTGGAAGAATTTCCTTTTTTAAGTCTTTCTCCAGATTCATTATCAATCTTTTGAATGTCTTACAAAACATGAATACAAGCCTACTAGTGCTGGAGACTGTTATCCCAGCTGTTAATACCCGTAAGAACAATGACAAAATGGGCACTATTGCATGCAATTTCATGCAATTTTCATACACAGCTGTTAAAACACAGGCAGGAGTTCTGTAACACTGGAATTCACAAAGAACCGATACTGTAAAATGTTACACCAACACCTGACAAAATGGAAAATGTTGTTTGCCAGTGCCTGCATCTCAAGGTCACGGCATTAAACAGCATCAAAATAACTTGTTAAGGTGATAAATTTTGTCTCAAGCCCCCATCTCTTTTATTTTAGCATTGGATTTCCTTCTGGCAGCTGCACTAAAATACTAAACCACTCTGAGAGGCCGAATGACACGATCTGGGCATCACGGTTTATTGACTCATGACAGATAACCAACACACATTTCAATTCTTTGATCAGTGGTAGGGTTTCTTACTTACCTTTCAAATGAATGCTGCAAATTTCTGAACAGTAGAAAAACTCAAATCTAAGGCAAACAATAATTTTTAAAACAGCAAGACATCAACTCCACCTAATTTAATATTAGGATTTGTTTTTAAAGAGGATGATTTTTGACACTTCATACCAAACGTTTTCAGTTATTGGTCACAGAGCAGGCAGGAGTGGTGTACTAGATAAAACTACAGTAGATGTCAGTACTCATTCAAATATATTTCCACAGAGTTGAGACAGCACTGTCTGTTGAACAGAATTTGAGGTGTTGTGCACTATTTAAAAACACAAGAGTTTCAATTCATCATCTGTTTCCACACTGCCATTGTGATAAAAGATTTTCAGAATTCCAACTCCTCTTTACCCCCTGCCATATATAAAATGTTAGAAATCAAAATGTAATTCTGACAGATTTAACCCATACATTTACCTAAATGGATAATTCTGTTACTTTGGTGACAGTCTTCAAAATAAATCAAACATGACTAAATAAACACCTACAACATGCACCTTTTCCCCCACCGTTTTTCTAAGTATGTTAAAGAACGTAAAGAGCCCCATATATTTGTAAAGGCAACTTGATCATTCAGCAGCAAAACCACCTTACACAAAGTGCACTATAAAAAAGTTACACCCTGACCTTACACTGCTGTATTACTGACCTATAATCAACTCTCATTTTTGTACTGCTAAACTTCTGAGCAGTTCTAGAGATTTCATAATGCATCTCCTGCAGACCTCAGGGAAAAAAACCTAATAGAGAGGGAAGGCACACCCCTTGGCATGTGAGACAGCCACCTTGTTGGTTCCAGGACTGGAACTCCGGTTTATTAGACTCAAGTCCCTAGCCTGGATGAACCATCAGGAAAGTGAGCTGCCATGCTACCCTTTGAGGGCTGACGCATTCTGCCAGAGGATTTTGGCTATTTTCCCTTAGAGGGAATGGTGACTCTTCAGATGCATCCCAGACTAGAAAGGTTTTACAACAACTGCTTCACTGCTTCTACACTTAAGCTCAATCCCATTCCCCCTTGTCAAGCTTTGCCTCCTCCAACCCCTCTCCATGTCAAAGTCCCCATTACGTGTGGAAACATCCCATGGTCTATTTCATAAAGGCCCTTTATGTCTTTTCCAGCCAGTTCCAATTGTCTGTTCTGTGCTGCACAGAGAAGGTGCAGTCACTGCTTGCAGTGACATTAGTGTTAGTCCTCACAAGATGGCTTCAGCCTCTTGTTTGCATCCACTCACCTTCCCTTAGACCTTTTATCATCTCCTCTACAACCAAACTGGACAGCTGCTTCATTCCTCAAGTTCTGTAGGGGGTCATTCAACCCAAGCAAGAAAAAACCCCACTAGTACAGTCTTTTTATTTCCAAAGACACCCTTCTTTCAAAGAGCTGCATGAGGGAAGATTGCTGGGCTACAGCTGATGAGACTGGCTCACCTGTTTAGCTCAGGTGGGACACAGAGAGTAGCAGCAGTCCTCCTCAGATGGACTGAGGGAGGGCATGTGCCATGGAAGTTTACTGCTTGGAAAAAACTGTCAATTGATCTTCAAAACCTCTCCAGGCCTTGCCAGTAAATCCCCTGGATTTAAGGTCTGAGGAAGTACCGCTTCTGTCCTGACATTTTAGAGCAGATATTTTTGAGATCACAGTAGGGGTTTTTGCTTTAAGTTTGACATCTTAATAAACAACTCGATACTGAGCCTTCTAACAGGAGAAAGCAGAGAACCACACCAATTTCCTGGCTCAATACAAATAAAAATACAAGGCAAGTAAGCATTTGACAATTCCGTTTCTTTTTGCCATTTATGGTAAATTCAAATCCAGAAATGTTAAGCAGTTGGCCTTTCTCAAATGATATTTTGCTAAGCAGTAATCCAAATACCAAAATGCATCTTGGCATGTATTACAATGAAAAAGTGTTGACATGCATTCACACTTTATTTCTTTTTTTTTTTCAAGGAATAAAGTACCAGTAAGGATCCACGCATTTGCCATACTGCAAACTCCTTGTTCTTACTGAGAAGTACTTTTGCAGACAATCCCACACAAATCAGTGCTTCCTTCCCTTAGATGTCACATTGAACTACTCAGGGTTTAAGTGTTGTGTATGGGATTTGCAATCTGTTATAGTGTAAGTAAAGAGGATTGCCAGTATTTATGGAGCAAATGCCGGAAAACAAAAAGAGAAGGACATCTGCTTTAAGGTAACCACAGACAGTGTAACTGGCATATTTTGGAATTCTAAGGCAACAACTTTGGACCAGCAAGTGAAATTCTGCTGTAGACTCCAGGTCAATGTACTGCTGTCTTCTGCACAGGATAAACATTCCAATGTTTTTTCCCTTGTTGCTTTTTTTGCTAATTCAGTGATAGGCAGCAATATGAAATGCCAGCATTGTCACCAGATAACTTCTGTATTTCTGCATTCAATAAACCCCTTAAGATGGCACGTAATGTCAGGCTGGAGTAGCACACTTTATTTAAGATGATTTATCTGGTGATATTCACGTATATTAAAAATACACATGCGAGTTTTTGCAGACTTGAAATTTAATGTATTTTCAGAATTCACTACAAAAATGCAGTTTCACAACTGTAACCATACATTGGGACTCCTACAGTAGTATGGATAATGTACAGATGTCTTTCCCAGGACTACCGTTACTGCGCATTGTGCAAATTGTCTAGAACTGCAATCCTTCCTCAGCAGCAGCTGGAAGAAAATTTGTGAGCTGAATACTGATATCAAAATACAGATTTAAATAATTTACTCTTAAAAACATTCATATTTATAACCTCTTACAGAAAATAAAACAATTCATCTGATTATCAGATACATCCCTCAGTTTTTCCAGTTCCAAGGTATACACAGGTCTCCATCCTGCAGCACAGAGTAGAAATGCGAAATGCAAAGGTGCATGCCTTGCAGGTAGGGTAAGGATTCCTCCAGCAGCCGCTTACAACAATCTATCATCTGTGCACTGGAAACACTGGGCTCCTTATACAGCCGATCCAAAGAAAACCTTTCTGTAGAAGTGTTGATTAGCTCCTTCTCTGTAATCATCATCCTAGCAAATGGAGATAACACACAGTGACAAACTTGTAACTTCACCTCTTAAAACCCCCGCCTTAAAATAAGCATTTCAATGTATACTGAACATATAGTAAAACAAGAAATACTGAAATAAGAAGATTAAATGCATGTAAACAAAGGTGTCAATTCATATACAGGTATGGTGGAGCTGAGGTTTTTGTGACACGTGACTATCTCAGAAGTCAGAGTGAACATTCTTCCATGACTTTGGGCACCACATGCCCATGGACTCACATTTCAAAGCCCATGCCCTGACATTTTTTTGCTCACTAGGTAACTGGGAAAAACACAAAAATAAAAATCCTGCCAGGTTCCATTTTTAATGTAAGGAATGAAAATGCTGAAATAACATTGAAAGCTTAGGTTTTAAATATAAAATCATGTTCATAATTACTCTGTCTTAATTAAACCAGTACTCTGTATGTCATCAAAACCAACAACTGATAGGTACAGTAAACTGATGCATATTAAGTGTATAGTAACTTCCCAATTGTAGAACTTTGTTGATGTGTTTGGACCTAATGATCTTAGAAGTTTTTTCCAACATAAATGATTCTACAAATTTTGGATCCAAAGCTTGCAGATGATCTTTTCCTTCGCCCCAGAGAAATAAGACACCAAATAAGAGTGCAAACTCAAACTACTCAGAAAGTTAATGTGTAGATTTAATTCAGGCACTGGAGCTGTGACTGATCAACTGATGAAGAGACAAGTTCAGGTTCAGCCAGCCCCACCAGCTCAGGCACTGTGCCACACGAACACAGCTGCACTTCCAAGCCAGCCTGGCTGCAGACACAGCTCCAGTGCTGCCCCACAGCACAGACCCTGCGCTAGACAGGGGAGGAGCTACAAAGCAGCAGCACCACAGGGATGTGAATCAGCCCAAGCCAAGCACAGACACAGCTACTGACACCATTTGCCTCCCATGAAAACGCTACTGTAGGGCCTCGCCACTACTCCCCAGAGCTCAGGCTGGGACCTCTGTGGACTTAACGGCACTGAGCTCTGCTGAGCCCCAAGAGCCAGCCCACTGTGGCAGTCAGCAAGGAGCCAGCCAGTGAGTTAACCCAGAGCCAGCCTGTCCTCTCTATGGACCATTTCCACGGCACCTTCCTGAGTGCATTCCCAAATACCTAAGCACCAAGCTTTCCAGTTCTGTGGAATCTTAGGCTCCCTTGAAGGAATTCCAGTTAGCTGGAGAACTGCAGGTTTGTTTTCTGTCACTTCCACAGGGAGGCTTGCACCTTTATCACCACACACACCTGATACTTTAAAGAAACATGGGAAGGAGAATCCTGCATTACTAGAAGACTGACATTATCCACACAGATAACAGAACTTTCTAGAGCAGCAGTGTTTGGATTTCCTTGTGCATTCAGGTGAGAATTACAGCCACTCTATGCTGTTTACTGCATGCAAAGCATTCAAGTCCATGTGCAAAGTACAGCCAGTACATCACAGGGCCTTTTTAACCACCACACGAGGCTAAGTAAAATCAGAAGGACATGAGTAAGTCCAAGGAAGCATTAAGTGGAAAAGGAGTTTCCAGCTTTGATACAAGACAAGTAAGAGGAAATGTGACACAGGTGCAAAACAAAGGCAGAGGTGATACAGAATGACTGTTTTGTACTTCCTATCACAGAAGAATCAAAGAACAACAAATAAGATAATCAGGCTGTGGGTATATAAATCACAGAATACCTCCACTTTCTTCCACATACACGTCATATGTGATTCAAATACGTAATTTGCTGCCATTACATATTTGGAGCCACAAAATGCAAATTGGCTCAAAAAGTAGTAAGGTAATTAAGAGGGGGGAAAAGAAAAAGTCTACTGATTGCTATTAACATGAGATAATGTTTCCAGCTTCAAGTATTCTCTCAAGTGCAGTCAGACACAAACTGGGAAGGAATATGGAGTAAAAAACCCACCACATTTTTTGCCCCGTGCATAAAGCCTCTCCACAAGCTAATGGATTATGGGGACAGATATTGTGACCCAGTACAGTTGTTTACTATTTCATACAAACCAGCAATCCTCCAGCACACAAGATATGCATCTTGGCTCTCACATTCTTACAACACAGCTGCTTTTACTCTGAGGGCACAGTTTTTCTGGATTGGTATCTTTATGAAGTGTGGTAGTGCAAGGTTTTTTGGAGAGTGAGTTACCCAGATACAAATGCATATATTTGCTACAACATCCCTCCCAAAATCTATGCACTATACTTTCCCAGCTGTCACATGTGGACAGTTACATAGAGAGCTATTCCATAGTTACAATTTATATGGCAAAAATTTAACTTCCAAGCTGACTAGGGTTGTGGAAAAATTCCAACAAATTATGTTTATTGAAGTTCACCTGCAAAACATTTTTACAAGTAATGAGATTTTAACAGAGCTAAAACCATAGAGCCCTCAGCAAGTCTCATGCCTAAAATAACTTCACAGGAACATATCTGGATCATAAACATATCATGATATACATCATGTATACTGATGACAGTGTGATAGTTCAACAACTCATTAAAAGCTTTCCAAAGCAGAAAAAAAGCCTTTCAGTAACGGCCTCTGAAAGGACAAGTACCACCCACTGACCTGTAACAGTGCTTTAGTTAAAAACCCCAGCATCTCTACTTCATCCTCAAGCACACATACAGGGTACATGGTCTAGAAGCAAATTCACAGTTCTGATGGATATTACAGACCATGGCCCCAATATTAAGTATGATGCTGTGACTCCCTACCATAATCACCCTTGTCATCTATGAGAGAGTACCCACAATGTTTCTCTCATCATTCTTCCCCATTTCTTTTTCTTTGCCTTGTTAGGTACTAATTAATATTTTTGTCAACTACCTGACAACAGGTATATTGACAACAACTCAAAATAATGAGTCTCTAGTTGGTCTCAGTTATTTTGATTTTAGATTTCACTGCTTTTTTTGGGTCACATTTTAATTAACATCAATAAAAATTGTTCCTTTTCTTATTCATTAAGAAGGTGTTTTCCACCTCTTCTTTGGAGACATAACTGTAAAAAGAATTATGCAATTTTGTCTTGTAAGCAAAGGTATTTTACTTCTGAATGATGTACAATTGTCTGTACAAGATGAAAGAGGCTATTTTCTAATAACTGTTTGCATTCACTAATGCTGTAATTCTTTACTTAGTAAAGCTGACGGGTAAAGCTCTATTTTCTAAAGTTCTAAGCAAATGGGATTTTTTCAGCAAAAGGGTACGAATACATTTTTAAAAATTCTTCTCCAAATAAAAAACAGGACATGCAAAGATTTTAAAGAGCTAAGTGTATTGAGTCACATGAACACTTACTCCTCCTTTCTTTTCAAATTCTCTCTTGCTTCCTGTGCTTTGGCAAAAATAAACCATTGAAGAGCTGCTGGATCACAGACTGTTGGGATCATAAAGTGTCCAAGTTCATGTAGGCTTGGTGCATATCTGTCACTAATGAAACACAATGGAAGTAAAGAACAAGGTATCATTTTTTAATGCAACTATTTATATAAATTACTTTCAGAAAAAATCTGAAGAATATAAATTAATCACAATCAGAATAATTGGTAAAAAGCTATCAAGTTTGGTTCATGAGAATAGAGAATAGAGAAATATAGTAGGTTATTATTTTTTAAAATTACATTTCAAAAGGAGCTGATAATAATATTCTAAAAATATAAACACCATCATGATAGCGCAAAACTTTTGATTTAAACCAGCACAACACTCTAAACCAGACAGAACTGAGTCTAGCTTGAATGAAACTAAGCAGGATTTTCTTCAATCTGATTCCTTCTTAACCCATAAAAATGCACTTAAAAACTTCAGAAACAACGCAATAATGAAAATCCGAGATTATATCGCTTTTTCTTAGTGAGAGCAATAAGCAGTGTAACAAAAAAAAAAACAAAAAAACTGAAAGAAATCAACCTTCCCTGCCAACACGTACCTTTCCAGAATCATTTGCAAGCCTCGCAGACTGCGAGGATGAAAAGGTAATCTGCTGTCACGGAGTTTATTATAGAAAGAGTTCAGAGTCTCAAAGTACTCTTCTAGAGTGAACAGAGGTTGCAGTTCTTCAATATATATTACTTGGATGCCTCCCAGAAGTTGGCTTATCCTTTCTTCCAAAAGCAGCAGCCTTTTTTGAAGCTTGTAATAATTTGGCAGTCTCTCAAAAACCTGTGCATACACATGAACGAACATTTTCTATGTTACAAAGCTTAAAAGTTAATTTTAATAAATTGAAAAAATAACAACAAACCATAAAAGAGACAATTAAAAATGCAAACGTGGAACCCAAGGGGAAAAAATTACAATCAAAGAATACCATAGGAGGGAAATATCAAGTACATACGTTTTGGGACAAGATATAATCAAATAAGCTTTTAAGTACTTTCTGTATTTATAACATAAAGGCACCAAAAGGACATAAAATCATGGATGGCTATCCTCTATATATTCAGAAATTAATAGTTTCAGATTAAAAAAAATCTGATGCCTATATAAAACATTTATCACCACAGTTATAGTGATTGAGCTATTCCTCATGCAGCAGTCATTACCTACCATCTACCCTGTTGATATTATTTTAAAAGTAGCTTCTCATACAAAAAAGAAAAAGCTGCTGCTGCAACAAGTCAAGTGATTTCAGAATTATTTCTTTAGAAACTCAGGAGAACAGCAGAACAGACAGTAGATAGTTCTGACAGTAGAGTCAGAACAGCTTTTGGCACAATAAAATTTGGTTCAGCATTTGCATTTGTAACAGAAAAAACCAGCAAAAATCCTTTAAATATTGTAGCTCTGACCAAGCATTCTACAGACTGACTTGGACAGTATTCTATTGCTTCCTTCTTCTGGTAATTAGTAACAAAAATTAATGGCACTTAGGACTGCTTTCTAAAATGAGGTAGAATTGGACATATGCTCTCTAGAAACTGGCTCACCAACCTTATCAAGATTTTAATGGAATTTCTGTGTAACATTTCATATAATCGTCACTGCATTTCAAAATAAAAAACCTCTGATTTCAGGTTCAAATATATACCACTCTTTTGTCTTCCCAAGCAAATACCATCACTATAACTAACTACACACATTGTTCCATCTGCATGGCATTTTGTGTGGCTTTATGATACCTTTGGAAAAACCTGCAGCAATGGTTAGAAAGTTCAAGCATTTATGTTTTCAAGGAAGTCGGTGTTTATTTTAGTACAATCAGAACACTTTTATTGCAATGACTATCAACACTCTCAAATCTCAAAATTTTCTATTAAATCTGGTTTCTCAGTTTAAGTTCTTAGTAAATTGTTCACACTAACAAACCATGGTTTGTTTTCCCCCCCTTAGTGAAACATATATAGGGAAAAATTCAAAGTACCACCAAAAAAAGAAGATCAAGTGTTAACTTTTCATATTATTCACTGACTGGAATACAGAAATAGAATATTCTGATATTCTAGCAGGGTGAAATTCCCAACTATGAAATTCCATCAATAATCTCAATATTTCTTCTTTATGAAGAAATTTTTTTGATAGAATTATCAGTAATGTTTCAGTAACCAAGATTAAAGAAAAATTCCTCAACAGACATGTTTATATTGCAACATATTTACTTTTTGGTCCTTTGCATACAATGCTATCATTTAGGATGTCAGAAAGCTTATCAACCCTGAACTTTACACAAGCAGTAGCAGAATTGACATAGTCACTAAAGATAAAATTCTGCAACATCCACATTAGCTGCCTAAAAGAACAAAATGGAATGTCAGGGTTGGTTAGAGTCACTGACTGAAATAATGAGTTCACAGCTCCCTTTAAATCTCATATTTACAAAAGATCAGAATAAAATCCATTAGCTCTTCATGGGAATGAGCTCTTTATGGATCACAAAGTATTCTGCCAGGACTCACTGCACAGACTGGAACAGTGCATAACAAATTAGTTTTCTTTATCTCTAATCAGAAGTAGTACTGACTTACTAATGAAAGCAAAGATCTAGCAAAGACTGTTAGTAACAGCACACACAGGATTAAATTTCAAATGTAGTGTACACCATTATGCTAAATGCATTAGCTAAGTGTGTGCTTTAAAACACTCACTGGTTATCTGCACCTATTAATTTTTTTGTTTATAGTTTAAAAAAGGATGTCACAACAAGGGGCATTTTCATTTGATTTGAAATTTTCTTACTTTGGTCCAGTGATGGTGAACATCCATGGTCCCCAGCATGATGTGACCTGCTGCACTCATACCCGAGCGGTCTGTAAATACCACCGTGCGTCCTAGAGATTGAACACAGCTCTTCACTGATTTGGCTTACTGCAATCATTCCTGCAATTACTGAAGGCTTAACCAGGCTGCTAGCATCACAAGCAATGTATTTCTGCAGCATAAATGCACATGACTAGGTGCTTCTGTTACTTCTCAAAGTTTTGAGAGGTTCCTGAGAAGCCCAGTTTAAGATTTTTTTTTCCATACAAACGTGACCCAGCATCTGCCTTCTCTCTGTTTGAACTTGATAGATTTTTAATTGGATTTTTTTTCTTAATATGACTGCTTTTAAATTATGAGAAAATCTCATCAGACAGGATATTCAAAGACTGCATAAATCATGTATGAAGTAGGAAATGCATGCTTTATGCTTGAAGCATATGCAAATTAAAAGTTGGTCAAATAATTTTAAGGCAATTCAACTCTATTTCCAAACTCTCAGCAACATGCAAGCTGTAAGAAACATTTGCACATTATGTTCTCATTCTTTTTTAAAATAGAGAGAACATAAAAGGCTAATTCTAGGTGGATTTTTAGGTCGATAAATCAGTTTTGAGTGTATGTTTTTTTAAGTTGAATACAAAGATCCTCAAGAATTCTTTAGGATAAAAGCACAGGCAACTATTTATCAAAGTAAGCTTCCACAAAAGTCTTCAGTGTGATGTATTAGTCTACAAGACCAGGCTTAAGTAGAAGCTTTTGCTCTCAGAAATCAGTTTTCCAAAATCCCAAAGAAAGAGCAACACTGACTTCAAGGCATCTAGTCCATCCTTGTACCCTAAAGCAGCATTAACTGTACTTGTATAGTTACTGATGGGTATTTATCCAGTGCATTACTAAATATCTTCAAAAATGGAGACTACAACAGGTTCACAAGTTCTGTAATGCTTTCTATCTTTAGCATGCTCAGGAAAAGAAACTAATTTGAAATCTGATACAATTTAAAACTACTACTCATTGTCCTTCCCACTCTGTCTTTTGGCAAAGGATCAGGTGAACCCTCAAATGAAAGCCACTCAAAACTGAGTATCTGCAGACAGGCATAAAATACAGAATTACAATCAGAGGAAGCAGCTACTGCCTCAGGTCAAACAGATGTATGAGAAGAATGGTAGGTGGTTTACAGAACATTTTAGTTTTACCTGAGAAAATACTGACTTTAATATAGCTATTTTATGGGATACACATGAGAAAAGAAAGCAAGTAGCATTTTAAGGTATTCTAGTAAATCATCGCTAGGGTTAGAGACGTACTCACATTTTAGTCTTGAATCTACCATGGACAACAATCTATTGTTAACTCAATACTTTGAGAGGTTCAGTTTAGATTTTTTACTTTCATTGCTAATATTAAGCCTAGTGCCTTCAACAGACTCCACTTGCATTTATTAAGAAGCAAACTAGAAGCGGAGTGCAGTCAATCAATTCTAAGGAAAGGTCACTTCAAAAAATACCCAGTAGCTTTAAATGTAAGTTCTCATCAGCTTTTCAGTAAGCCTGACAAGTTTGCTTTTGCAGTTATCAAAAGAATTTGTAAAAAGAACTAGAGCTCCCTTGTCACAGAAGACCCATGCTCATTTCTGAATCAATACTGTATTAGGATACATGAAACAAACAACAGAAATACCTTTAACATTCTCTAATATTTCAGGTCGCTGTTGGACCAAGCGGCCCAGACTGTGCAGCTGACTACAGCGGTGAGCAATGCCCCAGCTTCTCTGCCACCTAAATAAAAATGTAATTGAAAGTATTTAATCCTCAATATTATTAAAAAAAAAGTCACAGAAGTTGAGATGCAACTCAAAGCCTTATAACACAAAAAAAAAATAGCACCCCAACAGTAATAAAAGCAAACGCTACTCCAAAGCTGTCCATGCCATGTGCTATTTGAACTAATAAAAAACCTAAATAATATTCCAGTGTTTTTTAAAGTGAATCCCAAAAACCAAACAAAGAAAATGAACACCAGGAAAAAAAAATAAAACCAGGCAGAGAACTTGTAAATCTCTCCCCCAGAAAGAAGGGAGTTAGTAAGAGAACAGCACCAGACAACCCAGTATTTGGTTTGGTCATGGACCATGCAGTTTGTTTGGACACTGTGTAATGTTTGTCCAGAGGAGCAAATACAGTACGTAAGGACATTGTCTTTTTCTTTTTTTTTTTTTTTTTTTGTTCCTAGCCCAAAACATTACCATGATTCCAATGGAAAGTTGCTATGTATTATTCATATTTTACAGTGGAGTAATTTTTGTTGAACCATACAAGAGCCAGGTGTTACCTTGCTGGCTTTAATACACACAGTTTTGACATTTTTTTCCATCACAGACCAATCAGATTGATTGCTAAGCAAATTTCAAAAAGCATATAAATTGTGAAGTCCCAGTGTTTTGGAAAAATACACCTTTTTACAGACTTTTAGTTGATATAAAACTGTCTCAAAGTGGAAAATTTGCATTCCTTTACTGTACTGTGTCTGTTTAGAATTGAGTTAATTTTCTTCATAACACTCATATTTTGTATTTTATGAACAGTGATCATGTTTTAATTGATATAAAACTGTCTCAAAGTGGAAAATTTGCATTCCTTTACTGTGTCTGTTTTGAATTAATTTTCTTCATAACACTCATATTTTATGAACAGTGATCATAACACACCAATATTTTGGCTATTGTGCAGTGCTGGCACAGTGTTCAGGTCTTTACTTTTTCTCCCCACTATGCCCCCCACCATCAGGAAGTAGGCTGGGGTGGACAAGATGCTGGGAGGGGACACAGCCATGCTGGGTGACTCCTACTAACAAAAGGAATATTCCAGACTGTATGTCATGTTCAACAATAAATCCTGAGAGAAAGAAGGAAGGGAACCCTCATGGTTATGGTATTTGTCTCCCCAAGCAAGCATCACACATGCGGCCCAACTGCCCAGAAGTGGCTAAACACCTGCCCATCAATGGGGAACAGAAAATTAATTTCTCCTTTTGTTTTGCTTGAACTCAGTTTTGCTTCATTTCAGCTATTAAACTTCTATCTGAATCTACAAATTTTCTTGTGGATTTTGTGCTCTTCCTTCAAATTTTGTGCTCTTTCTATTCTCTTCCTCCCATTCCACTGGGGGTGTATGAATGAGCAAGTGGTTGCATGGGTACTCAGCTGCTGGCTGGGGTCACCCACATCTTCTCATTTAAGGAAACCCTACTGGCAAAACCTCACTCTGTGGGATGCAGAGAATGGCACTATGCCACAGCACTTGTGAGGCAATTTAACCAAATCCAAGTAATTCAAACAATTATTTACTGTTACTTAGCAATAATACTTTGCTTTCAGCAGCACCAGACGGGAGCAGAAAAAGGTGGCCAATTCTTCATCTGTCCTAAACTTACACGTGGAATAATGCCAGTGACCCAGCTGTTTTTCAGATCTCTGTGAACACTAGCACAAGGCTCCAGAACCACAGGTCATAGTGTCCTATTAAGATACTGGCTTGTCAGATTTCCAAAACTCACATTCTTTTCTGAATTATAACAATGTAACTCATGGATGATAAATAACTCCTCATGGAACACAATAATTTTAATGTATTTTAGAAGCACAAGCTATTTAAGAAAATTAATATAAGCCATGAATAAAATCAAACTTACGTGTTCAATACTGAAGACTGTTTCAGAATGTTAAAAACCCTCACCACAGCACAGCATTAGAAAGTGTGTTCAAAAAACCTGGCTTCAGCTTAAAGGAAACCAGGGTCTTTTGCAGGGTGAAAGGACAAAAGCATGATTTTAGGAGCTCCAATTCTCTCTTTCCTGGTTAAAAAAATAGAACCTAACAGACCAGCTCTTGAAATAAGTTTATTTTTCCATTTTTGAATACCTTCACTGCCACTTTCCCCACCCTGAATATCTCACTTCACAACATCCTCACTCAAAGGCACAAAAATTTAAAAAGGATCGCAAATTATTTTCTGAAAAATATTCTGAAGACTCAAGATCTCCAACTGCACTCAGATCCTTCAAACAAACAAGTCTCCTCCAGAGAGTGAGACACTAAACACTAAAAGAAAGAACATTTTTATTAAGCATTCAGAGGATGTCATTCAGTACCATGGGCAAAGTTGCACTTCACTGCTGGTCTAGTTACCTTTGTAAATCAATTAACTTGATTTCAGGAAATGCAATTTTAACCAGCATTTAAACTGTAACAAACCAGTTCTATTTCTGTGTTTGCCTCAACTGCAGCCTATGTTTTCAGTTACAAATAGGAGATCTCTCAGAGCAGATTGTAACAGGAAATTTTTGTCCCAGTAGAACACTTCTAGCAATTTACTCAGTGCAGTAACACTTCTCCATATATGAAATATAGCTGTTTTGCTGAAATAAGCTTTTAAAGTTCATAGCATAGTATTAGACAACACTTCCTTCCTTTGACTGTCCTAATCCAAGTTCAACTGATCTAATGAATTACCTGATATCGGAGAGCTGCAGTTCATGAGAAAGTTCAATTTTTAAACGTTCTAATTCTTTTCTGAGTGGCAAACTCTTTTTCAGCTTTTTTACTGCACTTGCTTCATTATCATCTAGCCAGGACCTGAAAGAGGAGGAAAAATACTCAACAGTAGAAGGATGCTGCTGTGATTTATCATGTAAGCAGCACAGGTAACTCAGTTCTTACTGGTAATATGTTTCAAGTCAAATTATCAGGTAAAGGGATTTTTTAAAAATAGAGGATAGAAGATGAAATTGCTAAACGCTTCACCTTAAGATATCTATAAAGGAAACCCTGGCACTTAGTATCTTTGGAGTGGCCTAAGAAATCTAACAATCAAAATCACTTGGATGCATGTGTAAAAGGCATAAAACAACAGATCAGTATGACTTCAGGGGAGATCTTCAGAACTCTGTGATTTAATTTCAGGAGTTTCCACATATGTGCCTTTAAAAAACCCGAAACAATCCCAAACACACCAAAACCTAACAAAAAAACCCCAAAGTGATCATAGCAGACTATCAAATATGGGAGGTGGTACTAAAGGACTAAGTTAGGTAACTTTTACAGAGCTGACATGAACTTAGATTAAACAGGTCAAAGTTTTATAGTTTTTTTGCCAATAATCACAACCAGACAAACATGACTCTTTGAGTACATCTAAAATTTCAGCAGGTAATTTTGTTTCTAGGAAAAGGTTACTATTTAAGAGATTTAGCTTTTGGTCATAGTATAAACTAATTTTTATACTCTTAACTTTTGCAAACAAATAGCTGCATTCTCATTTGTATTTGAAGCAAAAAAAAAATTTCAAACTGAAGTTAAAAGGGAGGCCTGATGCCAGCTGTCAATGTATTAAAACAAGACTGTTAATACGTAACTGTCTGGGGCATTCCTTGTAAATGTGTAAAAATAAGTAAAAATATTCTCTAGCATGTTAAATCTCAGTTAAGTGCTTTATAATTGTGTATTTTAGAGTAGTTTTATTTCTGAGGTGGTATGCAGGACAAGGGACATACTTTGCTCTGAAGATCATTCCAGCACAGCTCTGCATTCATTTCAAATGGCACTTAAATCTCATTGTTACAAAAAGTTTTTCAAGGCCCCAAAATGTGCATGTGCCCGAAAATGAGCACATACAATTTTTTTTTAAAACACCAACTTTACTACAAAACATCCTACACTGTGATGCAAGTTCAGCATTTATAACTGCATTGACTTAAATATTCAAGTTTTCCTGCTGAACAGCAGATGAGAAGCACAACACTAAGATACTATTCATATTAAAACCTTTTAACCTTAGTTTTCATGTATTAACAATAAAGTTAACAGCCATATAGGTTTGTGTTACAGAAGTCCTGTAAGAGGTAAGGACCTATTTGGAGCTAAGTGAAGCACCTGCCTCCTTTGGAATTGCCATCAATATTCCACAAATCTGAAAAACTGGATCAACCAAAACTAGACTAACCAAACATGACTGCTGGGCAAGGAGACAAGAATGCTTCAGCTTTGCTGGCACTGCAGTTATTCCAGGAGCTCATCTGAACACCAATTATATAACAAACATGGCAAAATTACAATTAATTATGTTGGACAATAAAGTTTTGTGTTGTTCAGAATATTTATTGCCTACCTTTAAAAAACTCAGTATTAGAATAAGACCAATTTAGGTTTCAAAATTTCAGTTCAATGAAAGCATTACATACAGTAAAGTTGTTTCCACTCTCTGGGCTTGCTCTAGTTCCTCCTCAGGATCCTTGAATCCAGTAAATGAATAATAAGTCTTATCCCACTTGATAGGTCTGTTCACTGTGCTTTTTGCTTCCTTGTGGGGCTGAGAGTTCACATTCAAACTCTGAACATGCTCTGTAGATAAACTGCAGGAGTTGAGAATATCTAGTACTGTGCTCAGGAGATCCCGAGTATGTAACGTAAAACTGACTGCTCGAAACCCTGTAAAAAGAAGTATTATTTAATTAAAATTATTTAAAATGCATTCCCATTTATTTCTTCTTACAGAAGAAGCTAAACAAGGTACAGGTAGTTGGAAATTATGATGATACTGTTATTTCAATACTCACTGCAAAATTCACATGCAGTTTAACTATGTCCCATCACTTAGCTACTGGGCCTAATTTCCCTAATTAGAAAGTGAGCTTTTGACTCAAGAGCATAAGACAGCTTCCAGTTCAAATGTTACGTTAAGGAGACCAGACATAACACTATAATTTTCTTGAAAAACAGCAGGATTTTATTTTTTAGCATGACGGTGCCTCACAATTTGCTCAAGTGTTTTGACTGTCAGGATATAGAATGTAAAACTCTTCTGTTAGGTAAGGCACATTGGTTCTGGAGACAAACTGTAAAGTTAATCAAAAGCAACATTCCAAATTTGGCAATATTTCTTGTAGTCTCAAAGATAAGAGATAATGAAGTAAATTGAAACTTCAGTTTCTGCTTAGAGAGTAAGTTCCTACTGATTCTACAAGTGCCCTGACATTGTGTACTACACATGAACTCCAGTGAGGACAAGGACCCAACTGTCACTCCAGTTAAACATGGCAATGGTATCAAAAGCAGAAATATTATCATTTACATCTACCTTTTTTTACTTCCTTATACTGTAACTTGACCTCAGGGCAGTAATGTCTCAGTCTTTCAAGGCTTTTTAAAGCTTAAGATGTTTAATTACATGGGATGGTCCCACCTGCCTGATCTAATGGTTTGACAGATTTTCATGGTTTGACAGGATTTTATTCAGCTGAAAAGTTGTTATGACTGCACAAGGCTAAGCAATGGTCTGAAGGAATTTAAATACACGAAGATACATTCTACACGATATAAAAGCACCTGAAGCATTGAAGGATTCCTGAACATTAGAAGAGTTTGGTTCTCTTTCTCTTACATAAAAAGTAAGCTGAGTTGGCTTAAAGGAACGAAATCCTGGTTTCTGTAGGTTCTCCAAATAGCCATTTAGCCTCTTCAGAGAGTTTTCATTTACTTCCTGTTTTAAAACAAAAACAAACAAACAAAAATTACAGATGATGGATTTGGCCGTTTTTCATCTAACCCTTTTTAATCTTACAGGCAGAATTAGGTTTCACAAATGTCAGTTGCTTTTAACAAGTACTAATACTAATATTGTCAGCATTTATAATTACCTTGCATGAATAAATTTGTATGGTGTACACACTTGTACATTTGTGTACATTCCAAAACCCACTGGCTTTAAAGCATAAAGAAATTAATTGATTCAAATATAATGCACAGCATTTCAAAGGGATAAAGTAAAATGTATTATAAATTTGCCTGGAAGGATTCAGAATTTTCTATATAACAATTAGAAAATATGATTAACAAATGAGGGACTTTCAAGGGACCTACCTCTGCTAAAAATTAAGGAAGTGCATATTTTTGTTCTCTGGTACCAACCATAATTAATTCTAACATTACTGTTCTCTCTCTGACAGCAGAAAAACTAGAAAATTTCCATCCTCGATACATGAAATATTTACAAAGAAAGCATACTAAAGTATTTTTACCCTCTCTTTGGGATGCTGGCCAAAGAAATCGGGATGCACAGCAAAATAGAATGGTCTGAGAGCATTGATGGCATCAGCGCCTGACAAAGTTCTTGACTGAAGAATGCACTGCAGCAATATCTTGTCCAGACACAACCTAACAAAGTAGTAAAATGTTTATGCATGATGCTACCAATCAAGTGACAAACTGATATAATTACATTAAAATGTGATAGAGTGGAGTAAACATTTATATTTGCAAGTATAATAATTTAAAACTGGAGAATTTAAATTAGGAGTCTGAATTCTGGATCTTTCCCCTTGGGATTAACAAAGTGGTGTTTTGACAGTGCCAATCCAATAGGTTTGAGGAATGGTGAATGCTAATGGTTGAATAACACACATAAATAAGTACAGGAAACTTCTCTCTACTTTCTCAAATATGCCTCAAATAAAAATTCCCAGTCAAGTAGTTCAAATTGCAAATACTGGCTTTAGTGGTACTTTTTGTAGACATTGCTGAAGCTGCTCTTAAAAGCTACCCTTTACATACCTCTGAACCTCCAAGTTAAAAAGCCAAACCAAGTTAAAAAGCCAAGTATTTTTCAAGCAGTGCCAAAGAATATTAAATTTTACCCAGGAATAATAATCACAGTTCAGTGAAAAAAAGTTCTGCATTAGTTTCTGAGCTCCATACATTAAAAAAATCCTACTTTCCTGAACATACTCTTTTATAGAAAACATCAAGAGAGTAAAGAGAGAATACTTTTTGCACTTTCACCTTCACTGAATTACAATAAACCAGGACTAAAAGAAATTTAATGGTAGGAGAAAAAGATTGTTTTACCTAACATAAGAAGGAAAAGTTAAGTTGAAGAAGTTCTAAGAAGTTCAGAAAGTTCAAATTATCGAATGCCTGCAATTATGTAGAAATTAAAGAACAGTTCTGTAACAAGCACATTTGTGTTACAGAAGACTGAAATGGAAAGAAACCTAAGTCCTGCATTAAAAACCACCAAAATATCCTTCCAATAGCTCAAAGGTAATATTCAGCTTTAGCAAACTAAGAAACAAGAGGGGACACATAAAAGCAGCAAGAAAATGTGAATTTGGGAGATATACAACAATAGGTTTATCCTTCAGCCAATTTCACAAGCTAACAAATTGATTAGGCCAATTTCAGTGATTAACATCCATTTTAGTTTGCAAATCAGAAGGGCGGGGACTCGGCTCTGTCGATGCAGTTTCAATCCTCACAGTATCATTCAAACTGCAACCCCCAAATAGGAAGATATATGGCAGATTATGGACAAAGCTGCTTCCAACTCACATAAAACTAGTAACTTTATTAATAATAGTTAGCAGGACTGTTTTACAGAGAGCTATGTATCCAGCATCCTAGACCAAATAATCATCCTGGACACAGACACATGAGACTTTCCCAACTGATATGATATAATTAATTAAAAAAAAATCCCCAAATTTGTGCTCAGACAATAAGCAGAATGTTTTATTTTGGCAAATGATAAATGGTAATATTTGAGTTGTCAAGCAGAAGCAGTGACCCTTACTTTACCTTTTTCTGTCAACCTTCCCAGCTCTTCAATTAGAAACATGAAAGGAGTGAAGACTAATTTTTTCTGCCTAAGAGGTGGGCAAATATTTAATTAGTGAATCTTAAAAATCAGCTTTCTGAAAACAGAAGTTATTGTAGAAAAGTGGGACAAAACCCTCATGATTTAAGAAGACCAATGGAATTCCAAATCTGCTATGACTTAATAACAATTTTCATGCATGTAGATGAAATATAAGATTGAAAAAAAAAAAAAAGCTAAAATAGATCACTGGCAAACACTTCTACCTCCGTGCTGGCTGCATCTCAGAGATTCTAAAACTAAGACTAGTAACCACTACAGACCACAATCCTACTCAAAATAGCAGGAGATGGTGAAATACCACAGCAATATAATGTTATTACAGAGAGTGAAAGCTCTTAATGACAAAATCGTGCCACAGTTGCCCAGTGATGCAAGAAAAACACCTCTATTAGACTAGGCAAGACAGGAGGCAAAGCACTCTGGACAGAAGTCCACTTGGTCACACGCTCTACCAGTTTGGATATGGAAGCACCAAAATAATTGTCTTGCTGAGAAAAAAAAAACCAGTGAATTTTTCCTTTTTTCGGGTAGAAAGTGTACACAAAACAGTAAAATGAACAAAAATATTTTCAGCAAAGGAGAACAGTAAACTAACCAGTTACCCTTCTGACTGCAGCTGACTGACAGGCAAGAAATTCACATCCTCCTAGACCAAGTGTTAGGAGAAAAAGTAGCTCAGTTCTCTGCTCACCTTATTTGTACATCATTTCCCATATCCACTCTCAAGCTACACTGCATGATGTTTCCAATAGTTCAGAAAGAAAGTTCAACATAGCTGGAAACCATTAATCATACTTCTGAGTTTGTTAATCATGAAGTTCCATCTGTTATTCTAGATGAAAAATGGCCAAGTATGGCTAACTTTAGTTCCCTTGTTTTGTATCTAAACAACACTGTCATGCTAGAAGGAAGGCTTAGGATTCCAGCCAAAAGTCTATTTTGAACTTGCTTAAAAGAGAAATGCTCAAGGGCCAAAATTAGTCTGCGTGACAGAAGGAGGAATTCATTCACTGAAGGTGAAAGACAGAACTCTGAGGCATCTTTCAACTGGAGTGACAAAGTAAGTGAATTAAAATGGATTTAGAGGGACAAAATGCAAGAAAGATGTTTATGGCTTCACTCACAAGGAGCAAAGATTGTTCCAAGAGCTTCATTTAGATCTGAAGAGCAGAGAAAGGCGTCATATTAAAATCAAGGTCACAACCACTTTGAGGGCAGCGCCTCTACTTCACGAAAGACATGAAACACAATCTCTACTAGAACACATTATGCAATCATACTCCAAGACTGATTTAATTTATTGGTTAAATAATTCCTTTCAACTTTCTTTTTTCTTCACATCTTTCCAAAGTTCAACTTTTTGGCGTATAGCTTTGGCACTGAAAAGCCCCATTAAATTAAGTTCATAGTTACAGACGTATTCACACATTTTGAAGCACTAAGCTTTAATAACTCAGTAATACAATAATATGTTAGATATCATACTCATATTTCTCATAATTAAGCTATTAAAAAACTCTTGTTTTGTTGAGAGCCTTTTTAATGTCTCACTTGAGGACAGGCATATGGCTTTGGAGGATTTTCAACTGTGGATGCTCTGCTGAAAGCTCCAAGCTGTAAAGATGAGAATGTCACAGAAATAAGCATGAAACAAAAATACCAAACCAGTTTCACAAATATGCAAGTCATAAGCAAACACTGAAACACATGCTAAAGGTAAATTAGGTCAGTAACATGCCATACCTTCTCACGGTTCTCAAGCAGCAAAACATTTCAGCAACTTAATGGTTGAGCCAAATTTCAGCCATCCACTAACTCACTTAAAAAAAAAAAAAGAGAAAAAAAAAATCCTTTTAGAAATGCACATGGATATTTTCCCCTGTTACTTACCAGTACCCTTTCTAAATCTTGGGTGATAACATTTAAAGTTACAATAGTAATATAAACTGAGCAAGCACACATAAAACCTAAAGCTTTGTGTAAGAAAGAATGCTTCCAGTTTCCTCTAGTAACAGTGAGTTTTGCCAATATTATGAGTAGTTACAGTATCTTGATTTGAGAATGAACATTTAAAGGTACTCCAGTCAATGAAAAAGAACTTCTAAGAATTTGCAAAGTAAACAAATAGAAGCTTTCTTTAAGCACTAACACATGGAATTCCATGCAAACTTTTACTAAGTCCTACACTCAAACAAATATTAATACTTTAAAACACATGTGCCAACTACTTTATGGGAGAGTAATATAAAACCAGAGAGAAAATCACTGACATACAGCAATGCCTGGGAATCTTAATCAAAGGTTTGCTGACATTTATAAAAATGAATTAGCAATTCTTTCCAGCAACTTCTGACCTAGGTAACTACAGGCTAGAGTTTGCCAACAGCAGACAAACCACTTGGCATGTCAGAGTGCAAATATACACCTAATTATTAGGGATTATGAGGTAAGCTCCCTATTGGCAATGTTTTCAAGTATTTTTTTTAAATACAGTTCGCACTTATCAAAATAACATGCCTGCTATATATGCTGTTTTAAAGAACCCAAGATGCACAGCTACCAGAGAAACATCATCTGTGTTCCAATAGAGAATGACACTTCCTATGCCTACTTCGCAAAACACTTCAAGTTTCAAAAGTGCCTATTACTAATACTAATATACTTAACCAAGAACCTAAATTTTCACTAGAGGCAGATAGTGGGAGGAAAGAAATATACTTAGCTAAAATATCCCCAAAACATTTGGTAATTTTTGTTTTCTGATTTTCAGATAGGTGGGCAAAACAGTAATCATGTAATTTTCACTGTCTGTAACAAGAGTCCTAATAATAAATTAAGTTAACTACATTAACAAGTTCTCTGGTCATAAAACAGTTTTCCCTCACTGTAATTTCAGCTTCAGGCATTTGGGTAGAAGATGGAAAAAACTCAACAATCTCACTTAATCCGCGGTGACGCTTTACATAACCAGACAAAAGCATCATTGTTTCTTGCTTTAAATGCTCTATTAACTGCTTGGAAATCGGTACACGGCTTAGCTGAAAACCAAAACCTCCTGGGTTCGACTGAGCTTCACCTGCACCCCACCTCAAAGACAAACGCGCCGAAACACAACCAAACACGAATTATGTCGCAGAAGCCTTTGGCACCCCCAGGTCTGACATCGCCGCCACCCCGCCGCTGTCTCAGGTGTTTACCCACACTTGAGGCAGCAGCGAGAAAACACCGTGAAAACCAACAAGACGACAGCGCTCAGAGAATAAGCTCGGGTGAACGCGACACGCTCACTGCTGGAAAGGGAGCCAGCGGCAGTGCTCCGAGCGCTGATAATTTACAGCACCGACAACAGAGCCCTGTTAGAATTCTCTTTAAGGTCCGCTAAAGGCAAGGTCTTCCCAGAGGGCGGCAGAGCTGACCGCGATCCGGCTCACGGGCCTTTCGCACCCTCAGGAACCCACGGGCAGCCGCCGGCCCCCACCCCACCGGCGGTCACCGAGCGACGCGGCGCGGCTTCAAAGCAGATCCCCCCCACCCACCGCCCGGGCTCGGCCTCGCACCGTCCTCCGGCCGCAGTCCGAGCGGACCCCCCGCACAGGTGGGCGGTGGGCCGCGCTGCCTTCGCTCACGGCCTCCCCTCGCGGAGAGGCGCGGAGAGGGCGCCCGCCTGGCCCCGCTTACCGCCGAGGCCGGACGGCGACCGCCGGGCTCGGCCCCATCGCCCCCGCCGCGGCCCCCCGGGCCCCGCCCCCGGCGCCAGGCGCGCGCCCCGCAGGCCCCGCCCCTCGGGGGCGCCTGAGGGAAGCGACCCCTTGCCGCTGCTGAGGGTGCTCGGTGCGGGAGCGCCTGCAGCGCTGCCTCACGGACACAGAAAACACGGGATAACCCGACAGAAGGGATGCCTGCCCTTTTGCTGAGGGGATGGGAGCAATTCAGCCAAATGCTTGCGTGCGCTTCACGTCGCCTTTTGTTCTGCAGAAAAAAAAAACCAACCCACCAAGTAGAAGAACCAGGTGTGAGCTCTGCAGTCCCGAGGGGAATGCAAGAGCTGCTCTCCTGCAGTTACACAGAACCAGTTAGGTTGGAAAAGACCTCTGAGATCATCGAGTCCAACCTGTGACCGAACACCACCCGGCCACCAGACAATGGCACTGTGAGCCACGTCCATTTTTTCCTTAAACACCTCCAGGGACGGTGACTCCACCACCTCCTTAGACACATTGCAGTGTCTAATCACCCCTTCTGAGAAGAAACTCCTCCTGTTGTCCAACCTAAACCTCCCCTGGCACAGCTTAGACTATGTTCTGCAATAGTAACTCTCGATGTACACGTACATTTACACATTTATTTTTTTGTGACACCAAGGTAGTTGGTATCAAAATGCACCTGATACAGGGACACGGAACCTCGGAGCAAAAATGTCTACTGCTGCCAGTGTTCCAGAACAAAGGGAGATTAACTGCTAGGGATTGGTGTTATTTGCATGCAATCTGTTGCATTTCTGCCAGAAAAGGTTAAAAAGAGAACTGTCAAGGTTTAGGAACTATCTGTAGTTCAGTGAAGCTTTAAATCAAGTTAACATTCTCACAGCCCTTGGGTGATTTTCATAATATCTGTAACGTGAAGTGTGTTTTTCACTTCCTAGTAGAAGACAATCAGTTATGTGAGCAAATTGGCTGGACAATTATGCAAATGAAAAAATAAATTTAATTGATTCAACAGAAAAGCACGCTATTTGTTTCACCTGGAATTTATTTTAACTTGTTGAGGAATAAAATAAATTGGGAAAGGTCATCAGCAAGTGCCAGTGCCAGATACCAGCTCCACTGCTTAGGGTACACATTTTCAAACAGAGCACCCCCATCCTGCCCCAGCTCAGGAATTAATTCCTGCTTTTTATCTAAGTCTCAACATTTACTGTGCTGGTGGGAGTACTGCTGTGGCTTTATCTGGTCACAATATTCCCTATCCATACCCAGAACACATCCCACTAGGTCAGCAAATGCTGATTTAGATTTCTAAACAGAATTTTATACCAGATAAAATTATAATCTGAAAAAGTTTGTATTTTGACCTCTTGAGCCCTAACAGAGAATTTTAAACATTCTTGCGTCTTAATTCTAAGTTGCTACAAGTGGCAATTTGAACTGTTTTCTTCCTTACTCATTTCTGTTTTGGTCCTTGGTCTGTGGAAGGTCAAAAAATAGCAACAGCTTCTCCAATCCTATCACATGCAATGGTCCAGAACTCTGAGACAAGCATGTCAGTATCATTCTGATACAACACATCATTCTAGTAATTAAAAAAAAAAAAGAGTTATGCAGGAGTTTAGACTCAAAAATAATAGAGCTGGATTTGCAAAAAAACCCCTCTCCAATAAAACTACAAAGGTGCAAGATACATCTGGAGAATGTGAAAGGACAAGAAATGTGAATAATTGCTTTTACTGTGGCTAAAGTTTATTACGCTGAGAAGAATGACATTGAGACTTTAGTAATTAAACTTCTACTACTACAGCAGGGATATTTAATTTTACTATTTCTCCTCAAGTGAAACTCTTACTAACATCCATTTGAATTCTTCAGTGAACTGAGCACAGCCTGTAACCCTGGCTGTAGCCTCCACTTCCAGTTAAAGCTGGAAGCTGGCCATCTCCACAGCTGGGAGTTTCAGCCCAATTTATTCATGAGCATTTGCTCCATTGTGGGCTCTGGAGTGATGAAGAACTGCATAGTCTGACTGATTTCACACTTTCTTAACCTCCTCATGCGGCGTATCATTCTCCAGGCTCTTGTAGTGCTTACAAGATATTAAACTCTCCACCTCTACTTTGCTGCTTGCCTATCTTGCTGCATCTAAGAGTGTTCATTACAGGAATTTGAATATAATTAAATAATTTAATGACAATACAGACTCAGATATTTTGAATGCTTTATATAAATATTAAAAAAACATTTATTAACAACTTAACAACTCCTCCAAAATGCTCCCCCTTCCTCCCCCATTGCTCTTTATAAAACACCATAAACCATCAAGGTCCTACTTCCAGCTTCTCACCTCTGTCCTGCATTTTGAATCTCTCAAAATTATCAATATTTTGAAATAAAACTGTGGTAAGTCTTCCACATTATTCTGTTTTAGTTACAAGAAACTGTCCACACCCAACAAAAATAATTTTCCCAAGAGCATAGTGTGTAATCAGTGAAAACTGAAGAAAGATTTTCACAGAGGGAATTTCTCATGCATCTAGCAACATACTGAAGGAGCACGGTGTTGTCTACTCCAAGCTACTGAGCACAGCACAGGGAAGGTTTTATTTGCACATTTTTCCATCTCTCTCTCTCTGTAAACAGGTAAACATACATTTTATTTCCTATGAAAAAATGATACCAAATATGTTGTTTAATGTCAAACAGAAGTTCTTTCAGCTTAACTTATAATGGGAGAAAGCAAAAATAGGGATATTGTCTACTGAGTGGTCCCCAGTAGGCTCTGCAAAACTGCATTGCCTCTGCTGTACTTAATGTTATTCTTCAGGATACTTTTTCCATCTTTCTGGGCTCATTTCCATTTCACAGTGGAGTTTTGTCCTGTTTGGCACACGGAATTTCTCTAACCAAAATATTGAGAATGTTACACAGAGAATGTTATTCTGGCCTTCTGATACACATCAAAATGACAAGATTTGCATTGTATTTCATGTGGACCCAGACAGAACAAAAAAGTGAAATAGAGGACTTAACAGCAAAGTTGTTTCAATTGCCTACTGGTTTATCATGGTGATAAACAGAGAAACACTATATTGACACACACTAGAAGCTTCAGTTGTAACAAAACTTCTGAGCAATGATGTGGGGAGCTTGCTTTGCTTATTAATATAAAACATAACTGAGATTACATCCTGTCAACTGAAGATGATACTCAGGAGATGGAGCCAAAACACTGCAAATATTTTACAGAGCTCCAAGTTAAGCTTGAAGGTCAATGATTAACCTTTGTCTGAAAAACAAAGCAACATTTGGAGTTTTGTTCTGGGGAAGATCTAAGTGAAAATTCAAGGCTGCTTATAGATGAAAAAATTCTACTGTTTCTAAAACATCACAAGTTTTGTAGCCATACAAATTACAAAGACAATTTTGTCCTTCTGTGTCTGTCAAACACACTATTAGCCACATCGGGTACCACTCACAGAAATGTGGGATTTAGCTGAGGTTCAGATAGCCTCTGTCTAATTCCAAGGGAGATTAAGCCACAAAGGATCTTACAAGAAGTAATTAGCAAAAATAACTTTGTTTCTTACTACCAGTTTTAGTTTGCCGGAACCTTTCAAAATTGCTCTTTAGACTAATGCTGGAGTGCCTGCATGAGCATCAGTTTAGATGCCTCACCTGAAACCTGATTACTTCTTACCCAGTCTTCCAGCTACTGGGAAGCAAAATCAGCAGAATCCAGTTAGATTTTACCAGGTGGATACCCTTACAAATGGCAGAGTCATCATCTCCATGAATGTGAAGGGGCAGAACCCAGAGTTTGTTTGGACCAGCGCAAACTTACTCTAAGACTGAGGTGAATGGCTCCCACAGAAATGCCATCTGGTACCACTGGTATTGCATCTACCATTTTTTACAAGGCAGGCAGATGATCCCTACAGAAGAATGATACCCTGTGAAAAAACAAGAGCCTCTATCCTAGTATTTTTCTGTACAGGTGGCACAGGAGGAAAGTAGGGATCTTGGTGGTCATCAGATTCAATCCTCTCTCTTCCAGTAGCAACTCCTTAACAGACTCGATGAAAAGTGGTATTGAGAAAGTTCAGGACCTGGCCCTCAGCAGGTCAGGAATCCAACAACTGACAATCAGATTCATGACATCAGATCAATGACATAAACTGCAAGACTGGAATGGCAACCTCCCCCAAAGATAAAAACCTGACACCTAAACCCTCCACACAACCATCCAGTACTAAGGTCATGATGGCTTTCATGATTTAGAGCTGCAAAGGACATGTGAAATAATGCTGCAGCAGCTGAGAACAAACTTATGCTACATCAAAGGAGAGACATTTTTCAAACACTGAGGTCCTGCGCTCCCATCTTAATCTCACTTATGATGGAACAGCCTAAAAACTCAGGAACTTCTATACCCAAAAAAGCTGAAGTGTTCAGAACAAAAGGCTTTAGAGGGGATGGAGAGCAGGACCAAAAGAGCTGTATTATTGGCAAGTTTGTGAAGGTTGGTGCTGAAGATCTAAACTAACACTACAAAAGTGGTGAGCTCAGTAAGTATCAACTTTGACAGAGGCTGTATTGTTTTGTCATGAGAGGTTTTCTGGTATTAAATGTTTGGTTCTTCTTACTCAGGTTGTAGAATGTGACTTATGCAACTCATGCTTTGAATGTGATTCAGAATTTTCAGGTGGAAAAAAAAGCAGAAATCCTGAAGAACCAGGAATGATGAAACAAGCGTGCTAGAAATCTCCATCTCCATCTCATCATGCAGTTGGCAGAACCTAAAAAATGGGCAAACCTACCTCTCTCTAAGAGCACAATCAAGGGAGAATGCAAGTTTTCCTTTTCAGTGGAAGTATCATTATATACCAATGTGAAACCATACACAAGCTATCATCTACATCAAATAAATATCTAATATTTAATTAGATATCTAATATCTAATTAATATATTAAATATCTAATTAAATTGTCAACTAAACCTTCAGCTGTGAGCAATGTGTAGGCTCTCAGTTCTGTGAAGAAAGGTATCCTAAATCAGGCATATCTCAACTGATTTTGAAGTTACTTTACTCTTAGTGCTTTTTATTGGGCTTTTGGAGCAAAGAAATTAAGATCTAAGGTGCAAACAGGTGGGACAGTGACCTCACAAGTTACTGTGAGGCAGACAAAAGGACATAGGTATTACTACTGCAGACTATGAATGAATGAATATGGAAAATGTCTCACCCAAGAACAGCAGATGCACTCAACCAATGCACTTACCTACACTTTTATCTATGCTTATACTACACTTGTATGATTACCTGCTGGGAGAAACAAGCTAAGTGCTAAATCTTTGTAAGAATGGAGAATGTAGGTTCTGAGGCTGCAGCTTCCTCATTATCTGGTGATGCCATTGCAAAACATCTATATAAGTCAGTGTGATGGTTAGGGAAAAAAATTGCTCTTTCTGTGCTATTATCTGCATTATCATCAATACAGTATTTAAAACCACAACTTGAGTTTGAAACCTTGTGTAAATCAGTAAGGCACAGTCTGAATACAGCAGAAACTATTTAGTAACTACTGGGACAGCCAGACCTTCTCAGCCCATTTCATATTCTCCTGAAGCCATTTTAGAGCAAATGAATGCTCCACTCTGTAAACTTCTTCCATATTAACATTCATTGTCAAACGCTTAAGAAAGAGCTTTGGATCAGATAAATGAGCTGCCTGCGTCAGCCTCTCCACTGCCTCGTGATAGGCACTGTTATTCTGAACTGTATCTTCAGATCTGTAAAGGAATTTTAACAAATATAAAATTAGTTACCATACAGGCCTATGTGTCACTTGTCTAACACTTTGTACTGGCAGGAAAATTACAAAAACATTAAAATAATCAGTGTATTTTTCACTGATAAGTATTATGCTAATTTCTAGACAGATTATATTACTGTTCTGAAGAATTAAAAAGTTATAGAAAGAGTATTTTTAACATCTTTAATGGTAATGAAAAGTAGTAAGCTTTAAAACCAGTGCAAAGTAGCTCTGCAATATTCACAGCACATTTCACAAAAAAATATCTCTGGACTGGAAGATTCAGTAAAGGAACGCAAACCATTTAATGAACTGGATATAGCAAGAATTCATGTACATGCTTGAATCCAGAAGGTTTACTCAATTTTGGTATATAATTAATTACTTTTGGAACATGGTGGTGCCTAAGTGACATGCCTACATTTTTGCAAGAGCAGAACTTACTATTTAAGAAAACAAACAGACATACCAAAGCATACACATGGGAACAAGAGATAAAAAAACTTCTCACTTATCCAAGGAACAAAAGGAAGAGAGGTATTCTTTGGGAAGGATAAGGAAAACAAGATCCATTACTTACACGATCACATGAATAAACACAATCAAAATGGTACACATCTGACAACAAACCTTTTCAGTACTATTTGAAGAGTCTGCATAGTAGTCCTGGAACTTTGAATATCACTGGCATTTGAAACAAGAAATATTTCAATGGCCAACAGCATCTCAACTTCAGACAGGTAAGAGGGAATCTTCAGGAATTTATGATATAAATTTCCCTGCAGCTCTGGGTAGCAACCCAGTGATAAAGCATCTGAGAGTAAATGTAGAAAATGAGGAATTAGGATTACCAATACTAAACACAGATGTGTCTTCTTCTGTGTGACTAAAAGTGGAAAAACCCCAACCCCAAAGCCTTAATGGATCTTCACCTATGAAATGGCCTGATTGGAGAACACAGCACACAGCATTCACACATAATATTCACAGTTGTAAAATGTTGGGATTTTTTTTTTTCAATGAGTTTTATCAGTTATGATTAAAAAGCTCTGTGAGAAGTCTGGAGACAGCAAGTCTGTGATAACACAAGTACAATCTAGGCAGGTCAGACAGAAGCTGTTAATCATGGTCAAATGAGAGAACATTTGAACAGCATCTCCTGCTTTGTTCCCCTCTCTTCTGTCAAGTGATCCCAGCAACCCAACATACAAGGGGTTCAAGGGGAAAAAAAAGGAGATGAGGAAAAAATCGAATTCCAATGTTAACAAAATCAAGTATCCATCCCAGAAAGGATGGTCTCTTAAAGCAGTCTGCTAACCTCAATGACTCTAAGACAGACTCTAACAGTAATAATGTGACCGTATGGAGAGACCCTCTGCAGAGTGGTGCACCCAGTATTACCTTAGCTCTGAAATGGGGAGTCAAAAACAATCACAGACTATTAGCTTTTAGTTGAAATGAATTTTCTTATAGTTAGGATAAAACAATTAGCCAGACTTCTCAAATCTTAAATATTAATAATTTTACCACCACAGAGATGTTGGTACACTTCTAGAGAGAAGTACAAGGAAATCTAATTTGCCTAGATGAAAATGTGAAGATGATACACTTTTCAACCATTTCAGATTTCACGTACTTGAAATTCTGGAATTGAATGTAAAAAATTAATTTTATCACAATTACATTTATTCCACGCCAGGTAGTATGCACTGATTCTTATTTTCAACTCACGATTTCCTAATAAGTATTTTTGGTCACAAATAAATTCCTGAGAGTGACACAGAAATTACTGGTTTTCTTTTTACTCATTATCTGAAACCTTATTAGCACATTATCTAAAGAATGTAAGGGGAGAATATTGTTTAAGAAGCAACTTACATTTGTAATAGGTCCTAGCTTTGGACCATAAAGAACTTCTTCCCAAAGCTGTGATTAATCCTCTAAGTAAAACAAAATCAATAGCAATTTTTTTGGAAAGCATGAAGTCTACTGCAGAAGATGAGACCGCAAGGTTCTTGTTCTCAAAACAGGCATTTATCAGCTTGTTAAAAAGGCAACTGTATTGAGAAGCCTCTATAATATCTGAAATGAAATTAAAAATATTAACTACTGAATTAATGAAAATGCAAATCTAGTTCAAGGGTCGTTTCTCAATCAGTACCTAAATCAGAACTCTTGCCCTTATCAGCAAGATGGAACAAGGTTGTGATAACATGAATGCTTTGTTAATCAAAAGACTTTTCATACAGTAATTCATTCAAATTGTGAAGGTCAAGTGTTAAGGTTCAAGTAACAATTTGCTGCCAAAACCAATAGAATCACATAAAAATACATTCACTTGCTCCAGCCTATAAATATAATCTTCATCAGATCTCTCAGATTTAAGATTTCCACCAATAAAAACCCCCTTGGTTTTCTGTTTCTACTCTTACTCTGTCATGTTTTTGGCAGGGCAGAGCAGCCTTGTTGTATTTACCTCATAATTCGAAGAACTAGATCCTTTCAGTATTCTCTAAAGTAGATGGTCTTCCAACCAATCTCTCCTAACATACCTAAAAGTGGCAGTAGACTGAGACCTACACACAGGAATCAGCTGAGGTTTCCTCAGTGGAACCTAAGTAAGTACATATCTCATTTTGAAGTACTCATCCAAAATTTGTCAGATAAATTAAGCCTGAAAGAGCACTCGGTTCTTAACATGGTATGTAAGAGACACTTAGGTTAGCCAGCTCAGTTAAAGAAAAAAATCCCCACATGATTCACCTGAAATTAAGATAAAATAAAATTAAAATATTCCTGTTTTATCTCACTGTATAGATCCTTAAAAATGTAATAAGTTTTTCCTGTTGCCCTGTGTAGTAACTGAGCAAAAGAGGATGGGTGTGTGTACACATCCAAGTGTGTGTGCACAAGTGCAGCAAGAGCTGCAGAGCACAACACATATTTAACTGACACTATACTCTTTGGAAAATAGAAACAGGCTTGTATAAACCCATCTTACTTCAACAAATTTTAGCTAGAAAACACTACAAGAACAGCACAGAATCATCTGTTACATTTTTAGCTCTTTACACAGTATCTTTTTCTTTACTTACCAGAATGTTTCTGCAAACCTGGTAAGTTCTGCAGAACTTCAAATGCCTGCCTGTACAAACTCTTCCTCAAGTATTTGTGCGCTATTGCACATAACAGATTATGTCGATTGAGGATGTCCATTTTATCACAGGGCCACATGGGTGCATCTGTGATCCACTCTGACTCTGTGGCAAACAAAAGTGCAGTGTTATTTCTAGGAACTGGAACTTCTGCTTGTTGAGACTTTGCGGCATTAAGAATCTACTGTACCATGACACAAACTTCAGAACTGCACAGGAAGTGCAGCTTGACTTATTAATAATTTGTTTCTCATGACCAATACTCCTTAGACTGCTTCTCTGAACTGTTATATTGTAAATCACCCCTTTTGTGAAATATCACTGCAGTAAAATGGACTGTCAGTGCCATATATAGATATGTGTGTATCTATGTACAGCTATAAAACTGAACAGCAAATTTACATCCTCAATATCACTTTACAGCACACACTCCATTCTTTTTACTTCTGAATTTCTTCTCTTTTCAGCACATCAGAGTTCCAAAAAGCCATACATAATAATTGCAGAAATATGGTACTGTTCTAAAGCAATTATATTAAATGAGGATACTGTGAGGTGCAAAGGAACATTGCATTGACCCAAGCCAGAAATGTGACACTGGATGTCCCCTGATTGAAAGGAAAACTACACTCCCAGCATGGGACAGCGTCATTATCCAAGCTGCACTCCTACCTCATTACAGCAGATTTTTAGGTAGAATGGTGTTGATTGTAGAATACTGTGAAAACATCTGAAAAAATTAGTTGTAATATTTCTTATACATATAAAGAAGAATATTAACCAGTAAGATGATCACCTTTCTTTTGTTGCCTCAGTATTACTGACTATATTTAGTAACACAGACCAGCTTGTAACTTTTATCTGAAATCTGTCATAGAAGTGAACTGTTCAAATTTAAGTCAAAATTTTAAGACAGGCTTACCTCTCAACACCCTTGTTGCTCCATCCAAATTTCCAGAATAAAGAAAGATTTCTGTGGCTTTATTAACAATCTGACATCTGGATGCTGATCTCCCTGTACCTACAAGTCCTTTCAAGAGTGTAAAATCTATCTGTAGCTCATGCAGTTTATCCAAAACCTTCCTTCCCTGGATGTAAGAGGGAGAGGGAAAGAGGGAAGGTCAGAGAAAGCAATGGTATCAGTGAACACAGAGTATATTTACAGAAAATAGAACAGATTTAATTTGGTGACAGATTTATAGGTATCGATGCAGTTATCTGTTCCAAAATGAGTCAGGGTTGAAGTCCAGTAGAATTTCAAATTAAGGGTTTAGGGTTTTTTTATCATGTAGGCAAAAAAATTCTACCAACCTACTGTCGAAGAGTTCCCAACACACTATGACCCATAACATTATTTCTACTATATAATGTTCAATACAGTATTTTTATTATACTTTGCAATTAATTTGCAAGTGCTTACTTTGGTTTATTAATATTTTTAATTTTGATTTCATTCAATACTACACAATCTACAACATTCTAAAAGATCATACAGAGAATTTTAATTTTTCAACAGAGATTTAATTGTTAAACTGAAATAATTACTCCAGCATAAGTCAAAGAAAACTTATGAGTGTAAACAGGAGGACAAAAAACAGGAAGAAGTTGGGCCTATCTGGCCAACACTGTAACAACCAACAACTTTATCATCAGATTCCAGATTGGTATTTAGACTGGTTTTTTACAGAAACTTCATCTTAACAACTTTTTGGCTGTTTGTTGCATGTTGTTTTTTTTAAGTACATCTGTTTTATGAACTTTCTTTACCTCTTACCAAGAAAATTCTCTTTAGGTCAGGCAGCATACATATTTTACCCCCAAGAGCCACCAAAGCTCTGCAATAAAGGGGTTTGATTTCTTGAAGGAAAAATTATATTAAAAGTACATTTAGAGTTTCAGGCAGTCCAACATATTCATAAAACAGCACAGGGCATGTCCTAAAGCCAAAATTAATTTGGGCAGAGCAGGAACAGGAAATTCACTACTATCTTACTTCCTGGACTACCTTTTGGGCAAAAAAGGTATGGACCAAGTAGATACTAGCCCATCAGCCCAGGATTAGGGATTTATCTGATAAATATAATGGAGTGAAACAGGTAGAGAGAGGTAAGAATGACAGCTTCTTGAAGCAGAGATTAATTTGGGATCTGCCAGTTCTGATAAAAATCATTCAGAGCAGAGCCTCATTCACACACTAATATGGTCAACACAGGCTGTCTACAAAGCTGTTTGAGGATCTTGGTCAGTAATCTCTTGAGAAGTAGGTTTGATACCTAACACAACACTCTCAAAGAAATAAAGATCTTTTGCTCTAGACATGAAAGAGATCATAGTATTGTAAGAAGCATCTACGTTTAGTAACTCATGTTGTACAAGAATAACACTACATGTGCTTCTCATATCTTGGACCTCTGAAATAAGGACATGAAGATGAATCTCCTTGAAATATCAGGGGCTGTGCAATCCAAGATAAGGCTCTCCCTTAAGATTGACTGGAAAACAGCTAAAATGTCTGAAGACACACAAACACTATATGCTGAAGAAGACAGCCAAAACCCAAGCCAAACTAAACTCTTCAGTGGGCATGTCAGCACTACCACTCCTCAATGCCACAAGTTTAGAGTCTCTGTTCTATGGTCAGGAGTATCCTAACTGTTCTAACTGCTAAATTTTGTGGAACAAAAATGCCCAGAGTTCTAGTGCAGTATTACTCAAGTGCAAAGACCCTCTTTCCTTCCCTTTACTCTTAAACAGTACCACACTGTGCTGCAGCTTGAAAGTGACTTGCTGAAAACCATGCAATGATGAAGCTGATACTGCAAAATCAATGGTTCATCAGAACAGGTAACCTGTCTCTAGACTAAGCACCTCTACCATATATCTCCTGGGACTTGGCTTGACCCTGGAAACAGATTGAGCTGTGCACAGATATTTTACGTAACAGAATTCCTGAAGGTCATCCCCTAGAGAGAGTTGTACAAAAGACAATTTAATTCCTCAATGCGAACCAGAAAGGTTCGCATCCCTAATGGTAATTCACTAAAAAAAGCCAACCCAAAACTTCAAGAGACAACAGGGGATTGAGAGCATTTCCTTCTGTTCATAACAATGCATGCTAGAAATCATCTTGTAGGGGATAAGGAACATCCCAGTACAGCATAATTATTAGCTGAAGGGATCAGACCCAAGTTCAGAATGGGATCACTGACCAAATCACAATCTAAAATCACTGGGTGTTTATATTATTTCTTATGCTGTAACTTTTCAAGTTGCTTTCTATAAGAGATAGTATGCACTGGTTCCTTCCAGGAAGAAAAAGACTAATTTAACATTGAAATGGATCTTACTGCAGTGAAATTATGACCAATACTGCCTGAGGTGTAAGGAATGTAAAACACCCAGTCGAAAGTCTAGTCTCTTAGCCCTGGCCCTGTGTAATGTCTGACAGCAAAAACATGATTGTAAAGGTATTTCTTTGTGACACTGGAGTTTTACAAGATTCACAGAACTTAGAAACCTAGATTCAGTGGAAGAAAAGCACTTCAAGAGTTCTGGGAACAGGCAGTTCACCAAGTGCAGAGGTGCTATACTGCTTTTCTGTCTTCCTGGCCTTATTCATTCTATTTGATGTCAGATGCACAAGCACCAGCGCAGGAAATTGCCCAAACTTCTCTAACTATCAGTTGGAAGGTCTCAGAATGCAACATGATTGTCAGACAGAAGAAAGTAGTGTTTCTGGGAAATAATTCCATCAGCACCTCACCCCAGAATCTCAGGAAGATCTGTCTCAGTTCAGATTCAACATCAGCTCAGAAAAATCACAAAATGAACATGAGCAATCAGTTTCTATGTTGTAAGTTATGACAGGCTCCTTAGGAGACTACTGCTCAGAAAGGCACAATAAAATGCTTTGGTCCACCTGGAGAGTTAGGAAGTAGTAAGATGGCAGGGAGGCAGGTGGCACACCCAATCACTCCACTAGAGGAACTAGAGTTTAATTTTCAGAAGAGAAATTACTAATTCTTTTTCTCTTTTTCTTCCAGTCAGGTTCCTGTAGCACTGCATACCTTTATCCACTGCAGTACTTTGTGATACGAATACATTACGCTTATCCCAGTCCTTCCAATGAAAAGTTTATCTGCTTTATTATGCTGTGAATTTTTCATTACTGGAAAGAAAAAGAATAAGGTTTATTTGTTTATTTATTTAATATGTAAACCCAGTTTTAAAGAAATCACACATTTCAAAAACACAGCAATTGTGAAAATACTAAATACATTTTCTGAAATATTTGCCATTGAAAGCAGCAACTTCCTAAGTCTTAACATCAGAAGTAGGGTAAATAACTATAGTTTATTCTATAACCATATTCTATTTTAACTCTATTCTATTCTAACTGTAGTTTATTCAGACAATATTTCATAGTAGTCTAAGTCATCCACAAAATGCTTGGACATGTAATGGCATAATTTAGTAACATCATTATTTGTAAAGTAAGCTTTACATTTTCTAGCACCACAAAGAAATTCTGGTACTTGCAGAACTGAGTAATTACAACCTCTTTGAAAGCACTGTTAGAATTTCTGAGCAGTGGTCTAAAGTAGGGTGTGAGTACAACAATCCATTCAGCTGTGTGAAGGAAATATTGATTTGTACAATTAGAAAATAAAAATAAGTAAAATACTTTAAAAAACAGTGTTTGTTTAATATTTATCTCGTATTTGTAATTCCTGTTTTTTGTGTACAGCTTATAGAGAATTTAATATATTGGTGTAGTAGCACATGTATATAATACATAAATAAATAAATTGTGGGTCACTGCTCAAAAATTTTTACTGATGGAGGTGCCTATCAGTTGGGAGGCCACTGCTTTAGGAAAGATAGACTAAGTTCCAAGCTCCAACAAAATCTTCTCCCTGTGAAACAACTGGAAGCTTTTTATGATATGAAAGTGTGTGGTCAGAAAGGACATGTCACATATCTGGAATAAATACTCATTATGTTTTAGTAGATAATACAAGTTGAAAAATATCTAAGCAATCCTTTGCAAAACAATTTAATATTCCACTGACACTTCACCAAGCTTCAGTAATCTGCAAACTCATTAGGAAGAATGATACAGATATGCAAATGAAGGGGCATGGGAAGGAAAGAGGCAAGAAAACCTACCAGAACTATTAAAACATTGGGTTCTTGAGCACCCAGCCCTTGCAGAAACCATTGATTCTTTGGAGAATAAAATAATTCTAAAAATCCAACTTATCAAAAAAAAAAGGTACAAATTATATACAGGATGTAACCTGCTCAATGTGTTCTAAAACACACAAGTATATATATACTTACAGCAGTAAAGCTTATTTGTGCTATTAACATAATGTAACATTTTCATGTGACACTTTACATGAGAATACTTAAACACATTTGCCATTGTCCTGAGCATAGGCCATTTTTATTGAAAGATTATGAATTCTGGGTTCTCTCTTTGATTTCAGAAAACTCTACTGTTCCTCCTTCAGAATCTTCCTCAAGTGTAAGCATTTTATTTCTACTGGAAAATAGCTTGTACTGAACATTACAGCTGACTGTATTTACACCTCAAAAGATTCAGAATATCATAACATAAAATTAACTAATAATAAAAAACCTATATTAATTAATTTTTTATCTCTTTTAAAACCTCTACAAAAAGCCTTCTTGCATCTTAATTTTACCTATATCAGCAAAATCACAAAAAGGGACTCCTGGTCTGTCTGTCTCAGAATCTTTGGCTAAAATTTCAGCAATAGATAAAAACAATTTCTGAAGATCCTCAAAATGTTCACATCCAGTTCTTGCATTAAGATACAAAGCTCCCAACTTAGTCCAATCCCTTTTTTCCTTGCAATGCTGTAAAGGAGGCAAAGGATAAATATAAGCAAAACTGCTTCCAGAAAACCAAACAGAAGATATAGTGAAATTTGGGATCTGTACCTGGGATAGACTTAAAGTAGAAAAAAAATGCAGCTATTGCCAAGAACCTTCATGGTCATATGGCAGTTAACATGTTGCCAAACTTGCATGGACTGCTAATTACTTCTATCCCTCAAGAAATTAAATTCCTTTTTTCGTGTCATGACCCCAATTGAGAAAGCTCATAACTTATTCATCCTATTCAGGAACTGGCATTTATTCAGTACTTTTTTCCCATGATGCATGCTGAATTTATGGTTATTTTCTATTTGAATTAGTCTTTTGCTTGCCAGATCACTTGATAATGCTGGTGTTAAAGGAGTAAAAAATCAGTACTGTTTTTTTCCCTTTTTACAGTTCAATCTCCGGATCTACACAGGATGTGTGAGAATATGCAAACTATATTATAATTATGCATAATGAGTAATCTGACCTTGAATATGAAAGACACAAGTGTCCAAATAAAGAATGTTTTACAATATTTTCTTATTCTTTAAAATACTGCTCAATGTTGTCAATTGCTTTTACAATTGTGTGTTTTTATACCAGATATGAATTCTATTTGCTAAATAATGTATTAAATAATTTTTTTTTGGTGAGGAATGATGTACCACTACTAGTTACAAGCACAACAATGTAAAGCAGAGGAAATAATTGCTTAAAGTTACAAAATCTTTGAATTTGATGCAAAACAAAGGTAAAACTACAAGTATGTAAATGAAAATACTGACATTACAGAAAGGCCAAAGACAGTTTTCTCCTGCACATTAACCCTTCCCAAACATGGCTTTGCATAAGCTCACTATACTTGATAATAAAGCCCACTAATTAAAAAATGTATAGAAATTGCTATTTCATGTAGGTTTAAAAGAAGTCACGAAGAACACACATACTGTACCTGAATTTCAGCCACTGCCAAGTTGAAGTCAAAAATCCATGTCTTTTCAAAACACCTTTCCTTAATTCTTCCATATAAAAAAAGAATACTTGAATTTTAACACATCTTATTGAACAACAAATTATCACATACGAACATTAAACAGATGTGATTTTTGATCCTATTTGCTTCACATTACACAAACTGCACACTGAAAAGCTCATTTAAAATCTTGCCAAGGGAAGTTATTGCATGTATTAAACAAATAATTGAGCAGAGCTATTTTCACAGATGCTGCATATTTGGTTTCCACTAAGAATCAAATGTATGTTCATGAATCACAAATTTAGTTTCTCAATTTGTGTGTGTGTGTATGATGCAGATGATACAAAAATGAAAAAGGATCACAATCTTGTTCAAGAGATGGGGAAGTATTAGCAGTTTTTGAACAGATTTGACATTTTGTGCAGCATATCCCAGCAGTACTCAAAAAATGACCCTCCTCCCTAGCAGTGTTGGCACAAATGTTTATGTAGTCACACTGAAAAGGAAAATAGAAAACTACAGATTATAACTAATCCTAGAAGGGTTGTTTATTGCAGAAGTACCATTTGCTTAAGTGGGTAAATGATATATTAGTATTATAAATTACATATTAAACCATGATGTTTCTAATTTGGCTAGCTATATAAACTTCTATCACAGCTGGCAGCAAATTGTACAATGATGACTGATATGGAAAAAACTAGTAATTGTGGTCAGAATCTAAATTTTGATTTAACAATACTTGATCTTTAAAACACAGTAGATTGACTGCACTTTAAAATACAATTAAGCATGATATGGTAGTATTTTCACCCAACACATCTTTTAAAGATTCCACATAAATTTATAAAAACAGATGCTGAAGAAAGAGCTAAGCAGCTATAATTAGAGAATAGCTCCTTAAAGACATACCTGGATTTCATGTTTATAACAGTACTAATTTCCCAACTGGAAACTTGCAATTGGCGAAGCACCTTAATAATGTAGTCAAAATGTTCTGACTCAAGGAACATACCAGCATCAGTGAGCTGTAAGATCAAACAAGATAAGAAAAGTAAGCATGTTAAAACTTTTGATGACTTAACGCATCTTCAGAGGTAAGTGGCAAACAACATTGGGAAAGGCACATCGCAGTCAATTTCAGTCAAAAATGAAGGAATAAATGAAAATTGATACCACAAATTCAGTTACTCACAGTAACACTCTTAATATTATTTCAGTACTGGTTTTTAAATTGGTGTGCTTGAGTTTTCAAACAGGCAACGTATTTCAGAAATTCCAACAAGCAACAGTAGTACAAATGAAACTCATACCTTGCAGAAGGTACTGATTAATGTAGGCACAGCATTTCTTATATTCAAAGAAGCCACATGATCAAAAACTTTCAGAAGAACATCTACAGCTGGCTAATAGAGACAGAAAAAGCACATTCAGTTTTGCAACTCCCTACAATAAGAAAGCGTAGAGATTTTGTAATAGGGTATTCTGAATTACTCCCCTCACCCAAGATTTAAGTACCAGAGTAAAAACAAACCTAAATAATAAATGGCATAGTAATAAAAAAACTAAAATTGTAAAACTAAGATTTAAAAAATATTACAAAGTCACCTACCAGTGTCTTGATTTGTACAATTACATTCAATATCTGAAATACTTCCTGCAACAAGCAGTTATTGAGCAATGAAACAAGAAGATTGTTCAGCACTTCAGAAGCAAAATCCACACCAGGACTAACTTCTTTGTAATACTGCACAAATATCTGGACTGAAAAAGCAATTAAAGTGAATTTCACTTTGGGATTAACTGATGCTGACTATTTAAACAAGTTATTTCCTTACATTTAAGACAGCAGTGTAACAATGCTTAATTGTCCAAGACATTGTGGAACAGGGATAGGAGGAAAAACAGGTGAAAGGATCCAGTTTGAAATACAGTGTTAACCTTACCAGAACCAGACTGACTATTCTGAAATATGTTGTATGATTGTGCTGAGCACTGTAAGCCCTGTAGGTTCCCAGAAAGTTTAGATGATTTGGTGCAGCACAAGAAGAATGAACAACCCCAGGTTAGATTTGTTACATGCATCAAGGCAGTCAGGCCTTTCCAGACAGGAAGCTCCAGAAGTGCTCTGTTACAGTGGATGGTCTTACAATCTGCTCCAGTTGACAAACATGTACTGTGGCCTGCTGGAATCCAGTGTTACCCACATTAAAACACTCCTGCGTTCAGCACGGGAACACTGCAGTGTCACACTGAAGTGCAACTGAATGCCCTGTCCTCATTCTGCTACACTCTAAGAAGCTTTTAAAAACTTTAAGACTGCTCAGGACTGGTATAAAAGGAATCACTGTCCAGAGTAAAAACAAAACAAAAGCCCTTTCTGACTGAACTCAAAAGCTCAGATGGACCTGAATGAACTGCAGTCCCTAAAATGTGTTAATCAAAATCGTTTGCATATATGGTGTAAGGACTAAACTAAAGCTGTTGGGGGTGGGGTGCAGTAGCAACATTTAATTTCTAGAGCTTCCATTCTCAAGTTCTTGGGTTTTTGATGTTTGGCCAGGGTGTTCAAAAGCACCTTAATAAAATTTAGGTTCTGTTAAGCCTCCTACCTGCCTTATTTACATATTTCTACTCCCAAGTCTAGTTACAGTCAGGTATGTTAATTTTATGTGGAAGTAAGATTTCTAAGAACCTCCTGAACTAAGTGCTTATCTAAATTTCCTTACTGGGAAATGGAACTATTAAAATGCAGGGATTGAATGTATTCTTTAATTTGAAGAACGTTTTATTCACTGATGAAGTGGCAACCATTTCTCTTTCAACAACCTATTCAATTTGCTTTAAATAAGCTAAGCAACAAAGATACATGAACAGCTACTACTATACCATACCTGCACGTTTTAGGAGGCCTGATTCTTTGATACTAATGTATGTCCTAAGAATTGCCATGCAAATCTGTAAAAAAGGGAAAAAAATTATAGTAAAATGTAACTTCAGTTTATGCTGAACGAAAGAACTACTCACAAGCATGAGTTCTATTACATAATGAGCTTTACATTGCTTCCATGTAAGCCACACGTAATGATAAATGGAATAAGAAGGTAATGGGGGTCTGTAGGCAAAGGCTCTGTTGAAAGGCCAACAAATCAAACAGACAAATAATGCAGATGCAATGTTTGGAAAAGAGGCTGCTGGGACCACAAATGTTTGCATGTGTATACATATACTCACAGCAAGCAAAAACAAGAAGAAAAAAGAGAATTTCAAAATGCAGTTACTTCAGAATTAGTATAAATGTGGCAGACTGTAAACAAAGAAAGGGAAGCAAAAATGTGAAAGTGAAACATTGTAAAGTAAAAAATTCATCAATGTACCAACTAAGAAATCAAAAAATCATCCAGAAATTAAGCTGGTAACACTGACTGGCACAAAGAATCATCATAAGGAACAGAACAAAAAGCTCAGAACTAACTTGATTTAATGAGCCATTTCACGACAGACTGAATTAACTAAAAAAAAAAGAAAAGAAATCCACACCTAAATATTTTAATGTTATTTAGAATTGGAACATTATTGTCGTAACATCTTAAGCTGCCAGCTTTGTGATACTTACACATTTTGCTCCATCTCTGCAGATGAAGAAATAAAGACTACTGGCATTATATAATAGAATTCCAAGTGAGGGACCACCCCTCAACACTTTGTTTTAGAAATCCCCTGTTACTTCTAGAACATTTACAGTCTTTCTGCACAACAATGTAAATTGGTCATATTTATATACTATTTTGTGAAACAGTTAAACATCAAGAGACAGAAAATGCTATAAATTAGTAGTCATGGTAATACATAACTGAATCAGGTTTATTTTTACATGCAACTTCAAAATGACACAGGATTCACTTATGAAAACCATTATGCAAATGAATTATCATCAAAGCAGAAGATACTGGTTTATGGCCAAGACATCTTATTTTAAAGTCGTTAACCTGTTTAGATCATTAAGCCAAAGAATACAAAAATTACACATCTAAATATATTTATCTAAATATAAATAAACCTTATTTTTTTTATTTGGAAGCATTGCAATATTGCGCTATATTCCAAGATATACCTTTCATAAAATCCTACCAGATTTCTGATCATTAATATACATGAAGTGTCACTTGGGAACAGGTTAACTCACTTAATCCAAATCTATACTCCCAGGTGGCTGAGGGCATTTCCAGAATAAACTTTAGCTTACAGTATGGAAATTAGTTTACTTTCTCATGGAATCAGTTTTTCTCCTTCTTTGGACTGACTCCCAAAAAAGGCAAGATTGCACCTGGAACTCTGACTGTTCCAAGTATTAGTAAATAGCTTGGACAACCACCTGTAGTAGTATTCAATCATGGGACATGCTGTATTACATTAATAAAAGAAACTAAATGTGTTATTCATTTACACCTTCTAGAAGGCTTCAGTTGATTTAGTTTTTCCAATTTTGAAAGGTGTAACTACACAGACTATGTAAAAATGTCAGAATCTTTAAATTTCGAGTCAGCTGTAATAGATTTTGAATAAAGGTACATTAAAGAGATTATTCCTATTTTCAAAAGGCAGTATAAATCACACTATTCTGTCATCTATCAGTTGATTCCATGACTCATTTAACATGACAATGTAATAAAACCGTAATAAAGGCCTCTGCATTTTATACACCCAACCAACCAACTCTCCAGTAAAAACATGATCCTACTACAACAACACAGGGGTGCTTATTCAGAAGAACAAGCACAGGAATTTACTAAATACTTCAGCATCTCCCAGTCAGTGCTCACTCCATTGTTTAGTAAGGGAGAAACCCATATACTGCAGCCTTTATCTAAGTGAGATCAAAATCAGGATCCTTCTCACAGGATGTTTCATGTAAGCTGTGGAAGCTTTGAAATGCATAATTCCCATTCAATGTAGCTGAAACTGATCAAAAAGTTCAGAGGTTATTTAGTGGTGGTTAGAGACAGTAATAAAAGGATAATCTAGAACCACATTTCTTTAGGAAGCCACATTAAAAAAAACTTGAATATGTGAAACCTTGTCTGCTTTTAAACATCAATAAAGCAACAACCATTATTTGATTTTGCTTAAGCTGAAAACAGAAATCATGAAAACTTCACTGTGAATAGCAGCCCCGTCATTACTGATTTTGTTCTCAGAAATTATACTTACTCAGTGATAACATCTTTAAAGGTGTAAAAACATAAACATATACAGATTCACAGTTTCTGACTTGATACATGGGGAATTGTCTGAATAACCATAAGAAATTTAGTGCCAAAGGATCAGAAATCTAAGATTTAACAACTCACACTTGCATTTTTCTCCATCTGCCATGGCTCAAAATCCGCACAATTCTTCAATGGCAGTGAAGTACTTCTTCCTGACGATCTGCAACCTAAAAATTAGGATGAGGGCACAAATCACATAATAAAAATTAATCATACGGAAACCACTCTCATCCATCTTATTTTCCTTTATATTTATAGTTCCTTCAAGTCACAGCAATGATTAATGAAAAATTGATTAATGCAGTCTAAAGCCAGTAATTTAAACTACAGTTTTCTTAATTATCCTAAAAGTGAGACTTTACACAAACTTCAAGAGTAAGCACATTTAAATTAAAAACTTCACTACTTTATCCAAGGTTCCTGCTCTAACTTACAAAGATAAGAGAAGAAATGAAAATATCCAGAAGTTTTAATTTCAAAACCTACCCACTTTATCAGTAATCTTTGCATTCCAAAATCACTAGCCCTAAATTTGAGCTATTTTTTCCAAACTGATAGAAAACCTTTCATACTCTTTATGTTTTAAGCAACGCAAGTAGAAAGTTTAAGCCCAGTGTAAATTACTCGTTTCTTAATCATGAAACTTGGTTTTAGAACTTTAATTATTATTGAATGACAGTTTTCTTTCTCTGAAAAACGAATAATGTTAATGGAAGATAAAAGTTCAGATTTTCAAGTCCATATCTAAAGGCAAATGAGAGTTTTTGAATGCCCTGCATTCTAGGATTCCCATCTGGCCCCTTCAAAGAACTGAGTGTTCAAAAGACAGGGTGCTTAGCCCCTTCTGGCAAACCATAATTACTAAAGAGCATGCAATAACAAATGTTCTTCTAGAGACTGGCACTAGGCACATGGTTCTTAATCTCCATGTCTTCCTAACAGATAGGGCTATCACAGGATAGGAAGGACAGAGCATAATGTAGAACAGTGAGTATTAAATGTTATGTATTGTCACGTTGCAAAAACTTGTGAATGACAGTGGACCACTCAGTAAGTTCAGGACTGGATTTAGTCACAAGAAAAAGACTCAGAAAAGAGCTAACCACTAGCTATAGAACAACACCACTGGGAATTTCATCTTTCCTCCAGCTTCTTGCCATCCCTAAGCACAAAGTTTTTGACCAGGTCCTTTCAAGAGTTGCATTCTCTCTTGCTGACAGCAGGTCAGACTTGTAGGGAAGCAGGCCCTAAAGCTAAATAGCCATGCCTGCCTGCATAAATGATGAATAAAAGGCTGTTTTGCCCTGTCCCACCACAGAAACTCTTGCTTTGGTAACTTTCAAATAACTTTAAGAAGGTAGACTTTTGAAGAACTCTTCAGAAGCTGCATATGCTTTGAAGGCCAAAGACATGAACAGTTTCAAACAATTGAGGACTGAAGACATATTCAAAATCGCTTTTTATAGCATGTGTTTCTTGCACTACCTGAAAATACTGTTAAACATGATAAAATTGTTCTACAAGCTCAGACTGACAGTACAATTTGAAACTCAACAAGAACCCCTGTCACTGATCTTAATTCAAGAAATCCATATAAATATCCATATTAATTATAATTCTAAAAACACTGATTTCCAAAGCACCTGTTGCAAAGAAACAGCATGCAGTACCTAGCCACAAGTAATTGATTCCTGTTCTTCTCTATCTTGTACACCAAATAAACCATGCATTTATGCAAAGCTAAATGTCAGATTTGTTATGTGCAGTGACTGCAGTTCCATTATGATTTCTCTGGTGGCACAGACATCTGTCCCACGTGTGAAATACACTGGGTCAACATGAAGTGCTACTTATTAAATCCATATAATTATTTGACCCAGTCTGGTGAAAGCCTCAAAAACATTTGAATTGGAATAAACAATAAAGTTCTGACCTTCAGCAAGGTGGGCAAACCATTTTAGCAAGTCTTATTAAGAACAATCAACCAACCAAATCTGCAGTCACATTCTCTGACCACAAATAAAGCAAAACAAGTTACTTGCTAATAACACATGTCAAACACAATGTGTCAGACTACTAAGAATGCATGCATTCCTGTACCATTAAAATATCTGAAAGGCATAAATATCAGATAGAATTATTTCTAGAATAGAATTCTGCTAAAAACTCAACCCCAAACCTCTCATTAACCTACTATGAAATCTTACAGTTTTGCTTATATATTCAATGTAAAATTCCAGCCAACATCTTCAGGAACTGAAGATAGTCCTTAAGATTTCATTGGCAAATAAAGCACAAAAAAAATAATTCTGAAGGGCTCATCAACACAGCATACAATACCATTTGTCCAGGATTTCATCTCTGTAGTTCCACTGAAGAGATCTACTTTTCGGTCATTCAGTGGCACTCGTGATAGCAATTCACAGTTCACTTTGTATTTACAGTCACTGCTGAATATTAAAAACCAAAATTTTGTTAGTTTGTTTAATCAAATTTAACAGGGGTTTCTTTCATCTACTGCGTGCCTTAAAAGAGGGATTGAGTGTATAAAAGATGAGAACTTCTTCAACACTTTATGCAACACTTCAAATCTTGCCATAAATTTAAATAGCCAGCAGTCCCAACAATTTTACTTTCATTACTCTCATTTGCCTGGTCCAATCTGATTATGATTTTAGCTGAGATTATTCTGCCCTAACGCATAACCATACGACATTTTATTATTCAATAAATAAGTAGAAAAGGCACCTGTGAACCACTCCCCCCCTCCCATGCTGACAAGAAGACTGAGATGATTTCTGTCACCTCTGAAGAAGCATCTACTTTACATTAGTCTGTAATGTAATATGTGCCACAGAGTAAACCCCAAGGCTTTTCAAATTACATCTAAAGAGTCAACTGTTTTCTTTCCTAAAAACTGACTACTGGACAGAAGATTTAGGTGATTTCAAAGGGAAGCCAAATTAAATACTGTTCTGCTTTTATTCCCAAATATGTACATTCCAGAGAATTAAATGACTAAAATGTGGTGTTTTCAAAAATAAGCTAAAAATATTGCTAGCAAAATACTTGGTAATCTCTTTCATATTTGGAAACAAACCCACAGGAAAAATATCATCCCCTTCCATGAGATCTTCCTCCCCTTCTCCCTTTCAAATAAGAATCCTGGTTCAGTACAATCCTGGTTTTAACCTGCTTGCTCCTCTGCAGACAGAAACAGTTGCCACCTCCTATAAGGGATTCAAGTTATTTAATACTCCTCATAGTCAAGATAATTTAAATAGTTCCTAAACTTTGGGAGGTTTTCAATACAATTTGAAATAAAAATGCTACTGCAGAGAGGAAGAAATTCCATCTAACAAACCCAAATTTTTCAAGATGAATCTTTATTCTCATCAATGCATTTGGGTTGGTTTCCAGAGGGAACAAAAAATCTGCAGTTTTAGTTATTCAGAAATTTCAAATTATCACATAAAATCTTATCTGCTTCCTCATGCCAGCCTCAGTTCTGACACAACGGGATTTTCATAGCAGTTTCCCTTCAGATTTCTTTAGTCTAAACATGAAACTACACACAATTTTGCCAGAAATTGAAAACTATATACATCTACAAGCATTTTATTTAGTAACAGCATCACTAGAAGAGGAGTTTGTTAAATAAGAACAACTGTTTTCTTCTAGATAAAACTTCACAATGGTAACATTTTTCAGTAAAACTAGAGAAAATAGTTTAACTCCAAAGGAAGGCCTCTTCTCTAACCACACTCATTGCACAAACATATTTTGTTCAGCACAGTCCGCTTATTCTGTAATATAAAGCACTATTTATGCTACTAAGACAAATTAAAATGGGTATTTTATAGCAGAAGGAGGAGCTTGGAGCTCTCTAGTGGATTAACAAAAAGATGCAGTATTCTCCACTAACAGACTTCTGTCACACTCAAGTCTGTCGCAGAAATGTGAGCGCTGTTGCAAAAAAAAAAGCAGCACTCTCTTCTATGTCAGCTAAGGTTTCTTGGTTATTTTGAAAATTACTATGTTCTAGTTCCAGCCAGGACAGGGTCAATTTTTGCAGTAGCCAATTGGTGATTACTGCTCCTAAACCACAACACTCTAGTATGTTATTTCTCTTCTAATTACTTAAGAATTTCATCTTAAGTATACCTTTCCTACAAAAACGAATTCTCTGTCATTTCTGGACTGCTGATGAATGCAAATTTCTCAGTCTGACAGTGATTCAGGCTCGGACAATCATCCACCATATGCAGTTCAACAAGGGAAAGTGATGGATTCTGCATCTGGGATGGGGCAACCCTGGAAGTACAGAGAGACTGGGGAATGAGAGGCTGGAGAGCAGCACTGTGGAAAGGGACGTGGGGTCCTGGTTGATGGCAAGTTGAATGTGAGTCAGCAGTGCCCTGGCAGCCAGGAGGGCCAACTCTGTCCTGGGGGGCATCAGGGACATCATCCCCAGCTGGCCAAGGGACAGGACCGTCCTGCTCTGCTCCACACTGGTGCAGCCTCACCTTGAATATTTTGTGAAGTTTTGGGTGCCGCAACATAAGAAAGGCATTAAACTATTAGAGAGTGTCCAAAGCAGGGCAATGAAAATGGTAAAGCACCTTGAGGGGAAGCCTGGTGAGGAATGCCTGAGGTCACTTGGTCTGTTCAGCCTGGAGAAGACAAGACTGAGGGGAGACCTCACTGCAGTCTGCGAGGGGAAGAGGAGGGGCAGGCACTGATATCTTCTTTCTCACGACAGGACCCAAGGGAATGGCCTGAATATGTGTCAGGGAAGGCTTAGGATGAATATTAGAAAAAGGCTCTTCACCCAGAGGGTGGTCAGGCACTGAACAGGCTCCCCAGGGAAGTGGTCACAGCACCAGCCTGACAGAATTCAAGAAGCATTTGGACAACACTCTCAGGCACATGGTGTGACTCTTGGGAATAGTGCTGTGGTGGGCCAGGAATAGAACTTGATGATCCTTATGGATCCCTTCCAACTCAGCTTACTCAGTGATTCTGTGATTCTGTAGATCAGACTAAGAAATGTGTACAATAAACACTGCAAACACAGCCTGAAGCTAGAAGAACAGTAAAGCATGTCCTTAACTGTATGTGACATGTTTTTAAGCACCTTTTTCTACCGTTGTACAAATATTTGTCAGCCTGAATTTGAATGAGATCTTTCAATTCTTTCATAAGCAGAAAAGAAAAAGGGAGGTTTAATTACTTATTTATTACTATTTTTTCATTTTGTTAAGTTCTGCTAAGTGCTACTGTGGCAAGAAATGCATCTTATGCTACACGCACATAGAGATGCAAAAGTGAGACATTGTCATGTGGTTAATATATTTTGTCACCAGTCAAAAGTCAAAATATACCCTATTGTCCTGTCAGGCTATGACTACATTTGTTCTGTACTTTGTGGAGTGAGATTATATTATTTCATGTATTTATTTTCTTCATCACATAGGTACTGTAACACGGAAAACTGAATTAAATACTGGTGGTGCTCAGGTAACAACATCATGTTTTATTTGTGTAGTAACTAGGGAATATTGCAGGTTACATGAAGGACACTCTATATGTACCTTTTTCCAGCTTCACTCTTATTTTCTTCTTCAACATCAGACACTGCATCTGCAAGCTTGAACTGTGAAGATATTTAAAAGTTATTTTCAGGTACAGAAAAGCACTACTAAGCCTGTTATGCTTTACTCTACAAACTTAAAACTGTTAGTGATCATTGCAAAGTGTGATAAGACAGTCTTAACTGTAGAAACTGTTATTTGGTGTGTAGGACTATTCTTACAACATCTTTGTTAATGGACCTACTGCCTTTATACACTGTGTTCTTTAAAATGGTGATTGTTAATTGGAAAAAAAGACAATGTGACTGTCTTCTCTTTGCTCTCATGATAATCTCAGCAATTTTTACACCCACTGCCTAACTTTAACTGTGCTTGACAAATGTGTGGAACACTAAAAAAGCTATTCCATCAAGTTTAATGTAATTTAAAACAGCACCGAGGAGGAATTTAAGCCTTTTGCTCAGCTCTACACAATCATGGACAGTTAAAAAATCCCCAACAATACGGAGAAAAAGACATCACAAAACATATTTGGAGGAGAGAATCTGAAAAGACTAATACAGAATAAAGTCAGAGAATCCTGGCTTTGTTTCATCCATTATTAATGAAGTAACTTAGGAGTTCATATTCTATCACAAACTGATTATAGCCAAAGAATTAGAGAGATGCATATGCTCTCACTGGATTTCCAAACTTTATTTTACCAGCTCCTGAATAGTTTTAGCATTTTCTCCATGTGTAGTTTTTGCCCTTTTCACAGGATTATTAATTGGAAAAACTATCAAAAAGCATAATCTGAAAATCTCCCTGGATGGTAGAGTACCTGCAGTAAGTGTTCTGCCATCGCATTCCCCCTGCAGGTGTGCACTGCTATTTTCTATCCACATACAGAACAGGTTTAGGTAGGGCTTAGTATGCATTTTGTGGTCTGAGTTTGGGTTGGGTGAAATTATTTCTACATATTTTCTACTGTCCAACACATCACAGAAAAGCAAGCACTAGGACACTGGTTTTATAAAGCCACAAAGCTATGAAACAACCCAAATGGGACTGACCTGGTAATACTGCAACAAGTACCCCACCTTCAGCAAACCTTACAATTTAACAGACCCTTTTTGTCTCTCCAAAAGATCAGCAAACAAAATAGCACTGTTAACTTTGTGAACTCCATGTTAGCCACCCCAATTCCATTTGCTGAAGGAAATGTTTTTCTTCTTTTAAACAATTTTGAAAGGGAAACTGATTCTCTGCTATTTGATTAACTTCCCAATTACTTCCCAATTTTAACCCTGTGAATTTTACAGTTTAACTTATCCACTTAAAACCACTAGCCACTCCTGAAGTAGTGGAAAACAGTAAATGCTATCAGCAACTGCGTATGAGTGGCAGTGAGACGTAAATTCCACATCATTATCAAAGAAGCAAATAATATAAAACTTCAGCAAATCTTAAAAGACCAAGACTTATTATCTAGAGGAGGGAAGACAGAGAAAGGTCAGATAAAGTCAGTAAGCACGAAAATGATTCCCTCTGAACAGCTAGAAATCTTTATGTTAAAAGCTGTTTTGCCCAAGTAATGAAGCCCAGAATGACTCTTCTTCAATGCACAATGGCTGTGCAGCTCCCCAGCTTTCCAACACTGCCCCATCCTTCTGATACTGAGAGGCATTTAACAGCAACACCTACAATTAGGTATGTTATGTAGAAATGTCATACATGCAGAGCAGTACTCATAGGTGTACACTGCAACAGTAATTTTCATACCATTGGGAATACAGCATTACTGCAACAACTGATGTAACAATAGCCTGTTTCACTTCCAATTTGAAGCTTAATTGTTGGTGACAAAAAAAAATCAAGTTCTGTTAAGCAAAGATTACATTGCCAATACACAGTCATGAAATGCTAATATTCTTTCAATTTCAGGAAATTTAAGATTTTGTTGATAAAACAGCATTAGTAGTTAAAATTATGCAATTAGGTGGATTGTAATTTCTTAAACTATTAAGGAGAGAAAGCATAATTTCTCAGTACCTTCTCATCCACGTCCAAACTTGTCAAAAGATCATCTAGTTTGCTCTGTTGACTATCTTTAAGAAAGTCCTCACTAACATCTCCTGAAGGACTGCTTCCTCTGGAGGAGTTGTGGGTCTTCACATCTTCAGCTGAAAATGTATAAATGCATTGCTTTATGTGTTTCCCATGCTACAAAACAACAAAGCTTTTATTTCCTAAATATTACAAAGGCTTAGAACTAATGACATTTAAGAACTCCTAGGACCTCCTAAATGTGAAATTTATATGGAAAAATATTTCATGCTTAAGGCAGGAACCATTTCAAATAAATATTAGGCTGAATCTGCAATTAAAATTCTATCCAAGCTGTATGTTCTTTAATGGTCCCTGTAGAACAGTACAACACATTTACTTACAGAATATAGAATTCAATACTTTAGAAATAAATTCAGTTAAGCTTTTTTTATTAAAACATAGCCAAAATATGAGTGGCAATTTGCTAAGCAAAAATACTTAGTCTTTGTTAGTAAAGGGCATAAGTTAATAATACTGACATGATGCAACCCTGAACTAAATATAGAAAGCTCTGAGCAACTCTAAATTCTTGTAATATAGTAAACTCAGTAAGAATTCAGTGTCAGGAAATCTCAGCACCTTTTGCAGATGCAACAGGAAATGAACGACACACCTGGCTGCAACTTTCTGAAAGGGCTATTTATGTACAACAGAAGAGTTCTGCATAGAAATGAAATTCACTACTGGGTCACACAAATTACTTCCAACTGCACCATGTTGTCCAGACACAGGAAGAAAGAATCAGGTTAGTACTGGAAAGGCTTTCCTCTTATAGTCACTGGTCACTATGATCACCAAGTACAAGACACATCTGGCTGAAGACAACATACACAAGATTTCCACTTGAAAGGTGAAGAAGATTGATGTCATCCAGAATATTTTAACTACAGTGGTTTTTCCTCTTCTTAAATGGTGAAGCCACTAAGGCAAGGAGCCATGACTTCACTAACTTAACACAGGAAACCAAAGCAGTAACACCTATTTCTAAATAAATACATAAATAGTCAGTAATTAGTAAAACCAGGCACCCTTCTTTTGCTCTGTGCAGGTCTTTTTCAAAAATAATATATTAAACAGTATGTTACTTTGTGCATATTCATCTAAGATTATGATGGGATCCTGCTTGTCAGATCTGGGAAGAAGGACTTTAGGCACCACAAAAAGAACCAAAGACTTTCAGCCTCAAACTTTCCTAGAACATGAAGTAAAACAACAAAGAACATGCAGAAGTTACTGAATAGTACAGAACTTGTTGCCAGGTCTGGCTTCAATCACCTCAGCATTGCAGAATGCATGGCAGAGCCCCCCGTCTCTCTCTTACATGACCAGAGGCATAACTGTGCACTTCCTCTTGACTCCTCCTCAATTTGACTCCTCCTCAGGGAATTTGTGTCTATTTCTTGGTATCTGAGCTCTTAAAACCTCATTATCTTTTATTTTGCTTCTAATACCTGAAGCTTGAAATCTTCTCTTCCCCTAATAGCCTCTAGTCTCTCCATTCCAGGAGGCACAATTTGCTGAAATCACTCTTTCTATGTGAACATAACACATTCATGTGGAAAACCAGCACAAGAGGTACTGTCACAGACACCTTTCAAGCCTGAAGCAAAATCAACACGTAACGTCAGAATGTAAGATTAACAATAAGCTGATAAACTGATACCAGAAGAGAAACACCATGAACCTCCAAAACCAGTCTCAGCACTCTCCATGTTCACCACTGTCAGTAAAGGGCTTCTACTGAAAGTCAAAATCCCATTCTTCCAACCTATCTAGTACAAATTTCTACATTAGGTATGCCCTGGTATACCAGTAGCTCTGGCATGCAAGCTGTAGAAAACAAAATAAATCACATTCATGTACTTCCTAGCTGGACTGCTCTGCTTTAAACAGGAAAAAAAACCCCACCAAATCAGAATTAACCTTACTTTGTTAAAAAAGGACATCCTTTAAAAACAAAACACTGTCTCCGTGGAATGGGAATAGCATCCACAAAAAGCCCCAAAAGGATGACCTGGAAACAAACCTGACTACAAAATTCTGTGTGCTGACAAACACAACAGAACAACCACATCTAACTCTGACCTAAACTCCAAAGCACTATTACAGGACTCAGTTTCTTACTATGATCTCAACAACTAAAAGAATTCTTTGCCTAAACTGTCAGAGAAATGTCAAAAAACCCTACAACCAAAATCAAATAAAAAAGCCTCACTCCAACCCACTAGTCCTACCAACAGACAAGTACTACAGAGAAATACATGTTCCCTGTATGACTCAGGCTGGTGTCATTTTGAAAGATGTTGACTCAATATGCATTGGGAAACGAACTGCTGCAACAATAAAAAGATAATACAAAACAAGGTGTGGTTGTGTTTTTGTTTTTTTGTTGGGTTTTTTTTTTGTCTTTTTGTTTTGTTGGTTTTCTTTTTAATTTTGTTTGTTTTGTTTTGTTTTGTTTTGTTTTTTTTTTTTTTTGGAAAACAGAAAGCCTTGGTTTTGTCACATCTTTTTTGGTTTTTTCTTCTTTTGATTACATAGCAAAAATTTCCAGAGACCCTTACCTTTTAACACCAAATTACAGGAATTTTCAGTATCACTTGACTTTCCAGATTCTTGCATGCATCTGTTTTGAACAAAAAGTGTACTTAAGATTTCCATCTTGCACAAAAGCATAATAATCTATCAGTTACATAAAATCAAAAGTTCTCAGTAACACTTTTAGCCATGGACAGAACACGTACAACCAACACACTGTTTTAAGACTCTTTCTAACTTTCTCTTTTGGCTTTCTTATGTTCATCCCTTCAGATGTACACCTAAACATGTTAAGTAAAACCAAGACATTTCAAAACCCAAAATTTTCAGTAAAAGCTCATGATCTCATTTAATCTTTGCCTAAAATACTGGGAAGGGAAATTTTCTCTCTATAGCAAATCAAGAAAATACTGTGCTAATGAGCCAATTCATCAGTTTCAAAAAAATGTGATTTATAGTAATTTTACACTCAACATCATTTGCTTAACAATGAATCTTAAAAAGAGTAACAAAAAGAACTGTTCATAGGAAGATACTTAATTCACTTAATTCAAAGATAAGGTAGGATAAAATAAATACTTCTCCTTAGAAAAGCACAGGAGGGACAAATATCTTAAATTTTACACAGAACATATAAAACATGATCATGATCATCACACATTTTAGAAACTTGTACCTGGTGAATGGCACCAAGTGTAATGACAGCAAGCTGTCCAGTCAAAGCAACAGAAAATGGCAAACAAAAGCATACGTGAAAAATTAGTTTTACTGCCTCATTCAGGCTTCAGGTCAGAATATTTTCCTGATGCTCAGAAGTGACCAGCACTCTTCTCTTCATAAAATGCAAGCACAAGAGAAATAACCTGTTGAAGTCCCAGCTGTATTTGGTAAAACTCAAAAAAAAAACCCTCAAAAAAACCCCCACACAAAATAAAAAAGTATGAACTGGCCACGATCTGGTATTATCTGGTGATATCATAAGTTACCTGATAAAACTGTGGTAAGGTCTATTGTCTTATTTCAATATTCTCATACTGAATCACAATATTAATATAAATAATATATATTAATATATTCTCATATTGAATCATAATATTAGTATGTTCCTGACTGCTACCAACTATGTTTAATCATCATCTAATAATATTTGCATCAAATTATGGAAGGTAAAAAGCAAAACAAGAAATTTTGCCTGTTTCTTTAGCAAATCGAGGGGAAATTCTAAGAAAGAAGAACCATGCATTTTTATTTTTCTTGGCTAATGGCAAACAAATTGAACAGGTCTCAGAAAGAAATGAATGCTCCTTCTAATATATTTACTATGCTACAGCTTAGGTGCTTCTCAAGAAGTTGGATGCTCCTACTACAGACTTGCCCTGCTCTCTTAAGGCTTGTTTTATTCTGTTAACATCTAAAAGTTTTATATTCTCATGTTCAAAAAAGTGTTGAGCACCTCAAAGAAGATTCCCTTCCTCTTTTGTACACAGCTTTAATGAAAAGGAAAGGATAAGGAGAGCAGTGGGTAAAAAAAAAAAAAAAAAGAATGCAGTTATAAGGTGGTACAATCCTGAAAATAATTGAAGTGTTACTTAAAATACAGGTAATATAAAGCCACCTAGAAAGACCACACAAAGAAACTTAAAACACCCATCCCAATAAAAACCCTGATCTTCAGAGGAAAATTTTGCATTATTTCTATCTAAGCTTTTTTTTTTTTAAATGAAAAATTCAATCTTAAAACCTTTTCACTGAACACAAGTATCAAAGCTTAAGAGAGAAAACAGACTAAACAATAGATGAGTTGATTCCAAGAAGAATTACTATCTCATTTGTGACTTATTATCATCTGAAAACCCAGCAAAACATTAACACTAATGATTTACACCAGGAACTTGCTGAATGAAGATGCAGGATGATAAACCTCTACAACACCTTAGTCAAACCACACATCTGAAAAATATTCACATGTCTGGAGATAGGAGAAAAAGAGGGAAGAAGAATGGCAGAACAGAACACTACTATAGTGACAACCATTTACTCTTACAGATTCAAGAGAAAAATAAGCTACACCTAAAAAGTAAAAACATTTCTAAATATTATACCACTTTACAACTAAGAAAACTACCTTCAAAGGGATATCTGCTATCTCAAATCAAGAATATTATTTTTAATTATCTTTGTTTCTATTTTTATATTTCACTTCATTTAAACAAGCCCTTTAGGACTACCTTGTCCTACAATTCACAGTTTATCCCAGCTCTTATGAAGAACAAATTAATGTATTTGCATTCAGAATACTGTCATAGCTCAATCAAACTTACACACTCAAAATCAAATAAAGAAATAATTTCAACAGAAATTAGTGAAATTCTCTAAGGAAGCTTGACCACTACAACCAAAGCATATGGAAATGAGATAAAAGTACTTAGGAATATTGTGATAAAAAAATAATTATATGCATACCTAAAACTACTCTCTACCGAATATGTCTTTTCTGAGGTAACAGGAGACTCAGGCTTAATATAGACCTTTGTGTCTTTACTGCAGTTTGCAGAGGATGCTTTCACTGGACAATTTTCACAGCGTGCAGGTGCAGGCTCCTCTTCATTACTGGTTCCAAAAAGGTCAGGGTCATCCTGAATCACATCAATGACAAGAACATCTTGGTTGTAAGCTTCAAGGACATCTGGTAAATTCTGACTTTTGCATTGTGAAAAATTCCCTCTTGATTTTCTATCACCCTTTATTTCTAATCCAACAAGGTGGTCGACTGCATTCCAAGAATGATCAGGAAAACTAGATTTCAGCACACACTCAGTACCATAGAAATCAGGCACAGATGGCTCTGGCTGTCCATCAAGAAGAGGATGTGGGTACGTAGAAAAACTTTCAGGGAGCACAGACATCTCATCAGAGAGGTTTACAGAGCCATTATGCTGGAAGTCCTTACTATCAATCTCATCTGCTTTTTTCTGTATGGAAACTGGAGATGTAGCATCACTCATGACAGCAAGAGGACGCTGCTCAGATTTTACCAAGACAGTCTTTTCACCTGTCTTCTGCCTTCCTTCACTGGTGCTTTCAAGAAGCTGCAGTGGACTACAAGTTTTGCTTTGAAATGAATGGACAGATTCCCGTTTCTTGGATTTAGGTTTGTTTCTACATAAAGGAATTTTGAATTTTGTCAAGTTTCCAGAGGTTAATGGTTTAATTAGGTTTAAATCAGAAAATGTCTGGTTCCCTACTGATACTTTAGGGCTGAAGTTTATACTGTTTGTGTTACTTGCAAAAGTACCACTCTGGATTGTCACAGACAGGTTTCCACTTGTCACACCTCCTTCATTTTCATCCTTTTGTTCTGTTATACTGTTCTGGACCATCACAGGCAGGTTTCTATTTGTCACATCGCCCTCATTTTTTTCCTTTTGTTTTGTCCTACCATTCTGGACTGTCACAGACAGGTTTCTGTTTGTCACCTCTCCTTCATTTTTATCCTTTTGTTTTGTCGTGCCATTCTGGACTGTCACAGACAGGTCTCTGTTTGTCACAACTCCTTCATCTTTATCTTCTTGTTTTATTGTACCATTCTGGACTGTCACAGACATGTTTCTTTCAATTACATCTCCTTCAGCTTCATCTCTTTGTTTTGCTGTAAAATTCAAGTTTGCTTTAACTTCTTGCACATCATCATGGTCAAAAGCCACAGCACTTTTATCTGTATTAACTGGTGATTCCCCATTTTCATTGTTCATTGTCAAAGTCTGATAAATATCCACAGAAGAGGATTCCATTGTTTCAAGTGAAGCCTGACAGTCAATATTTGGATCAATCTTATTATGTGTAATTTCTTTTCCAATTTCTGCCAATGATGTATGCAAATCTAGCTGTCTCACATTCCCAGTCACTGCACTATGTTCCACAGCTTTCACAGTGCTTTTATCAGAGGAATCCTCAAAAGCAGCCTTTAAAAGTCTTTTTCCTTCTGAGATGAACCTATGATTTTTAAGAAACCATTCAGAAGTCCTGGCACAAGATTCAACAGGCCAAACTTTTTTACCAGTCATGGGTATTGTTCTTTGACAGGTAAACTGCTGCAATTTCTTAGTAACTTTGTTCAAATTTCCTCCTGTCTTGCTTTTTTGACGATCAGAAACACCACGGATCTGAGCTAACGCTCCAAGACTATCTGAGGCAGCTGCATAATGTGCCATACTGCTTGAATTTTCTCCTTTTACTATTGCAGAGAGCTCAGATGTCTTCTTAAAGCCAGTTTCAAATGCAAGTAATTTGGTAGTATTCTTTCTCCAGGCTGATACAGTTTGTACTTCCTGAGTATTTTTTTCTGTATCAAAATGTGATGTATGATCACATGAAGCTGAGAAAGTATGATTTAGTCCTGAACCTGAAAATGAGCTTGACACGAAAACTGCTGCTTCTGTTTGTAACTCACACTTCTTGCATTTACTAGCCACGTCTGCAGATTTCTCTGTGATTTTCATCTTTTTTCTAGGCTTTCTACCAATATTACACTTTTTTCCCCTTAAACACTTACTGCTTTCACTCAGGCAGCGTGAAACACAGCCTTTTTCATTTTCATTCTTTTCTTTATTAGGTGATAAACCACCTTTTATGAGAGATCTCTCATTTTGCACTCTACTAGTGCTGCAAATTCTGTCATTCAGGTCTCCAGTACCATGGGTTACATGGAAGAATCCATTTAACTTGTAACTGTTGGTAGTTCCACTAGCTGAAGGCTTCACTAAGGTATTGATGTAACTACAGTCCTCCAATACCACAAATGGATTCTTTTCAGCTGCACAGAGCAAGCCACTACAATGGTTTAGGACATTACTGCCATGTTCAGCACCACATTTTGCAGATGTATTCATCACCTTTCCAGCTGCAGTCCCACTTAAACTTTGCAAGTGCTTGATATGACCAGATCTGTGTTGCCTTTTTCTATACTGCACACCAGGCTCTTCTGTCACAGCATGGCCTAGAAAGCTCTTGCTTTCAGTGTCACCTGAAGTAGAAACTGTAGAAGATCTAGAATAGTGAGATTCCTTTTCCTTAGAATCTTCTACCCTGTTTCGCTTTGTCTTAACCTTCTTTACAGCCTGTGAAGTACCAGAGTCTTGCTCAATTGCTTTCAACTGTTCCTCTGCTGATTAAAAAACCAAAGAAGCGTCATTAAAGAAAACTCTAAGAGAAAAAGACTACCCTATTTCATAGAGAACCAAAACCCCCAAACATTAAAGGCTGCTAAAGAACATGACACTGTATAAGGCTAAAATATTTCTGTGAAGTTTTATGATTTTTTTTTTTTAATGAACACTTTTGGGACACTTAGAGTAAAAAGGATGTATTACCTTCAGGAACAAATGCAAAGTGGAACAGAACCAAACAGTGTCACAAGGACACTGGAAGTTGTGTATTTGTTGTGTATTCCACGTAAGTGGAAAACAAGAGCAAATCTGGCAAGAAAATACAGATGCTGTTTGCACGCTCAGCCTTAAAATCTCTTGTTTACACAACAGGTTCTCTGCAGTAGGAACACTTATTAATATCTTTCAGAGACACAGTCCAACCAAATGCATCCAACTGATCAAGAAAATCCAGAAAAATTGAAGGACTTGCATTTTTAGAGACTACTACTTTTTATTTAAAAGCAAATACAGATTATGTAAAGAACTGTATATCTGAAAATTTAGACTAGAGAATGGACTCAAGAGCATACTAGTATAATGCCGTTTTTTTTAGACCTTTGTTTTCAAGGTAAAACACAAGGTTAATACCTCAGTCTTTCAGAATATGTTTTTTAGATAAAGTATTAATGATCTACAGTAAGTATATGTCATTTGAATGTATCCACTTCAAAAGTAAAAAGAATGGTTTTAGACAGTCATCCTGAAAAGAAAGAGACCTTAAAAACTCCTCTTTCAGAATTGTTCCAGTTTGACTCAACATTCTCTTAAATTCATCAAAACACAATCATTGTTTGTGTTCTTCTACATCTTTGGGGATTTTTCAGAAAACAGCAACTAAAAAATGCTGTTTTTTAGAGAGCAAACCCCAGCATCCTATAAAGGCAGACACTGAAACAAGATATCATCATACATCATCAAAAATAAACAGATGAATGAGGAATTAACTGTCCTTTATTCTGGCATTGCTGAAACTACTGCCCCCTTTCTTGCTAGTGGCTGACCACCTCTGCAGAAACAGGGAATGCTTTTGAGAGACATAAACTCCCAGCACTCCCTCCCAACGCCTGTTGCTATCCATACCCCTTCCTCTCTCTCTCCCTCCCCACACCCCCTTGAAAGGCTAACTGGTCTCCTCTCCTTCATGTTAAAACAGGCTGCTTTTCTCCTTCAGGAAAAGCCTTTCCTCTTTCTGAAAATCTGTCTTCTTCTAAGACTGGTGGTATTCACAGCACTGTGAAACACACCCTAGCTTTTCTCAAACTAAGTCAGCAGCCAGTTTTTAAAGGGATCTTACTGCAGGACCAATTTGGGAGCCCAAATTCTGTACCTGTACTTCTACAATGTGCTTACCACTTTCTCCTGGGCTGTCTGGTCGCTTCTGAGGGCTTGAGCTCTGCTGCTCTTCTTTCAGGCAATGCTTCTGAGTCTTTCTTCTGGTTGTTGGTTGTTCTTGTCCACTCAGATCCTGCAGCTGCTGTGACAGCAAGGCATTTCTGTTCCTCATACTCTGAGCTCCTTTCCTGGACTCTGGACATGGTGCACGCTGTTTAAGCAAGGCAGAACAACCCCTCTCCTTGGGACCATGTACTTTTGGTTTCCTCACTGATCTGCCTTTCTTGCCCAAGCATCTCCCTTCTTTTTCCTGTGTCCCTAGCGCTCTTGATCCAACTAACAGACAGCCATTCAACTTCTCTAGTATATCAACCTCTTCCTGAGGTTTTGGTTCAAGGACAACTTCCTGAGCACCCAAATTCTTCCTAAAATCTGGGATTTGCATATTCTGCATCATCGTAGAGTCAGTACATCTCACTTCAGTACTCCATGTGACCTTTTTGGGTTGAAGAACTTCTGGCTCTGGAAAACCGGATATTCCGTGTCTCTCTGTGCTCTCAAATTCCCTCTTCAAGTTTGGGACTTGTAATTTTATTTCCATACAGGAATGTTTGCCTTCTGTTCCTGAGCTCCCTGAACCCTTGTGGAAACCTGAGAAGTTCAGGTCTTCTGAGCAACATTCATTCCTTTCAATCCCTCCTGAGAACTTTTTCTGCAAAGTAGTTCCTGAGAACTGGAACGGCTGCTGACTTTGACCTGTCCCTCTCAGAGTCACTTCCCAGCACATTGCTGCACCCGGGGCTGCTGCTTGCCAATCTTCACACTCAGCTGCGTCTGAAACTAGTGAAGCTACACCCTTGCTTCTTCGGGGAGACTTCCTGTGCTGGATTCCCTTGGTTTTTTTACGTGGGAATTTCTGTCTGTTCTCACCTTGCTCCCTCTGCATGGGCACAGGAAAAGCACGACACTTAAAGGAAGCGCAAGAGAGCCTGGCAGGTTGCGGAAAGGAAGGCAAGGGCTGCTCAGGCTTTCTCTTTGGTGCCAGACGACGACTCCGCAGGACCACCAGCTCTCCCTCCGGCTCGCACCCTGCCGGCGGAGAGGCGGGGCTGCCGACCTCCGGCTCAACCAGCTTCACCTCGCTGCTTCTCACCACCTTCCCTGACCTCAACTGCGGCATCTCGGTGGCGCAGAGACAGCGACAGAGCCCAAAATCCCGCTGGCCAGCGCACCTTTCGCTGCAGCCTCGCTAGCCCGGCACGCACGGTGGGTGCAGGCCCGACCGGGCAGCGGCACAACTCCGCCCAGGCGGGGACACCCCGGGGCGCCCACACCGACAGAAAGGAAGCCCAGGCCGCCCAGAGAAAAACCACGGCCACCGAGAAGCCCTTCCTCACACCCTCACTGCCCCCGCCCCCGAACGCACACCCCGAGCAACCTCTCACAGACCAGGGCGCTGAAGGAAGCGGCCCCGCGCCTCTTCATACTCAAGAAGGCCGCTGCCTGCAGCCTCCCGCGCCGCTTTCCCACCCTCTCTCGCTCCTTCGCTATCTGCCCTCGTCTACCGATCCGTTCCCCTCGTCCAAGCGCCGCCAGCCCGCCCAAAGAGCCGAGCTGCTGCCGCGCCGGGGAGCAGCGGTGGTGCGGCGGCGTGAGGGCGGCTCCGGGCGAGGCGAGGCGAGGCGGGGGGCGGCGGGAACACCCGCCGGGCTGCGCTCGCTCTCTCGCCGGATCAGCGGTGCCGCCTGCGCGGTGAAACCCCAGCGCTGGGGGTGGCGAGCGCGGCTCCTCCGGGCGGCCGTGCTCCCGTGTCGGCAGCCCCGGCCGGGCGGGAGCGCCTTGGGTTGCGCTGCGCAGCCGTCGTGCTGCCCGCATGGTGCCCGAGGTGCCCCGCGGGGCTGCGGGCCCGGCCGTGGGCCCACGGCCGCCCAGGGTACCGGGCTTCGGTGTGGAACTGCCAGAGCCTGTGAGCAAACGCCCAGCTCGCCCCGAGCTCGGAGTAGCGTGGGTAAACACCCAGGTTCGCCCATTTTGTCGGGTGTTCCATCCCTCTCAGTGATTCCTTCTTTCGGCACAGCGCTTCAGAAGGTCGCCAGCACTGAGAGGCCATGCGGTTGTTTCATGGAATGGCAGAATGGGTCAGGTTGGGAGAGACCAGAGTGGGGTCACCTGGTCCAACATCCCTGCTCAAGCAGGGCCATCCCAGAGCACATGGCACAGGATTGTGTCCAGGCAGTTCTTGAGTATCTCCAGTGAGGGAGACTCCACAACCTCTCAGGGCAAGCTGTTCCAGTGCATAGTTACCTGCACAGCAAAGATGTTCTTCCTCACGTGCCAATGGAGCTTCCTGTGCATCACTTTCTGGCTGTTGCCTCTTGTCCTATTGCTGGGCACCACCAAGAAGAGCCTGGCTCCATCCTCTTGGCACCCCTCCTTTGGATACTGGCAGACATTGATGAGGGCCCCTCTCAGCCATCTTTTCTGGAGGCTAAATAGACCCAGCTCTCTCAGTTTTTTCTTGTAAGAGGGATTTCTAGTTCTGTGATCAACTTTAAAGCTCTCCACTGGACCTAAGAGCTCCATGTCTCTCTTGTTCTGAGGACATCAGCTTTGTATTTCAAATAACACAGTTTCTTAGGCCTTGAGTTAGGGGGAGAAAATCACTCAAAAAGATTATATAGTCAGAAAACAGTAGAAGTTGGTGTTTGGGCTCTGAATGGCAGTGATAGTTTCAACACAGGTGGAGAACAACAAAGCTTCAGAACCATCCACTGCATGATAATGTGAACAAGTAGAACTTAGCTTAAAAAACCAATTTTGTACAAAGTCTGAATCTAAGTGACAGGTGCTATGGAAATCCTGAATTACTAAACCTAATAAAGTGGTACTCTAATGCCAATAATGCCATCAGCAAAATTGCACATGGTTGGTAAATGACTGTGTCCTACAAGCAGTTCCCTTGTGTTTGCCTCAGCTGGTCTCTGAGGGATGAAATACCTCACTCAAATTCATTTCACCGTGGCTTAGTGCCTTCTGGTGTTCCCATTTCATACATCCTAGTTTAAGATCCATGCAAAGAAATAAGGTGCTTTATATCACAACTTGCTAGAAGTGCAGTACTGTGAAGTTAAAAGAGTAGTTGGAAAGGTGTATTTACTAATTGGCATTGGCTCACTATATGACTTCAGCCCACGTAACTCACTTAATCTCTGTTTCTCCATCCAGAGGTAGAGATAAGACATTTCAGTCCAAATAAAGACAGAGAACATTGCATTTTTGCTAAAATCTCTCCACAGATGAAGAAAGAACAACAGGGAGGCTGGGAAACTGTTAGCTTTAATTTTCTTATGGTCTTTTTAGATTGCACATACATGCTGAAGTACAAAAAGTCAGAAAATTACTAATTAAAGCTAATTAAAGCAGAAAATACAGATTTCTTAGGCATTTTCTCCTGCAGATCAGTATTGTGCTTCTGGTCCTTGGGACAGAAGGGACCCAATAAAAGGGAGGTAACTGCACAATATTTAAGATTGTCAGTGTTCTGCACGGCTGCTATTACATAAAACATTCAGCTCTGGTGACATTTAACCATTTAACCTTTCATTTCAAACTTTGTTCAGTGTGTAACAGTCTTTTAAGTTTTATAGCATGATGAAGATATGCTGAAAAGCTGTAGTAAAGGAAATCTGGAAAAAATGGCATATGAATGATCTTACTGCTAGCTCTAATTTTTAGGATGTTAGTATTTAGTCAGTTATTTGCAATGATGAGAAATCTCCTCAGACCAGATTTTTTGAAATGAATAAAAATCTACTTGAAATGAATACTAATTAAAGGCATTCTTCATTAAAGTACTTTGAAAAAAGCACTAGAGCTTCAGAAAGGACATTTTGAAGCAGCTGTGGATTATGTTAAAAAAACAGATTGCATTCAATTTACAATACTGCTAAAAAGAGGTGGTATAAACATTGTCTTGCAAAGTGGATCAATTTAACCATCTTTTAAAAATACTTGAAAGATAAGAGAATTTTAATATATAGGCATATTTAAAGAAATCCTGTGTCAAGTGTTTATTAAAACTGTAGGTTATTAACATGGAAAAAACTTTGGAAAAAATAATATAAACAGCTTAAGGATGAAAAATTAGTTATTTTCACATTCCAACAACATTTGAATTACTAATATTGCAAGGAAATGTTTAAACTTCATTTTAAAATTATATCTTGTTTAGAAATAAAGATAAATTCTTGTTCTTCTTCAGTTTTATAGTTATCCCAATGCCATATCTAAATTTTAGAACTAATTCAACTTTTGCTGATCCATTCCTTTGTTTCACTGATTTCTTGTTCATTCTAGACACTTCAAGACAGTAACAGAAAGATGAGGTACCAGGTGTCTGAAAACAAAAAGGCAATTGTGGTGCCCAAAATATTTTCTCCCCCAGAATTACCAGTATACTTAGAGATGGCAATTTCAAGTGGGAATTTTCAAGTGGGAAAAAGGAACTTGTGTGGCTACATTTATGTAAAACCCATAAATTTTTTTCTTTTTTGTTTTCTCAGAGGAGTGTGTGCACTTATCTCTCCAACTGATGTAATTTACATTGCTGCTGTGGAGAAATTGTGGCTGCAGATCTAACAATGATACATTTGAGCAATCTTCCAAAAGTTTTTGAAAGATTGAAATTTATAAACACATAATCCAGCTGCATAGGTGAGACGATCATATAAATTTTTTATTGGGCTGTATTTTAGGCTTTGCTAATATACTCACCTAGCAACAGGAATTAAACTGTCTTTTTTTTTAGCTAGGGAACTGGAAAGAATTAACTTGAAAATGAACCTTTTTTTAGTGAAGCAATGTGAAAAATGTCCCCTTGGACCACTTCTTTTTACACTGCTCGCATCTTTATGCTTGGCTGAGGGATAGAGTTGTTATGTCTAGCAAACCATGGTGAAAAGAGTTTGGCTGTGCTGTAATAACTGAGACTGAGCTCTGAAGAGTGTGTCTAGTCTGTTGCGTTCTTAAAACACACCAAATTAAGGTCTTAAGTGATACAACTAAAAAGAAAAAGATAAGATTTTCAGTCTGGTATGTCTAAGAAACTATCCTTTTATAACCCCATGGATTTATTAACAGTTCTGAGCTATTGGTTTTGCAAAGTTAGAACCCAAAGATAGTAAACATTGATACGATTTTTAAGTAACTTCTTTATCCCTTGTTTTCTGTTCAAATACAGGGGTGCTTTGGAAATAGATGTATTGCTAAACTGTTGAAGTAAGAAGTTGCTCTTTCTCTCAAGCCATTCATGTATATCTCTCTAAAATTGCTTTTGCTTTTCACTACCAGGCTCCTAAGTCAGGAGCCACCTGTGACATGGCATCTAATGAGAATGCTGCTAACTGCCCCTGTATTGGTTTGAGGTACAGTGTTCATGGTCAGCTCATGTCCTTGGTGTCTCCCCTGTGTGGGTGTTGACCCAGTTCATACTGACAGCTCTTTCCTTGTCTGCCCTGACACTGTGAACTCCATCAGACAAGGGCCAGTAGGGTGGGGAGAGTAAAGACACCTTGGTGGAAATGCATGGTCTGTTTTGTGCAACTGCTGAGTGATTACACTACGTGGCAGGCTAGGTGAATCCAGTGAGTAGCTGAATACCTCAATCTTTATTTTCATGTCTGTTTTTATTATACAGCTGTACAAGGCAGATTAAAGTAACTTCATTTTCCACCAGTTTAAAATGAGTCATTGGAGGAAAAAGGACAGCTGCTATATTTTGTAATGAACCATCTGGCATTTCTTGGTAGATCCTCTGATTCCTAATTTGCTACTGAATTGTGACAGCAAGAAAATCAAAATTATTGATTGTATGGAATCAGTATTTCCCTCTGGCAATTCTGTTTCTGTCAAAGGATAGTCATAGGCGGGATAAGAACCTGTCACACTGGGTTTTGCAAGCCTTGAAAGTCATCTGTATAATTTGCCTTTTTTTTTTTTTTTTTTTGGTAACTATTCTGCTTGACATTTATTCTGGAAGACTGACTTTCCAGATGATCACATCTGATCTGAACCTTACAGAAAGTGGCAGTAATAGGTTTTAAGGCTCCACAAGGGAGCTCCTTTGTAAAGTTTGTATTCTGTTTTACTCCCTTTCATTCATGTATCTTTAGAAGTTTAAGAATAAGCTACCTACCTATCTGGAATTAGAAATAAAAAAAATACACAAGCAATATGGGATTAACTAGTCAAGTAGAGAACTACACATTCAGTATTGATTTATTTTTATAATTCTCTAAATAAAACATATCTTTGCTTTCACGTAGATAATACATACCATGCACCTACCACTAAGTCTGCCTTTAGAATCAACACCTTCTAGTAGCTGGATGAAAAAGATGGAGTTAGGAGGAAAGCATCTGCACACAGCAAGTACGTGACACCTCCATCTTGCTGCCAAAAAAAGATTATAAAATGTGATTTCTTGATGAGAAAGTTAAAAAAAAGGAAAAGAGGAAATTAAAGTTGAGTACATCAGAGCTAGAAAAGGCATTGGATTACAAATGGTAGGGGTGCAGTAAGGTATAGATAGAATGCAGTAAACTAGTAGATAATCAGGGAAGACAGTGCTAGACAGAACACAGACAAAAAAAAAACAACCCCAAATGGCTTCAGAAAACCACTCTTAACAAACAGAACGGAGTGGTAAAGACTAAACACAGTGATAGAAAACTTTCCTGTGGTTTAGACTGACTGAAGAAACAGTGGGGGATTGTCTTTAGCAGTGTTCCTAAGAAAAGTAAAGAGAGCCTGAACTTTGAAAAGTGACAGTGATCAATCGCAAGCTGGGACCCTAATCTGAGACCTAATTCATCTTGCTGTTAGGCATTGAAAGAGACTGGCTTCTACATTCAGTTTCTTGTGCCATGGTCATCCATTAAGGATGAGCTTACATCTTTGTCTGCTTAGCAGTGTCAAAGTGGCTGACGTGCTGAGTGTGAAGCCTCAGAACAACCTGCTGTGTCTTTTCTTTCTTGGGTGATTCATCCATAAGCATCAGGTTGCTCCACATCCACCAGTATATTACACAGTTTGTGTATATAGTTTCGAACCTGAGGAGTGTGTTTGTACTCTGTGTTTTTAGAACTGCAGATCTAGGAAATGTCTTACATTTTTATAATTTTTTTGAGGTAGTATTGCTCTGTAGCAATGGAAGTACTTTCTAGAGTTGATGAAACCATGCTGACTATTGTGCAGTGCACTAATTATATAGCTTCCCTAACCAAAGCAGCATGCAACCATTTTGGAATGTATACTGATTTTACCACTGAACATTTTCCCACTGACATATCCAGGGTAATCTATGGGAGGAGTTGCATGAAAGATGACATTATTGGTTCACATATACAAGAGTGCAACAGCTTGCTGTGTAGGAAAGAGCATAGTAGATCAGAGATTTACCTACATTTGCATTCATCTGCTTACTTCTTCACATGTTATTAATTATGCTGTTTGAAAACAATGAAAATGATCTTCAGATAAACCAGGCACATACTAGGTGCTGTAGTGAGGGTTGGAGGTAAAATTCATCAATGTTAAGTCAAACCAAGGCACCCATTCAACATGGAGATGCATCCAGCCTAGATTATTTGCTTAATACTGACATCACTTGCATATCTTCATAGTCTAGTGGGCTGAGTGGCTGGGTCATAACCTCTGAGTGGTATCTCAGCTATCTGCATTCTGTGTATGAGAAGACAGTTTCATTTAAAATCTAAATTACTCCTCTTCTGTAGGGGACAGAAAAGGGGAGAGAACTGAGAGAATTTTGTCCCCAGAAAGAATTTGGGACAGACAATTTCTTTTTCACCTCTTCACCTAGATAAGTATTTTTCTTATCAGCATGAGGATTGTTGATGTGTTTGTGATGGCCCAAGTTCCATGCTGTGCTAACTGCAAGAGTGTCTTTCCACTCTTTGGCTTGGCTGTCATTTGGTGGGTCAGACTGAGCACAGTAATTGTGGAAAGTATGATTTCTGCAGTCATTGCCCTGCAAGCAAGTTACTGAGTGACTCTCTTACTGAGGAGAGCTGATCAGAATGTCGCTGTGCTTGCTGGTGTAGACAAATATGTAATTACTGAAGAAATTAGATGTTTCACTGTGATAGGAGGAATTATTTGCTGGACAGCCTTGCCACTTTCTAGAGCAATTTCTTTGACACAACATAGAGAAAACATTATTTAATAATATAACACAACAGCTCTGAAATCCCATTATGAGTCATGACTCCACTGTAGGTTTTCTGCATAATATTCCTGTTACTATTACTAACATTACTATCACATTGGTAGAATTCTTAAGTGAGTAGTTATATTCCTGGTCCTCAGGTCAGTCAGCTGAGGACAACTGAATGAGCCATCTCAAGTGCTAGTTTCATGAAGATATGAAGACTTTCTGAGCAGAGACTGTACATGGGGTAGTTTAAAGACTTTAATTCATGATGGTAATTAAAACTGTAGTTTCACATTCACAACGTTTGGCATGTTGCTCGAGATGAAAACTGGGGTGTTTTGCATTAATAATGAGGAAATGAGGTTACATATTCACACAGCACAGGGTACAGAAACGAAGAAGAGTAGGTCTTCTCTGATGTTACAGTATCTACGCAGTACCTTCCTTGCACCTCAGGAGCCTTTCTTTCAAATGCTGTAATTTCTTTCACCTGTAAGAAGACTGGCAATAAGTGATAATTTTCAATGAATAGCAATGTTGTTGTCACAGTCCAACACAAGTCAGAACTGCAAGGCAATCAATTTCCTTTTTGGCTGCAGCAATTGTGTTACATTCACTATTTGTGTGCCTGCTTATGTCAGTCATTCCTTCCTGGTCTCTGAGTAAGTATTGGGTAATTTTGTCTAAATTTGGCTGTCATGGTATAGAGACCAGGGCTGTTAAGTTCGTGCATATTTCAGGAAGATGGACATACATGGAGATGAGAAATCATCCGTGAAAAAAAAAGGCTCACTCTTTATTAGATATGAGTGAATCCACAGAAAAGAGAGATGTCAAACACCAGTCTTGTCCCACTGCTTACAAAGCTGCAGATTATAAGATCTTGAACAGGGTTTGAGGCCAGACTGCGTGGCGGGGGCCATATGCTTGTGAGGGGAGAGAGCTTCCACAGGAGTTAAAATTGTTGGCAGAGCTTTATGACGAGAAGACCCTAAATGTTGTCCCTGAGGGAACAGCTTCCTAAAGTTGGGGCACACAAGCTGTAAATCAGTATTAATCCCTCTGTGGAATAATATGTTTCCTTACATGGCACGTCTGAATGTTTTTCAGGTCTGTTCCTTGGTCCTTGGGAATTTAAAGGAAAATAATTTATATATGTAGTTTATATTGTGTAGTGAAATTTCAAATAAATGTAAACAATATATTTATTTGCATTAGACTGATATAAGTTGTTTTTGTAGACATGCAAATAGGTATTTATTTATCTTTGCAGCTTATGTTTGAGTTTCCTACTCTGTTTTGAACCGTGAAAGAAGCCAGGTATTTGTATTCATTTCACAAGCTCAACAGTCTGAAAAGAGACAACTGAAATCAGTCAGTTGCCTTATGTGGGCTCAGAATGATGCTGGCAGAGATTCAGGTGATCAGGGCTGGGTGAATGCTGAGCCGAAACCTCTGCTTGTGCTGCAGGATACACTCAGTACCTTGTCTTTTCCCCACTCACCCATAACATTTACACTTCATCTTCAGGTAGTGGTGGTTTGTCACATAAATCTGCATTGTGGTCTTTCTGGGGGCTGTTAGCTTGGTTTTTTTTTCTGTCTGCTGAGGAAATTAGTACGTGTACCAAAGACAAAGAGTTATTTCCAATCAGGAATCTGTTTAGATGTTTTTAACTAACATTTTTTTCTTTGGAGTAGTTACAGGCTTCTGTGAATACAATATGTTTCCTAACTTTACAGGCTGTATTTATTAAAACAGAAAGGTGAATTAACAAATTGCTTCCTCATTAAAAAAGTGAGGCACTATATACAGCATTTGCTTTTTCAGAGACCTGTTTTCTGATACCCTCATCCTCCTCTTTCTCTAAATAAATGTTTTCTGTGGAGTGGGATGGGAAAATTACTGTAAACAGTTCAGGGGCTGCACCTAGTCCTTACATTCACTTTGGAATTTGTGGGTGCAGCTGAACCTACTGCACTGCCAAGAGGCTGCACATGGGGTTGTGGAGAGTTCTGTGATGGGTTTTCTTGGTCTTGCCCTTTAATGTGTGAGTAGATGCTAAGTACACACCCCAATGTGAATGAAAACTGGAATTCAAACAACAAATCTCTCCATGCTATAATCTCACCTTTTTCATGTTTGAACACTCAGTTTGGGTTTTGTGTCTGTTTTTCACTTTCAGGGTGACAGGTAAATCTGCTTGACCAGCGTGTGCTGGCCCCATGAGCTGGAGTGTGTGCTCTGCCTCCACAACCAGGCTTCACATATGTACAGATCTCTGAATTTTGGGAGAAGAAAAAGAAACAGGAGAAGCAGGAGACTACAGATAGGGAAATTCTGGCATGCTCTGTGAGGACACTATAATTTCTTTTCCCTTTTCTACTTGCTGCTCTACCATGCATGAAGGCTTCAAGCCATATAATATGAATTATTACATAACCTATAAAAAGGCTATAGTATATAGTCTGGTTTTGCTATCAAAACCAAACTAAACCAGCACGCCTCATTAGTCAAATGGAGATACAGAGATACTCTTCTGAAAAGGAATTATATACACTGCAATAGTATTCACTAGGACACACAACCTATACATTTTATTGCCCTTCCAGGTAACCCTTCATGTCATCCTTTTGGAGAGGCTTGTCACTTAAACTGTAGGCTTTTGGATCAGGCACAGTTATTTTGGGTGTTGATTCTCAGAGTGAGGCATCAGCTGATGGAGAGAGTGCAAGTTGCTGCTGTGCCCTGTACATGTGAGATAACAGTGGTAACATTCACAGGGGCAACTGAACAAAGAATTTTGTTGTATTTGGCCTTTAAACATTGACTAATTGATTTAGCATTTGAGAAATATTTGGGGCTCGTGGATTTGTCTTCTGAAACTGTACATAGCTGCTGTGAGCAGTCTCCAGCTGGATTCAGAAAATGCTGTTGGCCACAGTGACCTTCCCTCCTGTTCATTTTTTGTTACTAAAAATAGTTGGAAAAATAAATTAATCAGGACTATCAGGAATTTGGATAATCCAAATTATTCATTTGGATAATTCAATAGTCCAAACTCTGTTAATGCCTATGTTAAAAAGTATCTTTTGTGAAATGAAACCATATTTATAAGAAGGAAATGAAATTATGTTGAATTAAAATGCCAGAGATTTTTACTATTTAGGTATTTATATAGATTTATACACTCAATTTTCTCTGCTATTTTATGAAATCTTCATGATAGAAATTGTCTTCCAGATTTATAAAATGTTTTAGGAGAAATATAAGCTATGGCTGGTAGATTGGACTTTTCAGGAACGAATGGCTGCCCTGCTTGCAAATTCAATTGTGGAGCAAATGACACAGTGGTGTAGCAAATTTGTAAGTCTGAGGCCAGATAGTGATGAAAACCTACTAATATTTGGATTCATTGATAAACAGGGAGCATTCATTTGAAAAGCATGATGGATGACCCTTTCTTGATTGTTAATCTGTGACAACATTCTCAGTGAATAAAAAGTTAATTCTCACCAAAAGTCTGAACACACAAGCAGCCTTGTCTGTGCTAACTCAGTCCATGGGGTTACCAAAAGAAGGGGAAGAGTTTTTCAAACAAACTAGATGAATTGGCTCTCCGAGTGTCTCCGGTCTTTAAATCTATTTTGCCACTTTACAGCATGCATAACTGGTTAGCTGATACTGGATAATGCCTACCATTCCACTGAGAATTCCTGGACATCTTTCCTCTCTTTTACTCAATGTAAAGTTTATAGCTTAAGATGATACCATTTAGTTCAACTCATTCTAAGCTACATCATACTAAGGGATCCTTGGGTTTTGGAGGTTTTGGGTTGCTTTTGAAGGAGATCCAAGAATTAAGGTTTCACAAAAAATGTCCCTCCCCAAAACTGTGGAACCTCCAGGAGTATTACTCTGTATTTCCTTCTGTAGCAAAAAGTTTGACATTTTTCATTAATGTCTTTCTGGCCATGCTTGTGCCACTCAACAGGATGGGATGAGGAGATTACTGAGGAAGGACAAATAGAGGTATTTCTCACAACTGCAGCAGTGTGGTTGTCTCAATGTATTGCCTATACCTTAACCAGCCCTTCTGAGGTTGCAGAAATTCTGTCCTGCAGTATCCTTTCAGGGTAAAAGTTTTCTAATTTCTGTCAAAGGTTCAGACTCCTCCAATGGATGCTTTTCTGAGAGAAAAAATAAAAGCCTGCCAAAATTTTCCAGCTGGCTCTTGTTGTTAACGTAGAGAGGACGCATGGTGTTTTTCATAGCTAATAAAGATGTTGATGTCCTACTTTATAATGAAGCTTAGTTTTGACTGTGGAAATGTGACTGATTTTTCCACAGATTTAACACTGACGTAGTAACTCAGCAAGATCTATGCTCACTAGCTTAGATCCTAGTAGCTCCTTGTAGCTTAGATACCTAGTAGCTCCTTTAGCTGAATTAACCCTTACCTTTTCTGTCTCAATTTTGAATGTCTGAAGCCAGTCTCCTTGCAAGGGTTGGACACTGAAAAACATGGCTCAGTCCATGGGCCCTGCCTCCTCCTGTTCCTGGCTTCATTTTGGCATCACTAACCTGTAACTGTGTAACTTGAATGGGACCTTAAAATGCCAGCTTTCTGTGTAGCCTATTGCTTTCTGCAAAGTCCTCTGAGCTGCCAGTTGCTCAAGTGTAATAGTCTGATTAGCCTGTGGTGTTTAATCACTTCATATTTGCGGAAAAGAAGGGCAGAAAAGCAGGGAGGTGGACATTTTCTGTGTGTGTCGTGTTTAGGACGGGTGAGGACAAACGCTGGTGCTGGAAGGATTTGTCCAAAGTGTGTGTGCTCCCAGCAGATGGTGCTGCACTGGTGGCCAGGAGCGAGGGATGTGTCCAGGACTGACAGCTCCTCGTTCAGTACCGTCCCTCCTCCAGCCCTTTGTGAGATGCAACTCGAGATGCAAAGTTTATGGAGGGAAAGGGATCCAGAGGACGCTGGAAGTCACCACTGTGCAGTGTGGAAGTGGCCTGTTTACCCATAGGTACTGTGCAATCTGAGTTTCCCCTTGTGGTGTTTTGTTATGTTTTTGTTAATCTTTAGTTCATTTGCTTTTTCGGCTTTGTATTGTATTCCTTCAAGGTTTGCATAATTTGTATAAATACACAAATTATTCCGGGTATAGAAATTATGTGCACCTTCATTCTGTCAGTCCTCTTAGATGGATCAGGGCAGTGCTCCTCTTTCATTCTTGACTCAAGAATTATAGAACCTTTTGGTAAAGAAAAAAAAATTGTCATCTCACTTCCTTCTTTCAAATTGTAAATGTGGAAGGCACTTAGCAGGTAGGTAAGTAAAACTGCAATTTTTATAGTTTGCATTCTAAAATTTACATTTTTGCCACTGGAACCACAAAGCACTGTAATCAGGAATTAACACAACAAAAGGTGAGTTTTCACTAAGCTCTGGCTAGTGCTTCTCGAACAGGAAGTGACTAGCAACAGTCAGAAATTATTTTGGAGATATCTTCCAGCCATGTGGAGGACCGTTTGCCTGTGACCCATGTAGTGGCTAATAGGGAATCAAAGATCCTGAGCAGTGGGGAAGGGATCTCATAAGCGACCTCATGGCTGACAAGACCTGCCCTAGCAAAAGTAGCTTTTTAATATTAAAGTTTTCTTACAGATTTTGTCTAATAGTCTGAACAGATGAACTTTTTAGGACAGCCTTCATATGATTGGCATCTTTTGTGCCTCATCTAAATATGTTTCATAGTGCTTAAATGCTGTGTTTGAAGTATATGGGAGGAAGAAAAAGCATTTTCAAAAAAGCTGTGAATTACTCTATGCTTTGGAATACAACTTGATTTTTAAAGACCTTACTACAAAGGTAGCAATATATTAGAACCCCTAATACTATTTAGTAGTAATTTTTTTATCAATCCTGGAGTAAAAAAACCTGATTGTCAGTGTTGAGTGTAATCAGGTAGAATGAGCATATAAGAAATCTTTACAAGCAACAAAACAAAACCAGCTCAATGTTTTTTTCCCTTGCAAGGCCATGGTCTTTTCCTCACATTGATCACGTAGCTATAGCAGGGCTTGCAGTATTTTCTTCTTTGCCTTTGTGATTATCACTAAGCAACTGGCCCCTCACTGCTTCTGTGCTCAGATCTGGTTTAGAGAGATTTGCCTAATTTTTAACTTTTTCTCTTTAGCAACTGCATCAGGAATTAATGGACTAAAAGGAAAGTACCTGGGATGAGTGACATTTCTTTCTTCTCCAGCCATCTATAGAGAGAACATGAAAAGTGTCTCTGCCACCCCCACAGCATCCTACTGCTGTTGAAATTTTGCAGATTTGGAGAAGGTGAGTTTTGGAGGTGCTTGCAAACAACATAGCAAATGTATGTGCTTGCACATAAATGTCCTAGTTCAGCAACTGAGTAAATCATATGCTGTCAGTGCAGTTCAGGTGGTTTGCTACACTGCAGCACAAGACACAAGATACTTCTATGCAGAAATCCAATTTATATAACTTGTTCCCCCTGAGGGTGAAAGCTACTGAAACAAAAAAAAAATAATCTTTCTGTACTGCTTTTTTTAGGTAATTTCCTGGGAGGAGTGAGATCTGTATATCACTGAGTTTGAACTGCACTGGTACATAGGATCATAGAATGTTAAGGGCTTGGAGTGGATCTTAAAGGCCATCTAGTCCCAGTAGCCCTGCCATAGCCAATAAACCTTTCTGTCCCACTCCAGCATGTGTGTTGGAGACAGTGGAACATCACAAGTTAGCTGTGGGAGACATAATTTTTAGATGTATGTCTAGAATTTCTTTCTAAACACTGTGTGTAAAAATGAGTGCAACAAGGAGTGTGTGTCCTACACTAGCTCTGTTCCATGCTCACTGAATCTGCTTAAAAAGAGTGGTAGCTTTTTCCAGAGATGCTAAGCTCTTATATACTGCATCACAATTTTTTCAGGGCATCAGCTGAGTAAAGCCTTTTGTTAGCCTCTATTTAGTATCAACAAAGAGAGATAAAAGAAAAGGATGTCCTGGAGATTTTCTAGGGCAGACTTTATCCCTTTTTATTCCATCATGAAACAAAGAGACATCCCTGAAGGTATCACACATTTATGATACAGGAAGCACAGAGATGCTTTGTAGTAAAGCAGCAAGATGCAAAAAATGATGTGCAACCCTATCATTAAGAAATTGCATACATGTCATGTTTGTGAAATGGTTGTTGCTAACGTGAGTTCGTGGTTAGTACCTGAAGCTGACCACCTTCAGTGTCAAGTATCTTCAGGGAGTAAAGGAAAATCAAGTGACTCTCAGCTCTACCTTTTATTTTTGTGTTTTAATCCACTTCTAAATGTAATGAAAATATGGATTGCTGTGTAGCAAAAATATGTATTTTTAATTCAAGTTTTAATTCCATAAATGATCATGTTCATCCTTGTATCAGACTTTCGTTAATAAGTAGTAGGAAATTATCTAAGAAACCATTGCCTGATACAGATGACTGTAGCAAGTTAATTGCTGGTTCAAAATTCCCTCCTTATGATTAAAGTTTCAGAGAGCCTCATGACACAGTTATGGGACACTGCTTTTCTTTGAGATTAGTTGTCTTTCATTAAAGACTAGTTTTACAGCTTCTGGTATTGGGTATTTCATTTGAAGAAACCTCATTTTTTTCCCAAGCAGATAAGAGCCATTCTTCTCTCTTCTGGTGAGACTGAATTGGAGGGGGGCTTGTGAAGATGGTATGAAAAATCCCATTTCTGGATGGCAGGCATGATAGGGAATGCCATTCCCACATTCCACAGACACACAAGGGAAAACATGCTTTGGCCCCAGACAATCAAACCTTTAATTGTAAAGCTAATGCTGATTTATTGCAGACTACAGTGTGAGGTTTTTTTTTCCCTTGATATTTACTCAGAATAGCCAGGTCTCTCCCCTTTCCCTTGTGCCATTCCCCGTGAATGGCATACGCCATGGACTAAGGTAGCTGCGCTCATGCCTGGAGCTGCAAAACTTCCCCTTACAGCAGCACAGCAAGCTACCATTTATTTTTAATTGCTCCCCACCGTGTAGGCCAATTAAGGATGAAGCCAGCAGGGCAAGGATCACTGGCAAAGCCTTTGAAGGGAGCAGACCCAGCATTTGCTTCGCCGGAAGGCTGCCATTCACACATTTGTGCAAGAATGCAAACAATTGGGCTCACTCAGTGGGATCAAGTGCTATCTAGTTCAGTCTGAACCACTTTCTAGTGCAGATGGCAGTGAGAGTGGCAGCACCACTGAATATTATCCTCGGGGTTAGAAACTTTCCAAATGAGATTTCCATTCGTGACCCTCCCCATTTCAGCAGGAAGCACCTGCTAAAGCAGCTTTAGGAAATGCCTCTCATTAGCAGCTTCTGTTTGAGCTCAGGTTTTCCTAGCCATGCGAGTTCAGCAGGCTTAAGAACTTGATCTTTTGATAATATGAAAGCGAAAATATTACAGGATAGTGGGTACAGCCAACATTTTGGGCTTGTGTTTTCTACCACCGTCGTTATTACTTTAAAATCCTTGTTTGACATATTTATTTTTCCTAGCTTTTGAACCTCGTGGAAAATAGGATTGCTGGGAATCCTGAACCACTTGGCCATTCCCAGGAAATCCTGGATGAAGGATTTGCTGGTTAGATTTGAATTAGCAACCCAGTATTTTTAATGGTTTGGGGAAAGAATGAGTCTGCAAATTTGGTCACAAGTGTTGTGAGCAGTCTGTGCTTTCAATCTTCTGCAGAAGAGACCCAGGATTTATGTTGAGTTTCACACAGCTGGGAAATAGCTCCAGCATGCACAAACCCAAAAATCACTGCAGAAAAGTAGGCAACTCAGTTTTATCCTGGGAAAAGTTTTCAGGAGGGCTTGCGGTTCCTTACAGTGGACTTTTCCAAGCTGTCAGTTGTGGCTCACAGGTCAGCAAGATTGTGTTTGCTCAATGTTAGGGACACACAAATGCTGGGCTCGGGAATGATTTGGCATCCCTTCATTATCTGAATGCACAACATGCAGGTAGATGTTAGTCAAAATAAGCCCAAAATCCATCTTTGTCCTTCTGTAATTGCATGAGGAACATGCTTGTGTTCACTGCATGAGACACCTGCTGGTGTCTCCATAAGCTGATTTCCCAGGGAAGCTTTCCAGTTACCCACTGGTTGGGATGGTGAAAGCAGTGGGTACAGCCAGTGCTTCTGGCTAATAACAATGACCTGCCCTGCTGATTGTCAGCACATCTCAGTGATACCAATTCCACAGTTTTCAACCTTTAAAAAAATGCTTCATTTGTAAATGCCTCCATATTTTCCAGTGGAGGAGAAGACCCTGCATAAGAAATCTTAGATTATTGACAACCAGCTTTTTAAGAATCACTTCAAATTCTGGCCAAAGCTTATATATATGCATAGGGGTCTTTTCTAGATGAAGCTAGCCTTCAAAGTGCTCATTAAACCTCTTACCTGGGTGATTGTTTAGTCATCTGTCTGGGGAAGCCCTGTATGACTGAAAGGGCTGATGTCAGGTTTTAAATGCTATTCTTTATACAACAGCAATGGAAAGTGATGCAGCTGAACTGAGACTGCAGTTCCATCATGAGTAGGCAGGTTTCATTTCACATGCATGCCATGCAGCCTGGTTTTGCATGTCGTAGAAAACAGCCACTCCGTTTTGTCTGTATATTGGATTTCCCCACAGAAACTCCTGCAAACATCTATGAGGCAGAAGGCCAGTGTGGCTTGGGTTATTCCCAGCTGCTTCCCACCTCCCCAGGCCCCTGCAGCACATTGCCCTCCTCCCTTCCCTGAGCTGCTCCTACTGTCAGTGCAGCCCAGACTGCGGAAAAGAGGAGGAATTTCCTGACACACGCCGAGCCCCTGGAGTATCGGCTCCCCGGGCTCTCACTGACATGGCATTGATGCTGAAGATGAGAGGACTGGCACGTCTCTAGGGCTGGAAAAGAAATGGAGCTTCTGCGATTACTTCTGTTCTGATCCTAGTTTCTCTCTCTCTGTGTGACTGCTTTTTAATATTTCCCTGCATGTAGACTTCTGGGGATACTGCAGCTTTCAGTGCCACATGAAGTCATTGTGAGGATCACTTACTGATGGCTGTTAAAGCAAGCCAGCTATTAACATTGCTATTTTCCTTTGTGTTGTTACATTAAATGTACTTCAGCAGTAATGTAAGATTTAAATTAAATTTCAAAGTCTTTCATGACACCAAGAAAGCACTGTTGTTTTACAAATTGTTCACATATCTGATGGGTGTAACTTCATCCTAAATTTAAAAAGCTATAATTATATACAAAATATGTACAAAATGAATTGCTGCATTTATGCTTTTTTTTTCTTTAGATACCCATAACATTACTATGTTATAAGGCTGGAAATTCTCAAACATTCTTTTCTGTAAAGAAATCCATCTTCTTAAACTGTATAAATAATAACTGAAGGAAGATGTTTTTGTGCTTTACTGATAATGGAGTAATATGGTGCCTCTGTACACTTTAATCTTGCATTTTGTGATTGTACAGCATGGTGGTCTAACAGTCTTCAGATTTCAGAGCCTGGATTCAGCAGCACATGCAGAATTGTTTTCTGCATGGTAGAGAGTTGTAGAGAGGAAAGAGACAAAGCTGTTCAGTGTTAGACAAGGGTTTATCACGACCATTGTCAGTAGTGTATGTTTTGTAAGTTAGGATATGACTGAATGTCTATTTATATGGCTGTTATAGAAATGTGTGTGTGTGTGTGTGTGTGTTTGCAATGTGATTTTTCAAAAACAAGCTGGATATGCACTCCTGTATGTAGTTAATCATTTCGCTATGATGCTTATATCATGAAAGCTCAATAATTGTGTTACAACCCCCCAGTATTATGATGGTTTGTCTTGTTTTCTCCACAGGTGATAAATTCTGTGTTACATCAGTACATCAAAACCAAGTTTATATACTAAAATAGGAACCTGCCATTTCAGAGGAAAAAAAAACCCTGTTAGATAAAAGTAAACTGCTAACTTGTATTCATAAGCACCTATCAGCTTTTAATAAAATAGCATCGAGTTCACACCAAATGCCATATCCTGCCTTGTGTTGACAATGCTATCTCAGCCTGGGGATTTGACTTGTTATATTTGCTTCCCATGTTTTTGTAGCCAGAAAGTTTTTGAAAGAAAACTTTTGTTCTGATTTCTTACTGAGATGAGAATCACATTTCCGTCAACAGGGAGTGGCCGGGTCTGCAGGTGCTGCTGTAGTTTTGGGTATTTTTTTGTGCCTGTGGTCTGGAAAGTGCTCTCTTGCATCTCCAGAGCCTTAATATGTGTTAGGGCAGCTGAGATGAGAAGACAGAGAGTCAGCCTACCATGACTGTCCATGCTGCTAGAACAGAGTGTAGCAAACATAACAGGTGTTGGAGGCTTTAGGTATCACACCCATTGTGACTGAGTCCTCGTGTGTTGGGGAGGGAGGATGGCCATGGCAGTACAGGAGGGGATGGCTGGGGAGAGAGGATGGCCAAGCTGCAGGAAAGCAAGTACAGATGGAAAGAACAGTCACACTTTGGAAACAAGAGCTGGGAAGAAAAGCTGGCTTTGGCTGTAACTGTGAGCGAGACCCCCAGGACCTGGGTTCACAATTTACTTTGGCTGGGGCTCCCTGTGTCATAGTGGGTAAAACAAGTGCAGTATTTCTGTCTTTCAGTTGCCCATGTGCACCCAAGGAATTTTTCAAGGCTTAAGATGATCACAATGTAGAAAAACTTCTGGTCAGCAAGTTCTAAACACCTTAGTAGTGTTCTTTGTTTGAAGGAATTTCCTTGCTGGGGTTCTGTACAGTTCAAGCCTCTACCACTTTTCCCAGGAGTTGTCTCTTGCTTTCAAAATACACGTTTGTCCTATCTGGGTACAAATATTTACCTTTCAGTTTTCATCTGATTTCAGTAGAGGGAAACACCCACTATTCAAGAAAGGTATGTTTTCTCTTGCTAGAGGGATTGCTTTTCTCTCCCCTCTTGACACCAATCACAGTATCAAATATGTTCCTGAACCCTTTCTTGGGTCATGGAGCTCTAAAACCAGCACTGCAAAAGAGATAGCATGAACCTAAGCCCTTGCTGGCTCAAAAAAAAAAAAACAAACCAAAAAAAACCCACCAAAAAACAAACCAGAGAGACTCTCCAATCTTCCTTTTACATGCACAGTGAGGGGAGAGAGCACAAAACTGGAATTACTGCATGTCAGCAAGTATCTGGAATAGAACAAATGAGGGTGTGTGTTTCAAAGAGGAACTGAACATCTAAATCTCCATTTTGTTTGAGATTTATTGGTCTTTCATGGTCATACTGAGAAGCAGTCATACAGGGAATGGTCAGTGGTATGCCACAAGAACAGTCCAATAAGACTTTTTTAATCTGTGTATTTCAGATCCCTCCTTTTATCACCTAAACACTAAAATTAGAAATGTCTTCTCAAAAATCATTATGCCCAAAACGTTAGCAAAAATTATTTTTGCTAAGAGTGGTGCATTTAATTCTCCTAGTGCAGCCCAGCATCTATCTTACTAGCCCAAATTTGCATTTGATGTAACTGCATGCCATGGATTTTGTCACCAATTATCATTCTTTTCAAGGGAGGATGTTTGTGATTTGGGCTGAATTATGCTAATTACTGAAAACCACCGACACGTGAAGAACTCAGTATTTCAGCCCGCTCCCGATACCGGCGAGAGCGGTGAATGTGAAATACCACCTGTCAAGCACTTGCAGCAGATACAGCACACATCCTGCAGAGTCCTACGGGGTAAGAGATGTGGGAAATAAAACTGCTGGAGGGGGCGATGCTGTTGCTCGCCTCTACGATGTGTGCACGGAGCAGCGTGTCAGGAATTCCTCCGCTGAGTGGGAAAGGCAGTCGCAGCAAGCTGCTGAGCTCGGCAATGCTTCCCATTCCAAAGGGGGAAAAGTTTGCATGGGGATTTTTTTTTTTGTTTCTTTAAAAATCCATACTTGCAAACCAGCGACTTACACACAAGAATAACACCGAGGATTATTTTGAAAGTGCTTTAAAAAGATTGCAAGAGAAGGGGACTGCTGATTGTTCAGAGCCACGCAAAGCTGTTGCTGCCTATTCATTTCATTCATCCTAAATACCCAGTCGCAGTTTAATTCCTAGATGTACTGTATGCCCTTTCGTGTATAATCAGCCTAATTTGTCTTCAGCTGCAAGCAAGTGAACCAAGATTCATTTAGCTAAGCAAGCTAAGCAAAAACATTCTTTGCTCACAGATGGGTAAGCCAGCCGATATCTTAAGATAAATGAAGGGGAATTTTGTTTTCTTTTCTTAGTTACTGTAAGGACTCCTACGGACGGAAGAATGACAAAACAAATTTTGTCCCTCCATGTTTTTAATTAGTTAAGCAGGGAAAGACTAATAGATCTCATCCTGGAATCTGGAATCCTAATTTGCAATATTGGATGTTGTTTTGACTTCAACTGGCACTTTTAACAAATAGACTTTTCACTAGAGGTTTTCAGAAAGACCGCATGTAATATTAGATGAGAGGTACTTAATTAATGTAGGAAAGCGCCAACAAACTATCAGCCAGCACTGACTTGTCTTGGATTTGAAATAAAAGGTATTTGCTCTGTGCTGCCTGCCTAGCAATTACCATTAAATGTGTGTGGATTTAGGCCAATTCTTAATGAAAGAGGGGCCAGCTCACAATAAATGTCACCCGTGTTGTCTTGGGTTACCCTGATAGCATGGTGAATGAATCAAACAAAATGCAAACATTAATCTAGCTGACCCCAGGGCAACCAGTGAGAGGCAGAGATCAGCCATGACCCCCCTTATCCCTGTGCCTGTCTGAGGGCACAAGGCAAGAGCCAAATCTGCCCATCACACCTCCCACGCGAAGAGCAAAAAGATTTGCAGAATAGCTTCAATAGGACATCATGTTGTCAAAAGAGAGTGTGTATACAGAGCAAAGTGCTGGGAATTGAAACACTTTTAATCCCAATGATCAATTGGCATATTACCAGGACTTCCTACCAAGAGAACTGTGCAACCATTTTTCAGCCATATCCTTCCTCCTGACTGCATGCAGGTGGGGAGTGGAGAAAAGCAGGTGAAAGCAGGTGGGGAGGGGAGAAAAGTGCACCTTTCCAGGTACTGGCATTTTTTTGGTAGAGAAACAAAGTCCAGGACAATTTGGAAGTGTCTCAGCCCTTCATCTCAGTATCGCATCCTCACAGAGTCAGAGAATAAGTGAGCCTGAACAGTTCTTTCTGTTCATCTCTGTCTTTCTGGGAGAAATTCTAGAACGTGCAGGAGCAAGGGGGGGCATATCCCTTTCTGCCCCCTGGTACCAAGGAGCCCCTCTAAGTAGGGATGCAGGGGAAAGAGGAAAGGTTTGCTCTAGAGTCGATGGAGAAGGAGGCGTTGCAGTGAAGAGGTTAGCTTAGGAAAAAGGAGACAGTATCTCCCCAAGACTATAGAGGGAACCCAAAGATTGTGAAAACTGCAGAAATCCTGAGAGCTCTTGTTGAAAGGATTTTTCTTGTTACAGAGCAGGGTGCTTGCCTTGGGACTGGTAAGAAACTAGGGAGCTGGATACCCTTTTCTGTCTTCCATTCCCTGTTGTCACGAATGGCCACCATGAAGGTCCACTCCCTGATTTCTCACCTCTGTTCAGGCAGCAGGCTGGCAACTCCCTTGAGCTTCAACATACAGCAGAGGTAAAAAATCTGCTAACTCCCCAGCCTAAAGTCTCATGTCCTCATCATTACCTTTCTTCTCTTCTTTTTGAATAGTTTGCAAATAGCAGCTTAAGGTAAAGATTTTCTTTGTCACTGTCCTCTCCCTGTCTTCACCTGCTCCTGGCCAATCTCTACAACAGGCACTACAAGAAATGCTTCTTGTGTATGAATATTTTTCTAATTTCAGCACTGTGCAAAAGGGAGTTCAGCCCTGCCTGGGGCTGGGTCTCTGCATGCCCTACTGCTGGATAGAGCCTCTTCTCCATTTCAAGCTCCTTCATGTCCTTCAGCTCCTCCTGGAGCAAGCATGCCCTGTGTATTGCTCCCCCTGGCAAACATGGGCACATCCTGAAGCAGGTCAAGGTAATTACTTGGAAAATAAATCCTGTTAGAGAACTTATTTCTTCAGGTTAGTCAGGCACAGCAGTCAAATGGGGATTTATTTTATGCATAGTCTTCAGATCAGAAGTATGGGATCTGCTGCAGTTACCTGGGAAGATATGGTCGTATTTAGCACTGGCCACTCACAGATGTAATAATGACTTCAGTCTCACAGCCTCAGCTTTTCTCTGGTAGTGGTGCTCAGCAAGCCTTTCTCTTCTGAGCCAGCTTCAGGTGCACCAAAGGAGCAACCTTTGGTGGATACCTGCAGCCCTGGTTGCCTCCCATTAATTCCCTTTGGCCTCCTGCCATTTGGATGAGTTCTTTCTGTTATTACCTTTAAAAAAAAAACCTCAAAAAGCAACCAAATTCGTAATAAATTGAATTACTTTTTCAGTTACCTGGTTGTTTGTGTAATTGAAGGAAGTGGATAATTTTTGAGCACAGTAGGTTATTCACAGGACTAAAATTAGTTTTTCTTTCATTAGACCAAAGATACATGTGCCACTAACACAGTTAAGGGACAAACCAGTATTTAGATGAGAGGTGAGAAATTAAAAATGCATTGATTGACCAAAACCTTCTGTGCCACTGAACACTATGCAGTGAAACAAATAACTTATCACAGCATTGGAATGACATTCACGTATTGGGAAATTCTCTTTTTTTTTTGTTGACAAAAGGACTTGATCACATGCCATTATTCAGAGACTAGCTGAAATCTCTGCAGGCCTTTGCTCTGTAATCTAAAAAGCCCTTTGCTTTTACTATGGTAGGTTTTGGCAGCTACAAGAAAATGCAAAATGATGGCTGTGCTTGTATCGATTATCATCCTAATTCTGCTCTCAGTGAAGTCCATCACAAACCTGCCACAGCCTCCCGTGGGAGTGAGTGCAGGCTGTGTATAATTGCAGTTACTTTAATACAAATTTACTTACTTGACACTTGAAATTCTGCATTCTTGCTGCAGTTATGCTGTGAGCAGCATTAAATGAACCGTCTCCCAGAAACAGGCTGAGACTGCTCATACTCACCTATGGCCCTGTTTTACTCACCAACAGTCCTGTTTTCTGTTGGAGGAGTGACAACCCCTTGCCTGGAGCAGGTCCTGTAGCAGTGCAGGGCTTTCTTCTGCTTCCCCATGTCACCTGTGAGATCCCTGTGACACACCATGTCTTTGTGATGGATGTGCTGCCCACTGGCGATTGCTCATTTTGATGCTCTGCGTGATGTCTCTGCTTCACGGCTGGTCCTTATCTCCTTATTTATTTTATGACCTCTCTACCCATTCTGAGCTTCAGTCACTCCAAATTCTCTTTGTTGCCTACTTCTCCTGTTTGGTTTGCTCAGTTAGTAGCCTGCATCTGGGTCACAGGGAATGAACAGGCTCTGGTTGAATGCCTCCTTCTTCAGGTGGCATGCACCTATAGTTTTAAAGCTATTCAATGCCTTTTATGAGTTCTTTGCATTGTCCAAACACAGTATGTATAGACATTGAGCTTTGCCAATAGGGCACCTTCAATTATATCTTTAATTCAGTCTGCACAAGAGGGGGTCACAAGGCTATAGCTTTTTGCAGAGTCTATTTTAGGTTTGTGGGTTGGGCAGAAATTGAGCAGTTTCTACCATCTCTTTACTAGGTACAGTGTAAACCCGAACAGCCCTGATGCTGTGTTGCAATGGGGAGGATTCACCTACTCACAGCTGCTCTCTAAGTGTGTCACTGGAGCAAAGCCTCCTGACAATAACCCATGAATTACCTGCTTCTGCTGTGTGCCAGCACAAGGTCAGGACCTGGTTTTAACCTCATATTAGATCTTAGGTGCCTCGTGTACCCATATTTTGCATACAAGAATCAGCAACTTAAAAAAGGGCTGTTCTTAACTGCCTGCAGTTCACCAGCTGCCTGTCAGTGCAATATCCAGGTACTACAGAGCTGCTGAGGGAGGAGACAGAGCAGTGTATCACAGCCTACTCGGTTTGCCTTTCTGAGAAATCTCTCTGCCCTAAAAGATCTGAAATACCTCAAAGCATCATTTACAAATGTTAATATGGAGAGTGCTGGGTACCCAGGGGGTACAGGCATCCAGTTAAGCCTTTAGAAAATGTCTGTCCCAAAGTGGGAGGAGTCTTACATTTGTGTTCCCTATTGAAATGATGACATTTTGCAAAGAAATAAATACTTTAAAGATCTCCATCTTGTCCTGGTTTCAGGAGAGTTCATTTTCTTCTTAGTAGCTGGTACAGTGCTGTATTTTGAGAATAAAGTTGATAACACGCTGATGTTTTGGTTGGTGCTGAGCAGTGCTTACACTAAGTCAAGGACTTTTCAGTTTTCCATTCTCTGCTGCTGAGGAGGTGCACCAGAAGCTGGGAAGGAGCATAGCCTGGACTGTTGCTCAGAAGTGGCCAGAGGGCAATTCCATACCACAAAACATCATGCCCAGTATATCAACTGGGGAAAGCTGGCCAAGAAGTACCAATCTCTGCTCAGTGAGGGAGGGGCTGGATATCAGTCAGTGGGTGGTGAACAACTGTAGTATATCAAACATCACTTGTTTTACTTGGGATTTATTTTTCTTGGGGTTGTTTTTCTGCTTTCATTAAATAGTAACAATAAAATAACAAACAACAACATCATCACCACCACTTTATTATTATTGTTGTTGTTACATTCTACTTTGTTTCAATTCTTATTAATTTCAATTACTATCTCAACACATGAGTTTTTACTTTTTTTCAGTTCTCCTTCCTATCCCACTGGGACTGAGGACACGAGTGAGGGGCTGGGTGGTGCTTGGTTGCCATCTGAGGTTAAACTATGACACAACTAAGTATCAGCAAGTTCTGTCTATCCCTGCAAAATCTTAGGGACCCCATGACTACTTTGGGGGAGGATTTTTCAAACACAGCTGGTAAGAGTGTTCAAAACTGTGATAGACCGCTGGTGAAGTCCATACTCCATAGACTTGGTAGATGTAACCAAAGATGAGAATGGTTCATGCAGCTGATCTTTTCGTGGCACACATATGAATGGACCTGATCCCATATATCCAAGCTCCACAGGTCCTCTCCACGGAGATCCTCTATGCTCTTACAGCAATGGGATGTGTGTACTCTGTATAATTAATTTTTTTATTTGCTGAAGAAGTGAATTGGAGCCGAGGTGATCACATTGCCTCCTGGGAGCTTCCTGGGTGACTGGAGCAAAGAGAAAGGCTTAGGAGGAGTTTAGAAATTATGCTTGCACAGAGACTTTGCTTCACCACATCTCCTCCAGCCTGGGAGCAAAGACCACTGGTTAGGCTGGAGACAGCCATGTAGTAGGGGTCGTGATAAAATCCAGTTTAAACAGGGAGACCACAGCGCATAATTTGCACCAAACTGTTTTTATATCACAATGTCACAGAATGGGTAAGGTTTGAAGGAACCACTGCAGGTCACCAAGTCCAGCTTCCCTGCTCAAGCATGTCAGGCTCATCAAGCTCAACTTGTCCTATGGTCTAAGCTCAATTATCTTGCAAAACAGAGCTTCAGACTTCACAGGTTTAGAGGCAGAGCCCATGAAGACCCTCAACACAAGTGGTTTGCACCCTGGACAGGTGCTGCTGACTTAGACCAGCTGACATGCACTTCATTGTAGTCAATCAAAACTAACTTAGAGGTGTCTTTTCTTTCCTATCCCCCTATTTTTCCCTTGAGGTAATCAAATACACAAATATTAATTTGACAAGAGAGGAGAGAGTTTGAGAGTGGGTACCAGCCTTACTGGGCCTAAATTGCAGGCACCTTCTGGCTTGTAGCTGAGCTCTGGAGATGCAGGAAGGTAGTGGCAACATGTTACAGGGCTCTGTCCCTGCAGACAACCAGGAAAAGAAGAGGGATGTGCACATGTATGTATGAGACTCAGTGCTTCCATAATCAGACTGGAGAAATTTTCATGTGTGGCTGAGAAGCTGTACTGAATCCATCCATGCTTACCTCTGTTGCAAATGAGTAATTTTACAAAGCCCTTGGTGAAATATAAGCCATGGTGCGTTCTTTTTCCCCCAGTCATCATGAAATAAGATTAAGGGAGTAGCAGAAGACATCAGAGGAAATAGGGAAGGGATTCCATCAGGGATTCCCCATCAGGGAAGGATCTGTCCACTGGCTGCCTGCACTAAGGAAGGAGGTGAGGGCCCAGGGTCCCATGGGCTTGTATGAGCCCTGGTCTCTGGTTCCCGTTCAGCTGAGATGTCTACAAGCTCACTGAACACAATAGAAACTACAGGGGCTTCTTGGTGGTTCAAAAGGCAGCATGATTTATTCCACTTCAAAATGGTCTCCAGAACTAATTTTGCCTGGCAGTTGCACATAGACAAGAAATTTAATTTGAGAGAAAAACTTCCTGTTTCAAGTTTTCCACCCTTCCCAAAGCAGCATGCTTGAGGACCAGTGTTCCAGCCAGTCAGGCACTGACTCACCTGCAAAGGCTGAGGCTGAAGGCACAGCTGATCATCTGTTGAGGCTGAAGAAACTTTTTCTGGTTGAGACTTTTGGTTTTTGTTCAGCTGACAAACAGGAATTATTGGAAACTCATTTGCATTGCAAGTGTGCATTAAAATGCATGAAGCGTGTAAGGCTGGGGCTGGTAGAAGAAAAATGTGTGCAATTTGTGGAAACTGTGGATTGTTATGACTCCTGAATTGGCATATTTATATGCTTCATTGTTCTTAGATTTGGAATTTTGGTTTGTCAAATCTGGTGTGTGTGTGTGTCATACATATCATGACAGACTTTTTGTTGTTTTTTCTGTCATGGAAGACCTTCCAGCACAATGAAGGCCATAGCATAGCTATCACTACTGGGCTGGATGACCCAAGAGAGATTCTATCCAGCTTAAATCATTCTTTTTCAGGAATACAGTTGCCAAGCTATGATATTTCTTGAGAATTCATCATACTACAAATCACAGTTGGGGAATGAATACAAATCCTGTGTGATGTCTCCAACTGAGACATATTTTTAATCTTCCTTTCTCGGTTGTCTAAAGGCAGTAAAATTGAAAGCAAGATTAAGACCTGCTAAGCACAGGATCAAAAAATGGTTTTTGAGGCATAGCATTAAGAGGTGTTTTTTGATTTGGGGTTCCCAAAAGCAGAGGTGCTTTGGAAAGGTAAGATATGCAGACATGTACTGACAAATGACAAGCTCATTTATCTTAGTCCTCCTTTGCAGAACACTTGGAGTAGCTTTATAGATTCTGAAAACTTCTGATTCTTGCAGGCAGAAAAATCACTGATGCTTAGAGGACAGATTTTAAATTCTTAACTACTTTTCATATGCTGCTCTATGGGACTAAGTCATATAATACCATTAACATAGGATGTAAAACATTATGTTACTAATTATATAAATTGTATTTCTTCTGGCCTCCAAAATACACAAATAAAATTTATGAGACTGTATCACAAGTTGGATATTGCCACATAAACATGATAGATACTGCTTTTTCATTACATGCATTCAGCATTCCTCTCAGAAAGCAGATTTATTGGATAAGGTCTTTTTCCTCCCCAGAATGGTGCAGGGCAGCCTCACCATTACCTCCAGGAGCTCTGCAGACCTCCATTGTACCAGCTGTAAGCTCCTGGACCCTGCCATGCCTCAAACCACGGGGCTGTAAGGTGGGTTACAGCACACATCTCTAGTGCTCAACAGAGAATGAGCTTATTGGCACCATGAGAAAAGCATCAGCAGAAAAGGAAAAAGAAATTTAATATCTTGTCATTTTTATAATACAGGCAGCAGGACAAGCTGCCAAAGAAAAGAATGATTGACTGCTGCTGGTGCTGTCTAATGCTGGACTTGGATTTCAGGAGCTGGGAATATGGCAGGTGTGTGGGGACTCTGAATGGATGAGCAGAAGAAGGAGCCAGGGAAGTTCCTTTTCTTCAGAGCTGCTGTGACGGAGAGGCCACAAAACTGGTATTCTCTTGTGTGACAGAGGTGGTGACAGAAACACCCCAGTTCTTGCGAGGGATAATAAAAAGGGAAGTTGTATAGCTTCAGGCAAGAACAAGTTATCCCTTAAAAACACAGGGAAAAATACAGTATATTTTAATGTTTGTGTGGCACTTTTAAGCTAGAAATTGTTATGAACGCTAAATATTATGGTCTCTAATGTGTATAACGGTGACTAATACTATTACATTCTGTCATACAAGAGCCCTTGGGATGTAAATTCAGAGAGACACAGTAAATAACTGTAAAAGGAAGACAAAAAAGGAAAGAAGGAGGACAGAAACCCTTTTCTCATTTCAGTGTTAATTTGCTGATCGACAGCAGACTCATGGAGACATTTCTCCTCCCTGCTTGGGCTGCAGAGGACACGCCCTGTTCAGGGAGAAGAGCAGCTGTGGATGGGCACTGCCTGACTGCAGGGACGTCCTGTGTGTAGAACCCATGGTTATGGACCAAACCCTTCCCCTCATCTATTTCAAACCAGTGAACATAAGTAGCAATGCTGCCCAAGCCTTCCAAGCTGTTAAAGTAAAGCTCTTGATGGGCTTTTTAGAGCCCAGCAGCAGCTTTTCCTACAATAGCTCTGTTTGAAAACTGCTGCTTGTGTAAAGCACATCTCACTGCCACCCACTCTCCTGACTCCTGCTGGACACTGCCAGTGCTCTGGAAGGAGGGATACAGCCTTCCTTCCTCCTACACTGTGTCTGACTTTTTTTTTTCCCCCAGACTTTTTACATAATTTGTATGTGCTGCTGTCAAATGAAATTGCTACAGGCTGGGGAAAGAGTGGCTGGAAAGTAGCCCAGTGGAAAAGTACCTGGGTGTGCTGGTTGACAGCCAGCTGAACATGAGCCAGAGTGTGCTCAGGTGGCCAAGGAGGCCAATGGCATCCTGGCTTCCAGCAAAAATAGTGTGGCCAGCAGGACCAGGGTGGGGATTGTCCTTCTGTACTCAGCACTGGTGAGGCCACACCTCAGATCCTGTGTCCAGTTCTGAGCCTCTCACGACAAGAAAGACATTGAGGTGCTGGAGTGAGTCCAGAGAAGGGCAACAGAGCTGGGGAAGGGTCTGGAGCATGAATCCTGTGAGGAGTGGCTGAGGGAGCTGGGGTTGTTTAGCCTGGACAAGAGGACACTCAGGTGAGACCTTATTGCTCCCTAGAACTACCTGAAAGGAGGTTGTAGCAAGGTGGAGGTTGGCCTCTTACTCTCAGGTGACAAGCAACAGGACAAGGTAAAATGTCCTCAAGCTGTGCCAGGGGAGGTTTGGGGTGGACATCAGAAAGAAAAAAACTTCACTAAAAAAGTGATTAAACATTGGAATGGGCTGCCCAGGGAAGTGCTGGAGTCACCATCCCTGGAAGTGTTCAGAAACAGCTGGGTGTGGCACTTTGTGCTGTGGTTTAGTGGACATGGTGGTGTTACACCAAATGTTGGACTCAGTCTTGGAGTTCTTTTCCAACCTTAATGACTCTATGATTCTATGAGTAGTTTGTAATCAGTTTTGGGGGGAAGCAGGATTGTTCCCAACCAGATCACTTGCTGTGTTGAGATGACCACCCTGGTTGCCAGGCCGGGGGGTGGTGGTGAATGCCATTTGTCCCTGCTGTAGCATATTTTTGCCACAACAGCCCACACTACCCTTGTAGCCAGACTGGTGAGATGTGGTTAGGGGGTCATTTCTGGGGATGCTCCAGTTCAATGTTCCTTCTGATGAGCTGGGTAAGGAGACGAGCACACCCATGACAAGCTCCTGATGGCACTGTGGCAGATGTCAATTCTTACAGACAGGGATGGTCCTGACTCAGTGCCCCATGCCACTGGTGACAGCCTGGTCAAGGCCCCACACAGGTCACAGCTGTGGATGTCCTGCAAGCCCTGCTGGTTGCTGCTGCTGGCTCTGCAGAGGGGCAGGGTGCTGGAAGCAATGTGCAGTGGGAAAACCCAACCCAGAAAGAGAGTAAAGAAGTAATGTGATTGTTTCCCTAAACCCAGATATAATAAGCACAGCTTGATGAAATGTGCTGGGTGAGTGCATTTTGCATGAGGGTGTTTCTACGGGAGTAATTTTTTTCATTTTGCTTTTAATTAGCCAGGCTTAAATTAGCAGCATCTACTGTTGATATTCCTCCTTGAACAGCCAGAACACTTTCAATCAGGAGACTTATTAATATGCAAAAAAGTGACTTGTTTTGATTTGAGTCTGGAAGGGCTTTCCTCCCCCCCGCCCAAGTTTCCATTTCAGTATCTTCTGTTCTAAATGAAGGTGAAATTGCTATGGCCATGTAGGAGAACTTGGGTTATCTGGGGAAAGAGGAAAGTCTTGTTGGAGAGTTTCAGAAACTCCCATGTGGGGGTTGGTATTTGTTCTGCTGTATTTTACTATGCTGAAACAACACCGTGCCATGGGATAGCAGGAGACTCACCCAGGCTGCTGTGCTCCATCGCAGGGCAATTGAAATGAACACCATATAAATATTTTTGCTTCCCAAAGGTGCTCAGCTATCTCCTCCTCTCCCAACCTACAGTTTTGGATGGGAGGGAAGTGTAAGTGTCCTCACTCCATAGGTCCTGAATCACTTCACTGATATGTTTACATCACTGTATTTACACTGCGCTGACCTGCACATAAAAAGACAACCCAGTAAGCCTCACACATGGTGGACAGCTTCATTAGGTCTTGCTAAGAATCTTAGGTCAAAGCACCATTTCCTTGCTGCGAGGTTTTTGGGGTGATGTGGCAGCAAACTTAATTTGTTTATTTCTCTAATCTGGAAGTCTTTGGAGAGGTGTAGCCATCAAGAGTTAAACTGGGCCAAAATGCTGAAGCAGGTGGCTGAGAGGCAGTTTTGGGCTGTAGAGCATCATAGGTCTCTTCCCCAGCTTGCAGTGGTGGGACTTTCCCCTTGCAGTGGTGGGACTTGGTCAGTCTCTCTTAAATCCATTTCTGTGAGACATTTCTGCAAGGTGGAGATAGTCTGGGCTTTTAATTATTACTAATTTTGAGTGTTTAAAGAAACCCTGCTGTGGGTCATAACCCTGCTGTGTTGTGTGTGATGCATATACAGAGAAAGCTGGGGAAATGCTGAAAGGAAATCTGAAAGGGGACAAATTTCTTGGCCTTTTAAGCTCCCTTGGCAACAGGAGTGGCAGAAGGAGAGACCCACGGCTGCCCACCCTGCTCCCTTGTGGAGGCAACTCAGGGCACCCAGACCCTTGCCACTGTACTGCAGAGCAAGGTCAGTGTGGGCAAAAGTTTTGCTCTCTGCCTTAATGCTTATTTTTGTCAGAAAAGTGTAATTTAGAAATTGTTTGGATTTTTATTTTCCTCTAAGAAAATCCCAGAGCCTGTCACTGTTAATCTGGGTTATATTCAATAACAGTGTCTGACTTTTTCTATCAAACTGTTTCCAAATATGGATTTTTCCTTCTATAAACATATGGGAAAAAGTACTTTTTTTTCCCCTTGATCAAATGTAGCTATGAGACCTGGTGGACACCAGTCATGTGCTTAAATTCAGAGACTTAATTCTTCAGATGCAGAGTCAGATTTGTCTTGGGTTTGAACCAAACAGATTGTGAGAAACAGTGATTTACACAGTGCGAATCATCTGGTCTGGCACTCTTTGCCTTAGGCTGGTTGTGTAATGACAAGTGTTGACTTAGAGAATGTTATCTGATGTTCATACCACCCCCCAGCCAGGTACACCTCCCAGCTGGAGATGTGGGGACACGAGCTCAAGAAGAGAAAAGAGGCTACCCCATAACAGAGTCAGAAGAGGACCTCGGTGCAGGGTGAAGTCCCCGTGCTCCCCTTCAGCTGGGGACCTGCCTGTGAGGCCACGAGCAAGCCAGACAAACAGCCACTGAAACGGGGCTTTGAACAACCTGGTGACAGAGCTAATGGAACAGACTGACAGAAGGACAGATGCTGTGGGTCCAGCGAGTAGCAAGTGTGCCAGGGTGCTACAGCCTTGCCCCTGTCTGTGCCCAGGGATCATTTAATATTCAAAAAGCCTGTGAAGAAAGGGACTTGGACTGCCAAAGCATTGCCTTCTAAAGAAGAGTTTGATTGAAAGAGAGGCGTAACAGCAATGCCTCTAGGTGACATTTGCTGTGGAGGATTGGAAGGACACACTTCCAATGTGTTTTCAGTGTGCCTTTCTTCAGTTGCAATCCCTCCTGACTCCAGGGAATTGGAGCCCTGTGTGTCCCTGGAAATTAAAACAAAAACTGGCTTCAGTGATATTTACTGAAATGCGTTTTCATCTCATTGGATCTGTCCTAAGAGCAGCCCCAAAGCATCCAAGATTTCATTTTCATCTAGTAGTGATCAAAAACAACATCAGCAAGGAGTAAGTAGACAAAGCCATGCTGTGGGGATATTAATTCACATGACAAGGCAGAGCAGTTTGCTTTATTAAAAAAGAAAGCTCATGTGAGGGTTTTCTTGGTCACTGAGTATTTCAGTCACTATAAACATCTGTATTTTGCAATCTGGTATTTTTTGGGGTCTTGCCTTGGAAATAATAAATCTTCAGCTTCTTCTGGATGAAGCTGCAGCCCTGCTGAAGATGCCTGAATTTGTGATGTGGCAGGCAAGGACAGGGATTGAGGGGGAAGCTCAGCTTCATCATGATGGAAGCATCAGTGTTAATAGTATTTGGCCATTGGGAATCTGCTTACTCATCCTGGCAGGGACAGGGGGGCTTTTTTGGTGTGCTTTTCCCCACCACAAATTTAACTCCTAAAGGAAAAAAAAAAAACCCCAACCATGTGGGTTGTCTTTCTCACAGGTTAAAACAAGCCAACTCCACCCAAAGCTGCCCAGGACTGAGCCTGTGGCTGCCCTGGCCCTGGGGCACGCACCACCTCCCACGCAGGCAGCTGCCTGCATGCTCGCTGCTGCATTGCTGTGGGCAGAGAGGATTTCTGTGTTTCTTTTTCCTGACAGCAGACACAGCTCCCCCATGACAGGATGAGTGATGCTGTTCCTCTGCATGTGCTGTTGGGAGCAGTCACCAGCTCTGCTTCCCTTACCTTGTCATTAAGCAGCAGAGACATTGCCATTTTGAATTCAAGGCTCGAAGCCAGTATGATTTTAATCCGAGTGATAAAACTAGAAGGGCTCTTACAGCAACACAGCTTCCAGCATGTGATTCAATACTTTTGGGTTTAGACTAGCAGAAAGTGGGAAGAGATCAAAACCCATTCCTAGAGGAAAAGAGCTGCTGCTTCTCACCAGAGACTTATCACACACTGCAGCTGACATGGGAGATGCTGTCATTGTGTGACAGGTCTCTCTGGAGGTCCCCACAGTCGAGCAAGAAGTTTATTTGGAACAACAAAACAGTAAACTAGATGTGTTGAAATCCAGCAAAGGGAGAGGTTATGGAGTGCAGGAGTACTTTCCCTGCTAACACCCTGTGCATGTGCCTGGCTCCCCAGGCATTTGGGGATTTTTAATCTCCAAGAATCTTCAGCAACATATCTTCAGAGTTGGGGTATGTGCTGACCCACATGGCTGTTACTATGGAAACCATTATTCTAACATAGTAAAGAGTAGTCACATAAACCCCCTAAAAAAGGCTTAAGCCTTTTGCCATTTATCAAGGACTAGGACTGCCAGGTGTATGAGGATAGCAGCACCTTTTCCAGAAGACTGTCCTGCTCAGTATCAGCTGAGGGTGGTGGGCACCTACAAAACCCAGCACAAAGCTCTGCCTCCTCAGACCTCCACCAGATCTCACATCTGCAGTGGTGAGATTCCGACGGAGATTTGGAAATGAAACACCATTTGCAGAGTTCACAGCTGTTTTAGTCCACGGCTGCTATTCACACAGCAGAGAGGATGCTGGCTGTCCTGAAGAGCCCAGGGACACATGCTGCCACAGCTACACATCCCCAGAGGCAGAGAGACCAGGGTAGGAAGAGCTCAGGACATGACACCCCAATGCAAGGGAAGGAATTAAGGTTTCGTTATCTTAATAACCACTTCACTAAAGGCATATGGCAGGCAACGTATTGGGATGTTGAGTTTTTGACATATGCCAGAATTCTCTAAAATGGAGCTTTTCTTCCCAAACTGCCAAATTTTTTAGCTGAATCATGGAGATGCCATATACTCAAAGTACTAATATAGACCTCAGACATCTTCCCAGCTCTGCTTATTTTGTACTATTCCAGACCTGGAATGAACCACACCATCCCAAGCCCACGCCCCAGACTTTGCAGACAGAGCAGCAGCAGGGGCAAAGCTGCAGTGGGAAAAGAGTGACCACCTGGTGCCAGCCTCCCTCCTGACACCCAGACCATGTCCCTCTGAGTTTTCCTGGCATGAAGTGGGTATCAGAATGCAGCTGGCTAGATTGCTTTGCACATCATATTTTCCAAAATGGTCTTTGACAGCAAGAGCTGCGTGCATTAAGCTTGCATGCGTGGGCAGCGCTTTCCTGCTAATGCATGGTTGGAGAACTAGGTCTAATCAAATGCAACGTTAAAAACTCATTTATTGAGGCACACGTAGTTAGTCTTGTTAAGGAAGGAGGCAACTGTTTTTCTAAGAAGTATCCTAATTTTTGGAATTTCCCATATACATAAAGACAAAGAGTATGACATAGCAAAGTCTTTGCTGCTTTGGCTTTTAAGTAGAGAGAATCTCCTTAGAGGATAGGTTATAAAACTTCTTCAAGTAGTTTATGTGATCTTCAGAGACTGCTTGCTCCCTTCTGTTGTTTACATCAACCTTTGAGTGAAAGTTATTTAGCCTTGGTTTTTTAGCCTAATGATTTTTATGCTCTTTGTGGTGCCACTCCACTGCACAATGGGGATGTTTCTGACCCTTTTATGTGCACATTTGGGGCCTGACTATATACTGTGAGGACTGTTGATTTTTCTAAAAATACCTATCTAATATACCTAATATGCTGTGTTTAAAGCAGTAAGTGTGAACAAGCCTCTCTTCTTCCTCCTTAATCTCACCTCTTGCTCACCATGTTAAGATGCCTGAAGACTGTTTCTGTATTTTTCCCCTCCTGTTGTGAAGCTTTTATAGCTGAAACTGAAATAAAACCTGACTCAGGTTTGTGGGTACCAAAATTCAGCCCCACCTACTGTTTGCTTTGCAATTCTGCCTGAAATATCATTTTAATTTCGCATTAGTTGCTTGCCAAAGAGGAAGCCCAATTAAAGAGACGAAGAAGAAATCTGTTAATGGCACTTTTCATGAGGAACACCACAGTAACAAAGCAGCGTGCATGCGAACACAGAAAGTGAGAGATGGTGAGCCCTACTGTGCCTGTCAGCTTGGCTGTTGTATGCAGGGAAAAAGAGAACAAAATTTACAAGGCTGCTGCTCTCTGAAGTGGTATGTGAGCTGCTGGTGAGCCCGAGAAGGAAACAAAAAACCGATTCAAAACAATTGAAGAACAGCGTGGATGTGCTGGGAAAATAAACCCATCACATTCAAATTTCAAAGGGTTCAAGGGTGAAATTAAATGGCATTTGCTTAGATATAAGAACCACTTTTGGAATAACAACCCCATAAAAAAATCTCACAAGAGAATACAGCCCAGCATTTCAAGAGCATTTCAAGTTTGAGAGCCTTTGCTCTTCTTTCTATCCCTCACTGCTGAGCACAGTGTTTTATTAAGGTTATAAAATCAAGCCTTTCAACAATTCTAATGGGGTATTTTTGCAGGATAAAGTTCCACTTTTTTAAATGATAATACACAAGTAGGAGAAAGGATCTGTAAAGCACCAGAAAACTCTCTGAGTGTACCCACACTGCAGGGGCCTGCCTCTCTTTTGGGGGGCTGTCCAGAAACCTGGTGAGCACCTGTGTTTCCACCTCAGCATCTTGGACTGGGGTTGACGTGAAGATGAACTGTAGGTGCTAATTAAGAATAACACTCCACAAATTTAAAACCTATACTGAACTATTTATATTTTGTGCATTCACCTTTGACTGCAGCACGTGCCAACTGCTGAAGGGAGCAAACAGAAATTGGTTCCATCACCTGAAGCTGACAGTCAGGTTTTCAACCAGCAATCCTCCTCATGAGATGACATGATTAGGCTGCTTGATGGCAAGCAGGAGTGCTTGATTTTCAGTTGCAGAGCTGCATTATGGCCTGCATTAATTTGCTAGGAAATCACTTTAGAAGAGCATAAAGGGTGATGCATCCGAGTTAGAGTTGTAGTACAGTAAGTGCTCCAGAGGTACCTCTGAAGTGGGCTTTTCCCATGAAATTCTTTAACAAAAGGAGCTGAAAATGACCTGTCTCTACATATCACAGTTGGAGAAGTATGGAGATAGTCTATCAGGTCACCTGACAATGGATATTAGACATTAATGTATTTCAAATGTTATGTGTATTTGCTGACAGAAACTGAATAGCTCAAACAGGTTTCTGGCTCACAATAAAAGATGAAATGGTGTTTAGTTCCATATATGAATAGCTGCTCAGGTAAATCAGTGTGTGTGCATGCAAGGGTTGCTGGGACTATTTCCTTGATGCCTCTTGTTTATAAAGAATTTTGTGCATTGCCCCAAGAAACAAACTCTGTAGAGAAAAGTTTCAAGCTTTAAAACAAGGTTATAACAACCAGTGAGATTACCACACAGAGAAAACAGTTTGTGTTAGCAGAGAACAAGTTTAATAAAACAGTGTTCTTGCATGTTGGATTCACACATTCATAGTGCATGAACGAGAAACATGATCTAGTTTTTCTTTCCATCAATGACAAAAACCCACAGGTTGCCCTCCTAATGTATGAATGAGCCTCCCATACACCTCTCACATTGTTCAAGGTATTTGACTTTTTGCTATAAAAGGAGTTCAGGGCTACTTGTGCAGGGAGTCCACCTGAACAGAAAGATTAGATGGGTCGAGTGAAACCACAATTGTTATCTTTCATTTGCATTTCCAGATTGTCCCATACTATTTCAGATCTTGTGCATATCCTGACTCTCCCCTACATCTATCTCCCTATCAGCAACAGTACATCCAGGATGGAATTTAAATAATTTTTACAGCCATCATCAGGTGAGTTAGGATAATGAAGAAAACTTTCACAAAAACTGTCATTGGTTCTATGTTACCTGAATTATTTCTCTCTGCACTTCTCCACTCTTTGCTTTAGACATATCTAGTGGTTTATATCATAGAAGGGAACAGCCAGACACACCTGAGAACACAGAGCCATCCTGAGGGCTGGGAGGAAGGAAAACACACCAAAGAAAACCCCATCCTGAGACCAAGACTACATGCCTGCTTTTTGAGATCAAAATGGAACAGCATTTCAGTTTGACTTAAGGGATTGTATACCCCAGCCATCAGGTGTGTGCCACCCTCCATGTACATGACCCAGATTTGGATGGAAAGCACTTTTCTGTAACCCACTCCTCTCAAACTAGCATCACACTGGTGGTGTGGTACAAAGGAGGAGGCAGAGAAGAGCCTGTTTTTAAAATCTGAAATGCAGGGCACATGTTACATGCGGGTCACTTGGTTTGAGTGTGTTCACTGTCCCTCTACACCTAGGCATTTATGAGGCACTGCTTTAGCAACATTTTCTTTATTTTAAGGACTGCAGTTGTTGGTACCACTTCTGTCTAATGCCACCGTTTATTTTTTCATTCATCACAACACACCTAGGGCTGGTTTAGATAGAGGCACGTTGGCAGAGGCTGACCAGGTGCAGTATCAATAACAAGGAGCCCATTTTTTCCTGGTACGTCCACGACCTTTTACAAAGACTACGCGGTTGGGTGTCGAGGTAGGGAAGGGATCAGAACAAGTCACAGGCAAGGACAACAGATGCAACTGTCAGGGAGAATCACATGTGGAGCATGCAGAGGAGTTTTTTTTCCTGTTTTCCACAGCTTAATAAAAGCTTATTTTCATATGGCATGCGAACAGGCAGCGGCCATGCTGCTGACAGTGCTGCCCTGTGCCTGCTGAAGCTCTGCACTGCACAGCGACGCAGGGTTTCGGGGCCAGACCCACAGAGATATTTAGGGGCCTAACTTCTATTTCAGACTTCAGTGGGAGGCTGGTGCCTAAATAGGAGTTGAGCACCTGATTACCTTTGCAGGTCTGGGCTCGCGTGGAAGCAGCCAGGAGGTGCTCCACGTCCCTTGCCTGCCCACAGGAAAGCTGCTCTTGTCCAGCCGGCGGTCGAAGCGTGGTGCGGTGCGACCCTGGTGTTGTGAAGTAGCCGTTCTCCGACTGGTGACGGCCTGATTCACAACACCAGCTGCTGCACAGCACCTGAGGGGGCCCCTGGCCAGGCTCCCTGCTCCTGGGCTCCTCTGTGCTCTGTCCTTCTCCTCTGTGTCCATCTTCTACACCATCGAGTGCTGGAAAACAAAGTGACAGGGTTAGATCCATCGACCCCAGCAGCTATATACCCCTGTCTGTTTGAAATACAAACGTGTCAAGGGTGTATGCCTCCAAGGAAAAAAAAAAAGAAATAGAAGTGGCAAACTGGCTTGGCACTCAAGATCTAAGGCTTTGCAGAGGTGGCCATTGCAGCACAGTACTGCAAACGTGTACAGCTGCACTCCTGCAACTCATTCCCTGCGCTCATCTCATGAGAGCCGGAGGCTGGAAGGCGGAGGAAGCAACCTAGAAACTCAGCCAAGCCCTCAGAGACATGGGAGAAGCAGGCTGCTTTTTCACAGATCCCAGGATGTTGTCGAAAGGAGAGCAGGGCCCGAGGGACTGCTTTGCTTCCTGAGTGCACCGTGGCCATGAACCTTCATGCCTGCACCCTGTCTGCTCCTCTGAGGTGGGTGAGACACCAGCACGTGTGTGGTCCATCCCCAGAAGCTTCCCAGCACACTGGCATTCAGGAAGGTGCTCCCCACCCCACAAATGTCCCAGCCTGCAGGCTCTTCATTCCCCTCCAAGGCACCCATCCCGCAGGAGCTCTCAGAAGCTGAAGGACACAACCCACTGCTGACCAGGAAAAATGAGCTTCTTGTAAAATCACTGGGGAAGTTAAGGATTCTGGGACTCAAGGGAAAAGGAAATCTCCCTCCCTGTGCAGGACTGACACTGGTGAGCATGCCAACCATCACAGCATGCACATAGTGTGTCTCTGGAGCAGCACAAGGGCTCAGGGTTCAAATGCTGCAGCACTACAGAATTGGTCTAGGGGAGAGCAGAGCTCCAGGTATTCCTGCAGCTTTTCAAGCAGACAAAAAGAGGTGGAAACAGACGTGCGGTTCGTCCTGATTCCCCTCAAAATGCTGCACTGGTGGTACAATGACTCAATTGTCAGGGCTGGGTCATTCTTAAGGGGTCACCAACAACTCCTTTTGGGTTAACTAATCTAGGCACTCGTGAAAAATAAGCAAATAATAAACTTGATCTTGTGTATTAGAGACCTTCCTCAGCAACCAATGTCCAGAAGAAGGCAGAGTTTCTGTGAGTTAGTTCAGGACTATCCCTGGGATGAGGACTCATTGAGGAAGTCCTTAAGCACAGTGGATAGAAAGAAAGTGTTATACAGCCCAACACACCTCCAGGGAGAAGTGCTGCTTTTAATAGTTCTCCTGAAATGGGTTGGATTTGGAAGTAGGAAGCATCCCCCCCACTCCATGCCCACTGCCCAATTTAATCCAAGGGAAACTTCATGTCCCTGCAGCGAAGGGAGATGTGTATAGTCCCTGGGCAGAGAAACGAGTAACATATGCAATAGCAAAAAATATTCCAGAGAGACAGGTTATGCAATCTAGTTGCTGTAGGAAATGGAAATAAATTTCTTGACATTTGTGCATGTGTGCACACTTGTAAAGTCCCAGTAATGTTGTACTAACAGAGGTTTTATTTAAAGAGCAGTTTTCGAAATTTTAACATGTTGAAACAAACAAAAAAAAGAGTATTTACATTTTAAGTGTATCTAATATTCCCACCAGCCTTCAACTCTGACAGGAAGAACCAGAAAGCTGAACTTGTGTTGTGGCTGGTGCTGATCAACAGTGACATGCTAATGCTGGGTGAAGGGGAATCATCTCACCAGAGTGGATCCTTCACTGTCTGTGGTGGCACTGAGCACACTCAGTGAGCCACACTGTGTCACACACAGAGCAATGCCAAATACTTTTAGTACATTCTCTGCTCCCTGGGAACACTAAAGTCTGCCACTAGTACTGTGGGTGGGAAAAGGGAAAGCAAATGATACAAGCATTTTTCAAGGTTGCTGAAATCCTTCTGAATCCTTGAATACAATCTGCGCTGAAGCATATCAGATTACTTTAAAAAAGCACACTACCATATATGCATTGCTTGTAGTTCAGAAGAAGCAAATTTAAAGGCCTTTTCAAGTTAAAACCCAGAATTATATATTGTACAAATGAGAAATGAACGCTTAATCTACTCTCTCTCTCCTTAACACATCAAAGACGGAGGTTGGTTTTCTGCTTCTGTATCCCCTTGGTCAAATAGTCCAATGTAGTCTTTGCGTACATCTAAATTTTTTTTAATTTTAATATTCTTCCTTTTTTACTTAGTACGATTTTATTAGTCATCTACTGGCAATAGCATTCAGGTTCTTTGGCACTACATGGTCTGAAAGCTTTTTTATGATTTCAGCACGATTGCAGGCAGGGAAGTGTAGAATCTCCTGAACAGCTGAGTAACAACACATAGCGAGGGAGCAGCATTCCCCCATGGCCGGCTGGGTCCAGGAGCCCTGAGGAAAACCACCAAACCCAAATATTTACTTTAGGATAACACTAGTGCATTAGGAGAGGAAAGTCATCTCCTATAAATAGGAAAATAAACTTCTCAGTTTGTGGGGAAAAAAATCCACCAACACAAACCCACTTGGTAACACAGATAATCCTGCCTAGGAATTAGCTTTTTTTTTTTTTTTGTGTGTGTATACATTTATATATATATATTTAGAAACAGGAAAGAGTAATAAGAAGCTGTGCCAACGAACTGGTTTTTGTACACAGAGTTGCAGGTGGTGAGCAGGACTTGGGCATGGGGTCAGCACTATACTCGGGGCATTAACTGCAACCCCACCCTGAAAGGTTATTATCACCCCTAATATCCCATGCAAATAGATTTTCTTGCTTTGGTCACAGCAGTCTATTAATTCAGCCCTCTTGTCTGGTACATCTTTATCCTCTGCAGGTTAATCCTGCCAAATTCCCTTGCTGTAGTACATGTCACACAGCATATAATATCCAACAATGCAATTTTGCTAATCCTGTTTTATCAGCTTTGTTGCCTTGTCTGGTCAATCCAATAGCGAAAAAACGCACATAAGGTTTTTGCCAAGATCTCCCTCTCTTTTGCCCCTCCGCCCCCCTCCCTTTTGTATGGTTTCAATTAAATAGTTTGAGAGCAGAACATAGCATTTGGATATCTGCCAGTGTCCTTCAGAAGCAGAATGTCAAGGCACTTAATTATATAGGTCTCCCAATTCTTTCAGGCGCCCCACCTACCCAGTCAGCTGAATTTACTAAATGCAAGTGTAAAAAAATCAGCTCAAATCTCCTTTTAAAACACTCCCCATGCATTAAGGACTTGAAGATGGCTGAATAGCGACATATTTATAGCCCATTATCTTAGTAAAAGATTAAACAAATGAGTAAAGACTGTCTCATTAACAGTTCTTTGTTGTCTTGTTTACTGTTTAGTGGACTCATTAACATTAATTATTAGAAGAGGAACATCAATTATTGCAATAACCTTTGTCAAGTCAAGCAAACTGACTGCTAAACAGCAAACAGATCCTCGTTTACCAGCCAGGATTTGCGTGGACAGAAAGAAGAAAAAGAAAAGAACCCCATAAATTCCTCAACATCACTGTAAAGAAGGAGAGATCCAGTGTCCCTTGTTAAGTCTGGCATCAGCAGCACGACCTGCTCAAGACCTCTAGACAGAGAATAAAAGCGTGAGTAAATTCTGAGGTTAACTCCACAAGACTTGCTTACCCAGCTCTAAGTGGCGAGATGTGAACAAAGGGATCCCTACTTCCTCTGGCGCTTGCCAGGCTGTATTTATTACACTAATTATTTTAACGCAGGGAACAGCCCTTTCTCTCCCTCGTCATCAGCGCAGTGCATATGCTTGTATAAATATAACGCAGACTGCAGCATCGATTTCAGGATTCTCCATCAACACGCTGCTGGAGCTGACTGCTCACTGCCTCAGGTGAAGGGCATCCTCACAGTTACCAGATATCATGGCTCAGGCTTTTTCCTCCTCTCCTCCCCTCTTCCTCAGATTTCTTTTTCCTTTTGAGAAAACCAATCCCAGGTGGAGGCCTCCTCCCCTGCCTGAGCAGAGATTCGATGTTGTAGCAGTATTTTAAAGACACCATATATTTCAGCAGCTGTGGCAGGAGTTTAATGCCAGCAGCAGCACATCCATTATTTAAAATACTCTGAGGAAGAAAGCTGAGTCACACTAAGCTGGATTTGTCACCTCTGACACCGCTTCTCAGCCTAAATACAAGTGCTAGCCTGTGCCCAAGAACAGAACAAACCTTTGCAGAAGTACCCTGAGCCAAATCCAGAGGTTTTAAGATTATATTTATATACAAATAGAAACAAGGGCAGCAAAGTGCTGCACTTTCTGCAGATGCTTCCACAGCCACATGCAGTGAGTGAATACGCAGATCTCTCCTTACACCAGCCAGGTTTTAGAGAACAAACCCTTGCAATTTCTGAGCAGCTGCCCTGCGACAGCTGCCCCATGCCCGGTGTCACTAGGAGCCTTCCTCCTCACCCCCGACCCCGGCAGCGAGGTGCACCAGCACCTTTCCCCTTGCTGCCCCTCGCAGCACACTGCCTGCGTCTACTAATTAATATGTGAAACAATTAAGCTATTTGCTAAATGAACGATTCTGGCCCTACAGCCTCCTGGCCAGAGAGAGAGGTCCGCAGAGACAGCATAGCCTGTTACCTCGGCATGAATTTGTGCTGACAGGACAGTCCATCCATCTTCACATCTTTGGACAGCTGTGCTTACCTAGCAGAATGCAAACATCTCTGAACTTTGCTTACTGGATAAAAGGAAGCATTAGTTTCCTATTGCATTTCCTCCTGCAAGATCAATCATACACACACGGGCCAGACACAGCATCCCTGTGTTTGTAATTAATCTCGTGAAGGAAGAACATCTCCTCTCAATCGATTGTTATATTTGTATGCAGCCTTCCTGCAAGGGAGGGAGTAGAAGAAAATAAAAGCCAGTAGCAGAATAATAATCAGCTTATTTCTAATAAAGGCTGGTACATGCTATATATGCACAGCAAGATGCTTTTTTAGGTGAGCTGATTCTTTGTTGGAAAAATCACCTTGTAATCAATGTTGATCATTAACATTGAGGACTGTAGGATTGCCTTTGGATGTCCTGATGGCGGGACTCTGTTTGATCACAACAAAATACAAAAGGATTTTCTGGTTTTTTTTCTGATGTTTTCACTGAAACAATACATGTGTACTTCAAAATAATCTTCCAGATGCTTCATTGTCTCCTGCTAAGCATTACTGATTGCAGATAACCAGACTGAACACCACACAGTCAATGTGTTCAGTGCCTGGTTTGCTTACAGGAGACTCCTTCCCACCAACAAATCTGGTCACGAACAACATCTCGTTCACATTTTCCTTATGTGTGTGGGGATGTTTAAAATCCAGACTAAGGAAATATTTATTAAGAAACCAACAAACACCCCCACAGCACAACCTGCTAGATCATCCTCTTCATGAAGAGTAACTTCCTGCCCTCTCAGAGAAAGAGGTATATGCAAAGTTACTGCCCTTCTGAGGCCGACCAAGACTCAAATTAGTGGGCAGAGGGAATCAAATGTACAATGTTTAAAAAACAAAAAGAGGTAAGTATGTGCTTTTCAGCAGTTCTGAGGACCCAGGCCTGCCTCTTTCTACTGTTTCAGATCCATCTGTTTCATTGCACAAAGTGCACTGAGCTCACTGACATTTACACTGGGCCAGAATATTCTTTATAATGAGAAAATAAATACTCTCTGAGACATGTTCAGATGGAACGTACACTTCTGATAGGCACCATACTAGTCTAGGGTGCTGCTGCCCATTTTGATTTGATAGAGGAATAATATGAAGATTTGCTTGCTGAGTGCAATATTGAGACAAGTCAGCACCCTCTTCCCCATTAGGCAAACAGCAGCAGGACAGAGCTGCTACCATTAATGACAAAGCTCACTCCGTGGTACTTCATACAAGCTGCTTCACAGGGTCAAATGCTTACATGGCCAAATATTCAGAAATATTGAATTGTACATGTCTGAGAAGAGAAAAAGCCATCCATATATTTTAGGAAACTGATTTACAGCAATAGAGAACAGCATCAGTATAATCACACTTTAGAATAAAATGCAGGTGTGGTATTATCTCCCTGACTGCCAACACTGCAGCCTCATATGCAAGGCCTGTGAAGATCTGGAAACATCCTTCTTCCCATCAATATCCCACCATTGCATCTGGTAACAATGCAGTCCTTGATAAATGCTGTGCTGTGGTATACCCTCTTTCAGGACAGAGGCTGATCATTTTTATTTTGTACTGCTCCTTTCTAATTTAAACATCCTTTATCTCCACAAAAATAGAAGTTTTGCCTCAAAGGAAAAGAGACCTCAAATATCCACAAAATACCCAAGTGTACCATTTTCTTTCAGTGGACTCAAATTATGCAGTCTTCACTTGGATTTATATATATATGATTTTAATAAAGAACTGGATGCCAACACATCCATTTTAGAATTTCTTTATTGGAAAATACATCGATGTGGTAACAAGTGGGCTTTCATCTGGGAAATCTATAGCCCATTACCAGATTGCCTGTTCACTGTTTATAGGAACAGCCAGCAAAATCAAGTTACAAATCATTGCTCTGAATCCTCCCACCTCTATTTATCTGCTCCCTGCACGACAGAGGGAGAGCCCTTGGACCAGGGGTGCTGGCATCTAACCTGAAATGATGGATGCTTCAGGAAGAGCGTTTGAGTGGCCAGTGGCTCAACTCTGCCTCCCTCCCAGCCACAGCAAAGGGCATCTTCCCTCACCACCAGCAAGGAGATTTCCACATCTGTGAGCAGAGGCACCTGCATGACTCTGAGGATGTCTCCTCTCTGCCCCTCCTTTACCAAAAAAATCTGGATGAAAAGTGTGAAGATGCTGTTTGCAAACACTGATCGCTATAATTAAGGCACTGTTCAAACACGCTGTGTATGGTAAAGTGCAAAGAAGATACAGTCTGGTCACAACTCACTGGCAATGTAAAATACAAAAGTGATACATACTCGACTAAAGGACACATGGTGAGCCCAGGGCTGGGTACTGAGTGTTAACCTCTGCCTTCTGTGTGCCTGTTTAACAGGAGACTTCAGACACTTGGCTGACTTGGAAGTTTTGATGCCTCGCCAGTTGCCTTGAGGCTCCAAATCTTAGAAGACGAGATTTTCCTGCGGCGTTTGACTTTTCTGCCTGAAGCCCAGAGAGCTGAGGAGCAGACAGAATACAGGTGAAAGTAACCCACTACAAATGATAATTCACTGCATGTTCTAAGTAAAACTTACACAGAGTGCAAAAGGGAGGGAATTTCTGATTCCCATTTCCTCCATATCCCTATGACCATCATGGCCCTATGACCATTGTGGTCCTTTGCCCCTACATATACTGCTCTCAGGTCTGGAAGATCAGTAAATGCAAATCATTCTTCAGGAAAAGAAGATCCCACACTCCTTTATATTCTGTCTGCTGTTTGTTTTTGCTTTTTTTTCACAACTAGCTACCCTTCTCTTGCCAGACCTAGCGAGGTTGGAGACACACATTTCTCAAAGCCAGCAGGAAGACAATAACAATTAACAGAATTATTCAGTTCTGTTGAAGCCAGATAAAAACCACGATCTGCATAAGAATTCAAAATTATATCCCTAATGAAATGTAGTTTCTGATCCCAGATATTTTTTCCTAAAAAAAAACCCCAAACAAACAACCAAACAAAACCAGCTAACCAAATCCCACCCCCCCCAAAACCCTCAAAAAATCCCCCAAACAAACAAACAAACAAACAATTGGAACAGCCCAAAGCAACTCCGAAGGATAAGTATGCAAAAGCTTCCCTTTCCTTTGCAGTCACAATACAACCTATGTTAGTGCAACCCAGCTGCACAAAGCCAGCCCCTCTTTTGTTATTGAACCAGTGAGAAAACACGAATCAAAGTGGAAATACTTCAGAGATTTCCCATTAAAGCTGCAAACTTGACAGAGAATCACATATGGTCAGTTGTACCACACGCACAAAGTCACAGTCCTAAATCCAGCTGGTCTCCTTCATCAGAACAGGATGCGTCTGTCTAGCAGTAGTCACTGAAAGAGTGAAGCAATCTAGGATCTGGAAGAGAGCAAGCTGGAAGGAGGCATGTTTGAGGATTTCCGTTTAATTAATAGCAATAGATTTTATTATCTTCTGCCTCCAGTTTTGCTCTTAGTTCTTTTCATATTTGCTCTCTATTAATGAACAAAATATAATCAGGAAAATTAAACATAAAAGAGTTTAATTAAGCTTTTTTTTCGGGGGGGGGGGAAGTGGGTGTGGTTTGGAAGCCCAAACGAACCAGAACAACAAACCTGCAACAAAAAAAAAAGCATGACTACCGTGTATTTTGGATTCTTACTATACAATATTCATGTCTCTATGGAGGTGTGTGTTATTATGGCACTAATTTGTTTAACACAAACAAGCATAAGCAGCTGAAGATGAAAACCTGTACCTAAAGACATGGCTGACAAAACATACTCATATGTGCAAATAGGATGCTTGGGAATAAAGCTAAGCTGGGGTTATTTGCACAAATAAGAGGGTTTTTTTCCCTTCCCCAGCAGAGCTGACAATAAAAGTACTCCTGTCATCACCACAGCCTCCTGCAATGCTAACATTAATTTTTTCTGTGTCTGCATGCGTGCAGGCAGCTTTTGTTAGCATTTGTCTATAAAATCATAATAGGTGTCTTTCCTTGTGCAGTGGCTTGTGTGATAGCGGTTTAAGAGACAAAACCAAGCCCTGTCTTTAATATAGTGCTATCAGAGGCATCTCCCTTGGGGAGGGGTTAGGGCCATCTAGCAGACACCTAGATGAGATATGTGCTTCTTTGGAGAGATATTGCTACAAAGCATCTGAGAGAAAGAATGGATGCTTAGTTAATAGATGCGCATAATTACTAATCTGCGATGCTCCTTAATGGGAGATTTTGACAGGCAGTTTTGAGAGGTATCATAAAGACATGCAATAATGCTGCTGAGTTTGTAACTCACTCCCCTGGAATCTTCCAAGCTTAACTTTTATTAGCTGTAATTTATTTTTTTTCCACCTCCAATGATTATTTGGAGAACCCAACCCATTGCTGCCCTTCCTTCCCAAGGAAGGGTGTTAGAACATGCATCCAGATTTCCCTCATCTGCACATGCTGGGCACAGGCACTGCATCACAGCTGAGCAGGACTGGTTCTAGTGGAGGAGAACACCGCTCCTGTTATGAGAGAGGTTAATGTGAAGGAATTACTACAGAAATGAAAAGGAGTTAAGGTGAAAAATCCAGGGTGAGATGGGGTGTTAACACAGCAACACATCTTGGGAGGCCAATCACCCTAACTCAGGCTGGAAGTGTACAGGGGACCATGTTTTGTTCTCACTACTGGGAGCTGCAAAACCACATATAGCAGCTGGATATAATGGAAAAGACCATGAAACTCAGAGGCAAGTGACTGACTGTATCTCCCTCTGCCTTCCCTCTGCATCCCTGCATGCCAGCACAGCTGAGGGCAAGATTTCTGATTCTTGCTATTCCTGTCCTGGAGAGGCAGGGTGGCCTGATTCACCGCTCAGCTGGTTTTGCTCCTCTGATTTCAGGGGATGGCCTAGATGTGCTGCAAGGAATTAACCCCTCGCCCTCCTTCCTGCACTTGCCATTTTCTTGTGAAGTGTAATATCGAAAGAAACCACTACGACAACATGTTGCTGTGCGTGAGAATGATCAGCACAAAGCACAAAAAGCCCAAGCCCTACTTGCAGACTGTTTTGAGTACTTTAAAACAGCCCACATTTGACTTTTGTCCCCGTCCTTCCTTTGGATTTCTATTGTACCTGGGCATCCTGGCAGGAGGCGATCATTCTTGCTGAAATCCCCTCATTTGCCTCGCTGTCCATCCAACATCAAAGCACACCAATGCTTTGAGCAAGCAACCCAGAAGCTCCCAGATTAACACAGCAAAATGTGACTGAAAATGCTCATGAGATCACGCATGTGACAGGTTAATGTGGACTTTTTTTGAAGGTGAAACGGAGGGGCTGAGGTGCAAGGACAGCAAGTGGCACGCTCCCAGCAGCAGCTCCCAATGAAACAGGCCACCGGGTGTCTGCGGCTTTTCAGAAGCCCTGTCATGCATTGCAAACATATTTTGAAAGGTTTTATAAACAAATCCAAAGGAGGTTATTAAATTCATCATTCTGTGTGCAGAAGGCATGAAAAAATTGTTGTGAATCGGGTAAGTAAATAGAAGTCTAACAGCAAATAATAAAATGACATAAATAATACAAGAATGATGACTAGATTGCTGTATTTTGAGCGGATTTCAGACAGATGTGAAACAGGTGGCAATTATTTGCTACAGAGTAACTGCAATTTACTTGAATTAACTCCATAATATATTTTGGCCAGAAATCCTGGTATTAAGGCAATGTTTTCTGAACTTCTTTAGAGAAAAACATCAGTTGTGTATCAAGTTGCATCTCACCACAGCACTCGTGTTTTTTTATTGTCAGTGAAATACAAACATTAAAGCAGATCTCTAAGGTCATACAAGCAGCCAGGGCAGCAATGAGAAGGAGATCTCAGCAGAAAATGGACACTGGCTCCATGCAAGAGCTCCCTTCCTGTGGATTTCACCCCAAATTCCAACAGAGGAGCACACCACATCTCCTGCTGCCATGCTCAGAAATTTCCCTCTGAGCAACGCCATGGGCCAAGCAATGGGCTTGCAGGGTAACTCCTGTGCTTCTGCTTCTGTCACAGACATACCTACTGCATCTCTCCTTGTAAATTAATTAGAATGATGTTCCAGAGGAAACTTCCTCTTAGATTTGGCACACAATTTTTTCAGCACACAATGATGAACAATCTTAATTTCCTTCAGATGATCCCATCAGCTGTATTAATAAATTAAAACACCAAAAATAAGAATAGCAGTGTCTGAAACTGCACTGGAAAAAGAAAAAAAAAAAGAGAAAAAAGCATTAAGCAAAAAGTATTAAAACTACCGTGCAAGGCACGTATTTGCTATATTTAGCCTTTTTACCCTACAGGATGATAATCCTAAAGTGGAAGGAAAAATGTGCTGAATCACTACATCTAAAAAAAGCTATTCTTCTTCAAGCAAAATGTACCAGCCATGTAACACTGAATCTGAGTGCTTTTCACCCTACATTAAAATACTTACTGAACTGAGGGAAATTAAGGAAAACCCGAGACCTTCCCAAATGCATGCTTCAGAGGAGCGGGGAATTAAATCAGAATTCGTGTAGTCAGAAGTTGGTATGCAAATTGTTCTGTGAAAGGAGTGCTCTATCTGTTTGGATAACCCAAAGCTCCATGACCGCTGCAGGACACAGGCATTACACGAACATCAGATCCCAAACTGCCTACCTCATTCAGGGATAAGGCAAGAGACCCAACCTCGGCCGTGCTATTCACACACATTATAATTTAGTCCTGCAGATCCTTCATCCAGTGGCGAGGATGATAAAAATGTGGGGGGAAGAAATGCAGATCCTCGCCGTAATTTGCAAAAGTCTGGTGTAGGAAACTTGTCAAACGCATGGGCAATGTGCATGAACAGAGCAAGCCTCTAAAAATGTAGGCAAATGCTGAATTTTTGAAGACGTATTTTAAAACAGGAGTCATATTTTGTCAGCTAAAACATAATTTTAGAGAAACTGTTCCTACCTTGCTTGAATACGCTATGCTACCATATGGCAATTTCCACCAATGGTGGTAATAATATCTTTTTATAAAAATAATATCCTTTTTCCCCTCAACAAGCTTTACAGATGAGTATAGGAAAAAAAACCACACTTGAATTAAGCAGATGCTTATGACATTCCTCCTGGCCATATAATGTGATTTATTGAGTTACACTGCAGTCTTCGGCTTTTTAACCAGATTAAGGCTGAAAAAGAAGCCAGCAACTAAAACATTTTTCCTTTTTTATTTGTATTATATTTAGTTATGTTGTATTTTTAGTTAAATAAAGTTGTGGAAGAGTACAGAAGCTACAAGACCTAATGGCCCGGATATGTAATTAATCAGATTTGAAAAGAAGGACCATCTATCTACATAAAACAAATAGAATCTACCCTATTAAGATAACCCATTCAAATCACAAACCTGGCTGCTGCTGGTGAGAATATTTTGCTTGGCAAAGGTCCTAAAGGTTCTAAAATTATGTATGCTATTTTTATTTCCTCCTTGGATTGGATTAGTTACTAAGCAACTGAAGTGTTCAGTTCTCTTGGTTAACAGACATACTGTATTTCATAAAATTGGTTACTGTATAGGACCTAAATGCCCGTGAAGAAAAGATAGAATAATGTTTTTTGGGGACTATTTGAATGGTTTTGTGTGATGGACTGTCCCGGCTTACATTTCAAAAGTACATAATTACTATCTGGGTTGCAAGTTTTTTAGAAGTTTTATGTCTAGGCTAGATTTTTAAGAAAAGAGGAATCTCCAAGTCAGCGTCCTACTTGACAAGGGAATTTGATCACTTTTCATTTCCTAAAGATGCCGCTAAGGAATTGGAGGTATATCATCAGTGTAATGCTCTTTGGTGCATTAAACAGAAATAGGACACAGCTTAATAGAAGGAAAAAAAAGGTAAAACCTGGCAGGGAATAAAAAGAAGATGCCCTGAAATAGCTCTCCTTTGGAGTGAGAATGGACAAGAATTCTGTCACAGAGGCAGAATACTGGCAACATCCTTTAAAGCACATCCAGAAGTCCTACCTTTAGCTGATTTCTTGGCATCAGTTGTAAGTACATGTGTTCTTCACACGGTCATACTAGGGTGGAAAAAGTACTTCAGGCCTCCCAGGACTATGAAGCATGCTGCTTACTGATGCTGAAGCCCTATAAAAGCTCCATGGTGCACCAAGTTGCTCAGCTTCACAAACTATCTCCCAAGTGCCCCTTAAACAGTGTAAAATGTGGAGCTGGAGTTTTGATGGTTGATCCCCGTGTTCTTGCTTGTTTGCTTAACCCCAGACGAAACCTCTGGCACCTAGAAGGAGTGATATGCTGGCTTTTACATAAAGTTACTCTAAAAAAGTCCTTGGGAAAATGTGTACCACTAGACACGCCCTGGACCTTTTCTGAAATTAAAGACTGTGCTAGACAAGTCAGCCTGCTCTCCTTCTGAGCCAGCTGACTGCCATGCTTCCACACCCATGGTGTGGTGTGCCTGTGAATCCCAAAGGTTCCCAGACTCTCCTCAGATAGGCAGACCCCACAGATGCTTCTGGGTCAGACACGAAGAACACACACTTGTGTGCCCAGCTGCCACGTCAAAGATCTTCCCTGCTCTTCTGCAGCTTGGTCAGGTGAACTACCTTTCTTTGCAGCCTCCAAGAAAAGACCCTGCTAAAGCCAGCAAAACATTTCTGAGCTCAGGGTGCACTGAGAACCTAACTTGGCTTGCTTAGTTGAGGTGCAGTGAGGAAAAGCCAAGCTCATGTGCAAGGGTTGCCAAGCAGGGCATCTCTTCCCTCTGCAAAGCCCTAGGGAATACCTGGTGAGCAGAGAGACAAAGAGAGGTGCTGGAGCATGTATCAGTCTCACAGCTGCCTATGCCATCAGTTTGTTCTGGGCAATGTGCTTAAGCTCATACACATAAATAGACTCTACTGGATGATGCTAGAAGTAATTTGAAATGCTTAAAGCAGCTACTCCATAAATCATTTGCATTCACTGGGTTCCACCTGGGCCCTCACTGTACTCTCCTTCCTCTGCTTGGCTTGACAGGCAGAGCACAAAATGGGTCACTTTCTGTTCCCTTGAATATTTTATCACTAAAAAGGGAAAAGCAAAAGGTCAGTGTTCAAAGGGATTCCTTGTCTATATCTCTGTGCAACTTCAGCAATCTGGGTAATCTCAGGACCAGACCCTTCAAGATGCACACAAGACCTCTGACAAAAGTCACTGCCCTCATATCCCAGTGCTTTCTCCTGCGTGGCTCCTTGCTGTCTCAAGGATAATATGCACACACACCAAAAATCTACTTGTAGGAACTAAGGCTGACCTGCAGCATGTACTGCACTATTCTGGAAAGTAGTTCAGGCAATTCAGTGCCATCTTTCAACTGCAGGTTATTCTTTAAGCATCACTCTTCTACAAGTTTTAAAACAACACTTAAAAAGAACCATTAATGATGCCTGCGTAGGTACCACTGGATTTCAAGAGAAGAAATGAACCCACCTTCTGCAGCCCATCTGCACTCAAACCTGCTTGCTTAAGGACCCACAGCCTTTGCACAAGCAAAGATCCTTGCCTGAGATCTGACAAATGAGCTATTTCAGAATCAAAGGGAAGGGAAGAAAAATCCATAGCTGTGACGACTCCCACCTCTGTTCTCTGGCCAGCTGCAGGGAGAATGGAATTTCGATCACTTCTGTGGTCCTATTTAAGCCCAAAGCAGGCAGAGCTTTACCAGTGAGAGCCAACACTACAAATGCCATCAGGAACAGTGATGCTTTTTTTCAACCAGATACTGCACCACAAGACAGGCTGCTGCATGACTCAAAATAAATGTACTTTGCGTACATTTGGGTGCAAAGCACATTTAATTTAAATTCCAAGGAAGTCTCAGCTTTTCCATCAGGAATTCCTGGGGTATCATCCTGAGTCAGCTGTGAGGAGGACAGCAGATGAAGAGGATCCTATGGGGAAGATGGAGAAGGAGGGTGAGCAGTGTCTCAGCCCCTACCAAACCAGTGGTGTCGTTTTAAATGATGTTTAAATACCAGTGTTGAATAGTGACATGAACGAAATGTACTGGAAAACACAAAACATTTAAAAATCAGTGGGGAGGTATGAGATGCTGATCTGCAGTTCCAGTAAAGGACAGTCAGCAGTGCCGGTACGCACGCTAGGCTGTGGAAGCACACCAGGACCCCAACACAGAGCAAAGCACAAAGCCAGTCCTTTAGTTAGCTTTCCTAGGGTCAGCTTCTCGTGCTTCACCAACCCTTTGCCTTAATGTACAGTGACACAGCAGTTCCACCCAGAGCATAATGGCTAAGAAAAGCTAACACGATTTCAGGTGTAGGCACTGTTATGCCCAAGAAATAGTATCAGAACCAATGTTTCAGCACCAGAATTGCCATTCTGCAAAATACCTGTCATACCATTTCCTACAATGCCACAAGTGCACAACAAGAAAATTCTTTGGAGATCCCTTTTATCGGATGCAATCCTGCAAAATGTTGGAGCAAAGCTGCTAGGAGGTCTTCATTTTTGACATGTGCATGGTCCTCCTGATTTCAGCAGGGCGCTCACTTCCAGGTCCACCTAATCTACAGCTGAGCTTTCAAAACACACCTTATTTTGAAGTAAAGAAATGAAGCAAGGAGGTTGAACCTTACAAAGGAAGGAATTCTAATAGAAATGCCTCACCAAGCATGAACTTTTATACCTTCAATTTATTTTCCAATACAAGCCTATACTCCTGCAGCTCGCTCCTGTGGGGTGCAATGCACCAGTGACTTCTAGGACTTCCCTGCAGCAGGGGATTGTCATCATCTGCTTCACCCTTGCAGCTTGAGCTCTGACTGCCCACCAGCAGTAATACCCAAACTGCACTACACAGGAACTCAAACTGCACTCTTTCCACTTCCCAAACTGCAAGCATACAAGCCAGGCTGCTGATTTAAATGGGAATACTTGCAGGTTTGCAAAACCAGGTCACAGGGAGGGGAAAAAAAAAATCCTGTTTTGTAATGCCTGGAGAAGGTAGATGTGGGAGAGATGGGGTTTCTTTTCTAGGAAAAGAAATACACAGGGAAACTCAAGTAAAGGAAAATGAAGCCTTGCTTCTGAATCGGGACAAACGGCTGTCTTCCTGGCACAAGTAAATTGAAGGTGAAAGCTTTGTCAGGAGCTGTGCTCTGTGGAAGACAGCTAGAGAAGAAGAATTTAAGATTTCTGGGACAGGAAGAGTCACAAGAGATGAACATTGTATGATTTAATTATCCAACTGGAGGGATAAATTAAGCTTTTGACTTGGAGTTGCATATAAAGAGAGCAATTAGACTTCTCTTTAAGAAAATTAGCATACGGTTTAAGAAGGGAGTAGTAATTTAAAATGCTAGTATGAAATTGTTACTTATATGCAATGGTAATAGATCTGTACGCTAGACAGACTGAACTAGGTGCTCCATTGTTTTATATCACTATTCCTTTTCCAAAGCCAGCAGACCTCGAGCTGGTTTTTACTGTTGCAAGATGTGCCCCAGTAAGTCCATTTTCAGTGTGGACACAGCCTCCACCAAAAGTCACAGAATTTTTTTCCATTTCCAAACCCACACTGCTGCTGTTTATCTTGGATATGTATTATTCATAGATTATTAATCCCCTTAAAATAGGTCTGTGCTGTGAATCTGCTATTGAAATGAGCTTTACATATATGCACATATGCTTAGCTTGGGTTCAGGTTTTCATGATAGACTTCTGTACAACAGTAGCCTGTATTAATCCACTCTTCTTATAAGGATGCATGTGTGTTTGCATATACCTGTACCTATCCACCCTTACTCTCCAGGCTCTGCTGGCACTGCATTAAACAATTCCAGTAAGATGAAGTTGTTTCAAAAAAAAATCTGCCAAAACATCTCCATCAAGATTCAGATTTCTCAAGTGGGTTAATTAGTACAAATCCTCTGACCAAAATCAAACCCTACCAATCTATTCTAGCTAGGGAACAAACCCTAAATAATTATAAAAATACTTAGTTATTTATTCAAAGTTTAAATTAAGTTATATTCCACGTCAGAAGGATATATAAGCTTTTTTTCTACACTGTGCGCCAACTTGCAATAAACTATGCTCCCTGTTTGGAAACCTACCAAAAATTGTTGAGAGAGATTTCATCAGTACAGGGACGAGCACTTTTGACCCCGTGTAAGATTCTGCTATGGTATTCCTATTTGAACAAGTAACAATTCTGAGGAAGTCGATGTTTGCTCTGCTATCGTATTTCTATCTAGTAGCACTTTCCGGAGCGAAGAAATTGCTCTATCATGCGTGCAGAAGCACTTGGCTTGCACATAAAAAGTCCCTGGAGGGTTAAAAAAACAACAACCCACCACTTTTTGAAACCCTATCAACATGCACACAAATTGCACAGCAAAGAACTGGCTAGTATAAATTTGAATGCATTTAATACCAAAGTAAGGAGCAAGACAGTAACTCTGAAGCAACAATCCATCCTCTTTTTGCGTACCTTACTGTCAAATAAAATGCTTAAAAAGAGCATTCATTTTCTATTTATGATCTTTTACCAAGGACTTTTATGGTCAGATAATTAACTTCTCTAATGAAAAAAAAAGAAAAAAGAAAATGTATCAGTGCAGGTTTTTCTGCATTTAAATAAGCATACATTAGTTTAATTTTCATGTTTGAAGCCCTGGGATCTCAGTAGTGAAAACCTAATGTGATTTGACCTCTTTTATACAGAAAATAGGTCAATGAAAAGAAGATATAACATCTGCAGCTCTACACATTTCCTACATTCACCAAGTTTTTATTGCTAGTAGTTCTGGAGGGGAAAACATCAAGAGTAAACACACACGTGAAAGGTCTCACTGTGTTAGTCACCAGTTAGGAACTCCATTGTGTACATAACTTCTCACTATAACACACCACCAGAAATGACTGGGATGTACATTTACAGTGAAAAAGAGCAGCTCTGCCTTTTATAAATCAGATAGCGTGACTTTGAGCTGAATTTCAGCTGTGAACATTTGGAGACTGTAAGAGCAGGAAGCATCGTGACGACTGAGGCTGCTGTGGGGAAGCTTCCTTGGTTGGATGTCAACTGCTGGGGTGGCACTGGCATTAATTGATGCTGATGTGATCTTCATCTGCTCCCAGAGGACTGTTCAGCCAGGAGCAAATGTGTGTTTGGGCTGCAGCTCTCAGGGACACACCCCAAAAGCCTTGTGCCAGCAGGAACAGACCTGTCCACGCACACATTACACTGGTGTTCCCCCCAGAACAGATCTCCCACTGATGGGCAGGAGCAAGTCTTTAGGAAAAGGAATATTTGTGCTTTTCTGTTCCTATGCTGACACTTGCTGCTTGGATAAACATTCAGGTGATTGTTTGTTTATTTTTTCCTTTATCTGTGCAAATCTTTGAAAACACTGCCCTTTGGCAGCAGGTTTTTGGAACAGCTGCCAAGATGACAGGTGAATATTTATCTCTTTGTGTGGTTTAGTATGTAACTAAAGGGTAGTCCCTGTCTCCCACTCTGCAGGTCAAGCTCATATGGTCCAGGCAGCACTTCTGAGGAAGCTGTAGAGCTGTAGGGAGCGGGCTAGGGCTGCCAGATGGCAAATTTTCAAAATTATCATCTATCTATCTATCTATCTATCTATCTATCTATCTATCTATCTATCTATCTATCTATCTATCTATCTATCTATCTATCTATCTATCTCCCAGTCCCTGGTGCCACCCCATCATGGAGCTTCAACTGTGAACTCCAGTGGTAAATTAATTCTCTCCCCTCCTTCTACTCAGGGAAGTTGCCACTCACATGCCAATTTAAGTTTAGAGCTATGCATCACCAAACAAGCCCCAGAAAAGGGGAAGACATCCAGACTGATGTTAAATGCCTCGCTCAGTGTGAAATGCCAGCAGCAGAACTGGAAATATAAGCCTGGGTTGCACATGGTGCAGACTGTAGCGATGTTTGCTAGTTTAAAGTTTGGCATACACTTCTGAAAATGAGTGCATGGTGAGGAATACACTGGAGTATTCAATGCCTTGTGTTTTCTTCTAACAACATCACCAGTAGCCCATATAAAAGTCTACTCAGACTTAACTGTTTTGAAAAGGCAAAAGATCACGTTATTTCCAGGTGAAACCAAAATTTCTCTCCCACCCCCTTCTACATTCAGGCAAACTGGGTACAAAGTATCATGGATATAACTTAGCAAATACAGATACAAACATTTTTTGTATTGTACTTACTGTACTTATGTACAAATACAGTACAAATACTTACTTAATACAGAGTTTTTATAATACACTGGCCCAAGTTTTTCTTTGTATAACATTGTGGGATGCCACAGTCTTACAGGGAGAAATGTCTCCCTGTCAATCCTCTACCTTGCTGTACATAGGAACGGTGTGTCTGAATTACTGCTAGCATGGGTGTGAAATATATTAACGCAGATCTTACAAAGGCTAGTTTTGGAGGTTTATAAAAACCTGTATATTCTGCTGAACAATTAGTTCTGGCAGCAAGGCCTTTAATCCAATAAAACCTCATTATGTCAATAACAGACCCCATGCAACATGCAAATCATACAGCTTTGGTGTCAACTCCCTGCCTGTTCAATGTTAATGAGAAGAGCTGAGGGGGGCTTTTCAGGGGTTTGGACACTGCTTTGCTTCAAATGAAATTTTGTTTGATTTGCCTTTTTTTGGCAGCAGCCCCTAAAACCAAAGGGCCCCATGGCATCCCCAAAGCACATTGGGACTGTTTGTGTGTGATGTGCGCTCCAAAGAGGTCAGAGCCAAGACCAGTGCAGTGGCCACTGCTTCTGGCTGTTCTCTTGAATTTTAACACATTCAAAGCAGGACAAATCCCCTTCCCTTTTGCCTTCCAGTAGCTTCCCTCTCACCCCAAGATCACTAGCCTCTCCCCTCATTGCATCAGTCTCAGCCACACAGAGATAAAGACTCTGATTTGTTTTTCAGGAGCTAGGGATAGAGAGGAAAGAAAAAAAAAATCAAAAGGGAAAAAAACCAGACAAAAGCACCAGTTATGGAGGAATTCAGTGTTTTCATCACCTCTCCCCCCATCCCCAGCTTTAAGCATGAGCTCCAGTCAATTCCACCCAGACAATAAAGTCATTTGTCACTCAAGGACCCGCACAGGTTCAATACCTGATGTAAAGCAGATGATTGCTTCCATTGATTCAGATGAAATATCCAAGCCGAGCCGCAGCCGGCCGTGGCTAGAGCGCATGCGCCATTTGTGATGGTTTAATAAATAAACCATTGATTATAAAATGGAGCCTGATAAACCCTGACGGGGCACATCTGCAGCTGTACCTCTCCTCTGACTCCTGTAATTAATGGCTTAGTGCTGTGCCACTGTTAAGTGAGGACCCGCTCATCTAGAAGCAATGGCACATGTTAGCGGCATTTATGCAAATGAGCATAATTACCGTGCCCGGCCTGACTGACAAGGTCACTCCTTGCTGTGGCCGAGATTTTCTTGGTGGAGACCATCAGCGTTGGCTGGGGATGTCTTTCCACAAGACAGACCATTTCTTCAGCTGCCCGGGAACACAACAGGATGTCAGGCGGGCAGGAGATGAGTCCCATAGCAAATGGGGATCTGAGCCCTCAAATCAAGCACCCATCAGAAGATGCTGAGTGAGAGATGCAGGAACTGACTGGGCTTTGGATGGTCTGCAGGCTGGGAGAGGGACCATCCTACTCCTGGTCACAGGTTGAAAAGAAGCTTCACATAAGATGCCCTTTGACAAATAGCACCTCACAAGCCTGAAAGAGAGATCAGGGCAACTGCAGACAGGTCCTTCTCCTAAGGAACAAAACTACTGCCTTGTTGTGAACAGTTATTTAAATTACTTCTTTTTCTCTTGAACAAGTGCGTGATTTAGAAGGACACAGCCAGGAAATGCTCTTCCCACCACTGTGATGCACAACCCCAGAGCTCAGCCATGACTCAGAGGCCTTCAGCCACAGTCCCCAGCGTTGCCAGCTTTCGCCTCAATCTGCATGGATGACATCAGGAGAGAAATATTATGTCTCTCTGTAACTGATATATATGCTTTTCCAAGAATATATTTCAGTATCAAGACAGGCTAATACATGTGCAGTTAGCAGTGGAATTGCTTCACTATTTACCAACCTATTAGACTCTCCAGTCAAAGGAAGGTTCCAACCACCAGACAAATCTCATACAATAGCTAACCATTTATATGAGACTCATTTAATTTCATAGTATTTTAACAAGGTTGCAGCTTCCTCATGACATTCTTCTACTATTTCACGGCAAACCACCACACCCTCAAAAGGTAAATATATCGCAGAGGAGAATGGCAGAGAGATGCAAGGAAGAAGGGATTTGTCTTAAATTTTTATTTGACTCCTTCTTCCCTTACTGGAGACAGGAACAGACACATAATGAAAAAAACCCCAGCTCAACACACATACACTAGATTTTAACATGGTGAATTCTTGTAATGTAAAGGGGTGACTTTGCCCATTTCAATTTAAATGGAAAATGAGCTTTCTTTGCATACATTTATGTGTAGATCTACAAAACCCATTAAATAACATGCGGGGATTACTGAGTAGTGTCCATCAGAAAGTATTCATCTGAGTTAATTCTCTTTCCAAAATGAAATAAAGTGCAACAATAAATAACAGCAAATGTGTAATTCAATGTAAAGTCAGGATCAATCCTTTCTTTCATTAGACTTTGTACAGTATATGTGCTATGCATTTTTAATACCTTTAAATAATTTAGGAGAAATTGTGCAGAATAAGACTGACAGGAAATAGTCTAAACTCCTAATTTTAGGAAACAGCCTATAAATTCAATTCCAGGAGGACATAACTTCTTCATTCAAGGTAAATTGTTGTTGTCACACCCAGAAAAAAAGATGCAGCATTGTATCTTATTACTCTAATCTATTACATTTGCTACTTTAATTTAGGAGAGTACCACAAAGCTGACAACCAAAGAATCACAGCCTGGGACCTCAGTGTGGTATATTCTGTCCAACCACTGCAGAATGAAGAGCAGCAATCTAGAATTTGAAAGCTTAAAGCAAAAAATGGCTTCTTTTATAAGCATGCACCAGCTTCTGATTTTTGGCAGCTACAGCAAATGCATTTCTGAGTCTTTCCATTTTCTTGCTGGCTGGTTGTTAGCTGTCTCTCTCCCTCCTCCCCACCTGTCACTCCTGACCCTTATTTCCTGCACGCAGTTTTCTGTCCTTGCCTTGGATCTGATGTGCCTGATAAAGCGGGCATGCAGGATGCTGATTAGCGCTGCCGCCTTTAAGGTTTCCCTACCCCATTTCTCAGGAAATCTCGCACAAACGCCTATCTCCAGCCAGCACATGTAGCAGGGATGCAGCGGCTCACCTCTTATTTCAGAAACACCTGCAGTAAATCAGAGAAAAGCTCTTAGCCCAGGTGTTGAAAGGCAAGAGCGTAACAGCCTGGCTGAAGCTGGAACTTGAATCCAAATCCCGCTGTGTGCTTGTACTCCTCCCTTCAAGCTCATCATGGTGAAGGGTGGTAGTGGGTCCATGGAGGGAAAATAAAAGGCAAAGCGTAATGCATGAGCTTAGTCAGGCAAAAAGCATTGCAAATGAATAACTCTACTCACACAAGCAGTCTCCATAAATCCCAAATCATGTTTGTGTTCAAATACTTCCTCCCACGGCTGCAAAATGTGTGAAGAGGCTGAGAAAGTCACCCATAACTACAAGGATTCACACCTCTTAAAGCTGTCCTTATTAAAAACAAACTGTATTTACCAAAACAGTACACAAGCAAATTCAGCTGTCTCCCTTCCTTCAGTCATCGCAGGGAGAGCTCCAGCTCCTCCAGAGCAGACCAAGGATATGCTTTTCCAGCCAAGGGGGTTGAAACAGCTTCCACTTCGACTTGGGGGATTCACTGCAGAAACTACCTGTGTTTAAATCACATTTAATGTGTTTAAATCACATTTTATACCTTGTGTCACACCGACAAAATAATTTAGCAGCCTCTTCTGGCTGTAAAATCTACCTACCTATTGCATCACAGGTGGTAAATCTTTTTACCAAGAGAAGGGTAAGCTTGGCCTTGATAAACAGGGCTTTTTAAAACCAATCAACCACAGCCCCACGTAATCCAGTGTGTGAGGAATTTATCATTGTGAAAAAGATGAGTTTTGGTAAAATCTCAGAGCCTGCAACTTTTGATGAGTTTGTACTAAGCTCTAAAAGACTATGTAAAAGAATGCTTCTTGCCATAAAACACTATTATATTTGAAGAGGAAATTGTATATAACAAGGAAGAGTGTATGAACTCAACTCTACTATAAGCTAAAAATACCTAGTTTAGCACAGTGTTTCAGAAACTGAACCCTGAACATGAAAAATGCAGCCATTACACAGCATCCTGCCCTTCAGAGACCATATCAAGTTCAGCCCAAACAAAACCAAAGAAAGAAAATGCTGCATCCTGTTCCACTCAGTCCGAAGGGAACTAGAATATTTTAAAAAGCCTAACTGCCCTTAAACTCCACTTAGAAACTTACACAACAGCTAGTTATAAATGAAGTAATGGATTTCACGATTCCACGTGACAATGTATTTAACAGGACGACTTGTGTGCACAAAGGCAGAAATTTAGCTCTCTGTCCTTTACATTTAGAATAAGTGCCCGATATGTTATTCTCCCCCAAGCTGGTGTTTGCACATAACACCTCTCCTGAGAAGCCCATGTCTCTGATGGGGAACTGCTGAGCCACAGCCCTGCATTTCATGGCCAAAACAGCAGCTCTGAAGCCTCCTGCACTTTTGTCTCAAAGACAAGCAGCCCAAGGCATTTTTCCCACACAGAAATGGACACAAGACTCGGAGGTATCATTGAGAAAAATACATTTTGATCTCTGAGGAGCTGTGCAAGATTGGGATGCGCAGTGCTTGGTCCGGGTTAGGTCCCAAGCACAACACTTTCAGCATAGACAGATCTTCAAAGCACTTGTATCTTGGAAAAGTTTTCTCTGCCTGGTATCTCCTGCTCTTATAAAGCAAAAAAACCCAACAAAAGAAAGACCAGGGGAAATGTTTTCTATCCTCAGGGGAAGAAGCCCAGTGTATTCCCTTTAAGAGCAAACTGAGGATAGGAAATTCAGTAAAGCATAGAACAAATGTCTTTCTCAGTTTTCAAACAGGAAGCACACTTCTGGTTTTCTTCTGCACATGCAACACCTCTCCACCTGACACTGATCTAATGTTTTGAATTTCTCAGCAGTTTCAAACCTAATTAAAAAAAAAAATCTACTTAGCAGAAAGATGTTTTCCTCTTTTTTACTGCCAAATCTTTCCACCTCGTTACTGGCTCCAGATGTGAAGTGTGCAATGCCCAGGGAAATAGTGACAGATTTAAGAGCTAGCCCCTGATGGCCATGCAGCATTTCAGACTGGCACTTTGGGACCAATGTGACTAACTGGGAGGTTCACAGTTTTCCAAATGAACACAGAATAACAGCTTTTCCTTTCTCATCTGGACCCAGCAGCAGAAGGCATCCAACTTCTGGGGAACAGTAATGTAAGAGTGCTCCCATACAGCAGTAGCAGATATTTTTAAACCGCTTTTCTATAAAGTCATACACTGCATAGAGCCAAATAATTTTTTTTTTTTTTAGTCCTCACGTAAAGTGACCTGCATAACTTAAAAAAGCAGCTTTATTATCTAATAAAACCTTCCATCACACTGAATCACCCTGTGCCTTCACACACAGAGAAATAAAATGTGTGTGTGTGTGTGTGTGTGCACACGCAGCCCTATCACGTATCCTTGCGTTTCACCATCTGGCATCCTTCTAGGGATTAATAAAAGAAAAATAAAATTAGGTTTAAAACACCACATATGCACCCAGGGAATGAGAACTCTTACAGAAGGTTTTAACAACCTGCGTGGAGGCGCTACGGGACGGGCAAGGCAAGCCAGCTAAGGCTGCGAGCGCATGTCAGGAGCACAAAATGCACATTTATCAAGTCAGCTGGCACACAAAGTTACAACTATTTGCGTTTATGTAGCATAAGTAAGCTGCAGACCAGCACGACTGATCGAAGCTTGCTCGAGTCCGGAGGAATTGAAATACGACAAATGGTAATGTGACAGAGAAATGTCAAAATAGATGAGGAATTACACATGCCAGCGATTGAACAAAAACTAGCTGAGATTAAGTCGGAGACAAAGATGAAATGCCAGATTGCCTAAAGCTAATTATCTGGACAATTAATGGAATGCCTGCAACTCGTTTTGATTATTAAGAGCACAGTCAATCGGAGAGAGGACAAAGCTATTTGCAAGAGTCCGCGCTGATTTCCTCGGAAGAGGATGATGGCAATGAAGTGGAAGAAATTTGTACCCTGGAGATCACTAAGCCAGCTGCTAAACTATGGTACAGCCATGTCACCTGGTACCAAAATGATACCAATCGCTTTCTTGGACTCTCCCTGGTGTCAAAATTCAATGCACATCTCATTTCCAAGCCGATAATTTAACCGGCATACTAGATAAGGAAAAATATTTGTGTGTCTTTGATGCTGCAAATAAGACACATACGAGTAAGTAATTCTATGCCCTGACCTGCCAGAAATTAAAACTGAACTTCCTCCTGCTCTCCCTTAATTTCTTCATGCACCAGTTTTCAGGAAATTCATGCATTCTTCTATATTTATCAACTCAAGAGCTAAATGTGGTTCCCAGATAAATTCTTTATGTGATGACACTTCTTAAACTGGCCACAGACCAGCCAGATACTCACTCAGCTAATACAAGGGAATATCAAGATGTTTAATAAAAATATTCACTTGCTTAAAAAAAAAAAAAAGAAAAAGAAAAAAAAAGAAGAATGGGTTCTAATACCAAATACAGAGAGACTCTTTGAAGAGTTATCTGAGCCTTTTTCTGTTACTGGTACAGGACTGCCTTAGTATCTGGGATGAGAACTACCCGGCAGGTTTCCCTTCTAAGCCCACATTTGTGTCAGTAAAAAGCACAGAGGCCACATTCTTTTGAAGACACAGTACTACATTTTAGCTCTTTTCCCCCACTCTAGTGAGAACCTGGGAAATATGTATGCATTCACCACTGCCATTAAGCATCACATCCATCAGTCGAGAGCCACTTTACAGAGAGTAGAAATAGATGTGACCCAGTCCTGGTGTTTCTCTGAAGGGCTTCCCCGCAGACAGTCCCTTCCAATATCAGGTGTAAATCAGAGCCCACATCTCAGCTGAGCAGGGCCTGTAGTGCAGACTGCCAAGCCCCAGCTCTGCCAGAGGGTGAGCAGCATGGCCACAGCAAGACCCACTCACCAGCCAGGAAGAATCCAGGGCCTGGATTTGTTCACTTGGGCTCTGGCATTGACTGACACAGTTACGCTGCTTTCAGCACTTCAGTAATTCTTTTGCACACATGTATATTCATTTTGGAGCTTTTGACATCGTGTAACTGCTCAAGATGTAGGAATTTCCAGAGCTGCCTTGATCCTGAAATGAGGATGTCTTTCAGCATAGGGATCAAAAAGCCAAGCTGTTCCTGCTTTGTGGTTAAGTTTAGCTTTGTTGCCTTAAAAAGCAAGAGCCTAGAAGACAGCACGTGCTAGAGAATGGACTACAATCTGCTGTGCTTCTTGGGACAGGCCCTTCATGAGGTTTACAGCAGTTTAACACCCCATGCAGAGATTAAAACTGGTTTTACAAACTCAGTTCCTGACCAGGCACTGTATTTTACTGAGGGGAAGGCAGCCAGCTTTGCAGCAGGGAAACCAGCTTCAAACAGAGGTAATAGAAGGGAGCCAATGCCTTCAAACACACTTCATCCATCCTTGGATGGTGGAGATAAGATGTTGCACTGGGGAACTGCACTTCCTATTTTATTCTCTGCACAAGAGGGGCTGAGAAAGGGACCAACATTCAGGGATTTGGAATTGATGTGCTACCTCAGCAAAAAGCTGTCTGGTGAAAAAACACAGCTCTGCTGACTGGTGGGTGAAATGGCAATGGGCAGCAATCTCAACACCAGAATAAAGCAATTTTGGTAAAATCCCCAATGAAGTTTGCAAATGCAAAGAACACTTTGCACATTACCCAAGAACAACTGCCTTTGTCCCTGCTAAACCCCGACTCCCAAAGTCTCAACACCAGAATAAAGCAATTTTGGTAAAATCCCCAATAAAGTTTGCAAATGCAAAGAACACTTTGCACATTACCCCAAGAACAACTGCCTTTGTCCCTGCTCCCTGTGAAACCCTGACTCCTAAACTCATCGGTGATAGCAATCTGGAGAGGAACTCCAAGCAGGATGGGTGGCCACCTCCTTTCATCTCAAAGTATTGCTAGAACTCAGCCCACACTCAATTACCACCTGCAGGTAGTTACAAGCAGAAAATATTTCAAATCCACAGGCTTAAAAGGCATTTTTTTTCCACCAAAAGCAAAAAGTACCCTAAATGCTTTTGGCCATTTGTTAAATATTAGGAAGTTTTTCAAATTATTTCATCTTGCTAACAGGTAGGGGATTTCCAGACCCTAAATAAATAAATAAATAAATCAGAATTTCATCCTTCAGATAGGTCAAATCTCTTTTTGCCATTTTAACTGATTTACACTTCTGAGATGGCGATTAACATCTCGGTCAGAGACATCAGAGTAAACAAAAGCTCTCAGCACATCAGGTCCTACCACTGTTTGAAGAAAGGGCTTATACTGCTCTCAGCTTTTATTCTGGTTTGCCAAAACAAAGAAATCAGCTGTTTCCCAGGGGAGACATGACAGGCACACTGATTTTCAAAACACAAATGTGATGGAGACTGGTGCAAAATCAGACATACACAAGGAATTCACAGCACCCTGTCCTGCAGACTGAAACCAAGGCAATGAAGTGGGGAACAAAGCACACTGCAATGTTTGGAGTGGCTCAAAAACCTGGTATGTCTGTGTCTGCCACTGGAGCAATTTTTTTCTGATCTTTGCTCACAAAAGATGATTTAAGGATCTGAATGATTTTTTTTTCCCTTCTCAAAATAGCATGTCAGAATAATACATGCTTCTGCTGGCCCCATGGGAGACATGGGAACTGTGCCAATCCATCACGCTGATACCACAGTCCACCAGTATCTACCATGCCTGTGCATCTAAAAGGTTAAAAAAACCTTTAGGTTTTGTGATAGGATATTTTTTCCTTTATCCCTGTCTTAAAAATAGTGGGAAAATTACACAATCTGTACCCATTCTTGGAGAGGCAATGCAAGGGGAAGAAACATCATTGCTGTACCCCAGATTTCTTCACAGGTTTGACAAACCCTGAGCCATTGGGAAATAGGAGTGATCAGGAGCTGAGTGCTGCCCTATGCTTTGATTCCCCTCGTACCAAACAGAGCTAAAGAGACTACAGAAATAAGTATTGTAGGCTCCCGTACTACAATACATCCATCTCAAACACAGACGTGAAAGATCTTGCAAGAGTGAGGCTTTGGTAAAGTGACAACTCTGTATTTAAATGATGATTTGTTTGGACAAGGTTTTCAGGAGGAATCCTGCACAGCAGCTGTTCCCAAGGAGCTCAGCACGAGCCAGAGTGCTCATTTTATCCTACCTTTTCATAGCCTTGAAAAACATGGTAGCATTCTCTAATTGACTACTCTTTTCATATCTCAGGAGAGATTTTTTTCCATTACAAAATGTAACTTGTATTCTGAATCTCACAGATCTTACCTAGAGCAAGAGACAATACATAAGCGAAGATGTCTCCTTTTCCAAAATTCTGCCAGAGTGGACTTAAGAAAACAGTAACATTTTTAGACACTTAAAATCCCCAAATGTGAGGAAACCAAGAAAGCTTAAAAAAAATACACACATGCACATACTTGATTTAAATGATTAAGTCCTACTCATGAAAATGAATCTGGTATCTGCATAAGAGGTGACCCACATGATAACCCCGTGGTCCCATTAATTGCATTTATTCCGAAAGTCTAATAACGTTATCTTTGGCCCCAGCTTCAGCAGCCTGTAATTTAACACAAGCACCTTTTCTCAGCATGCGAATCAGGTACTAACACCGCCTCTATCAACCCCTTTTGTGCTTCTAAATTAGAAAACCCAAATGTCGTTTTTCTTCAGATATGAAACACAGTCAGCATTGCTGTAAAATAAAAGAGCAATTAACTTTGCAAGAAAACTGTTGTGCAGGAGTGAAATACAGTACTTGAAAAAGTGGCTAAAATCTAAAACTCTTCCTACAAATGATATCCCTTAATCAGGCTAAAATGACAGAACACAGCTTTAGATACTCCTGAAAATTAAAACAAAATAAAAAAATTAAACTAGTGGAAGATATTCCTCCCACACACTAATTTGCTTGCTGGGCTTTCACTGCTGCACGGTAAGAAGTCTTGTTGCTTTGGTAGTTGAAAACTGGCTCTGTCTCCCTGCCACCTTCCCTCTCCCCAAATGAGCCCTAAACAGCTAATAAATATTAGCACAGAATTTCTCATGGTTTCCTTTATCACTCAAATGACAAAAGAAGTTTTATGAATTCTCTGAATAAAATTCAGGCTGGAGCTGCCCTAGCTGAAAAGACAAAAAGAAAGCTAACATTAAGGGACTTGAAGTTGATAAGCATTTTAAAATACAAAATTATCTTGGCTTTGACCCTTCTCTAAAATCAGCCAAGATTTTATAACTTGGTAAAATTAAATGCCTTATCAACACACAACTGACTGCTACCCAGCAAAGATAAATTATCTCATTAGTGCCATAGAAATCAGATGAGGCGTGCATAGTAAGTGACATATTAAATGCAATTAGAAAACCCTACTGAAGTGATGTTAGTGACCTGACACATGACAAAAAGCCCCAACGAGGCAATGCAGAATCCAGGCTGGAAGATGTGCTGATATTATTTCTATGCAGCAGACATCAGATACAAAACCACTACTTAGCCACCAGTAAAAATCCCAGAATCAAAAGGGTTGGAAAGGTTTAAGAAATTACTTCTATGCAAAGAAGGGGATATTTCTGAAAGGAGCAGAGCTACCCACTAATGCAGCAATCTGCAATGGCTGTGATGGGATGAGCAGGTTGGGAGAGCTGCCTTCCTGCACTGCTCACCTCCAGCCTCATGTGTGCACACAGTGCCCATCAGTTGCCAGACATAAGGCAGGTTCCCACTTTTCACATCTGCAGTGGTAATTTTCCAATGCTAGCTATCATAAAATGAGAATGCGGGAAACACATGGCTTAAAGAAACCTCCTCCCATCTCCTGTCAGCAGTACCAGTGAACTAAACCCTTCCTGACCAGCATTTATCCAGCTCTCCTCAAACTCCCCTGGTGCAGGAATGCTGCAATCAGACGCTCTGGTGCTGCTCTCCCTTCTCTGCTGCAAAGTTTTTTACTCAAATCTGACCTATATTTTCCTTGCTGCAACTTACTGCTCTTTATCCAACTCACAGCAGACACATCACAGGCCATTCCTTCTCTCCAGCAGGCATTTACACCTTCCAGGGTCACACAGCCCAGCCAAGAGACCCGATGACAGCTTCCATGATTTCAACTTGCTGTCCCACATCCTATTTCCTAAATATGTTGTCATTCTTGTTTAACCTTTGCCCTTCCCTATATTTTCCTCGAAGGGTTGTGCCCCAAAGCAGACACACAAAGGCCCCAGCTGAGTCCTTCTCAGGACCAGCTACCTTAGAAGATTAATCCATGTGTTGCACCCGCTACGCTGTTCACGTCCAGCAAGCTGTCAAATTGCTCAAGTATGTCACTGCCAACTAACACCTAATTTTCAGACTACAGAAAGACACCCCTCAGGAGTCATCCCCTGCTTGGACAGTGAATTGGGCAGCCAGAACACTACCCTTTTCACTTGCCTCATGGAACTTCACACTCCACAAGAGTAGGGTGTGCCAGTGGACCACAGAAAGACTGCTACAGCCACCTCCCCTACAGGGAGCTGTACCTGAAGAAGTGCTGAACTTCACCTTTCACCATCAGCCTCTCACACCATCCTTGGTGCCCACTGCCAAGCTCAGCTGGAAGGCAAACCACAACGCCTGACCCCAACCACTGATATGAAACAACCCAGCCAATGTCCACAACAAAGCACCTGCTTCCCGTCAAACAGCTCAGCATCTCTCCAGGAACCTGAAAATGAGGCCTCTGCAATTTGGTCTCTGCTTGAGGAAGAAGCTCTGAGGAGGGCCTAGGGATAGCTCTTCCCAAAACACCATCTTGGTGGCTGGCTAAAAGGATTTTTCTTTTTTCTGGGTTGTGGGTTTTTCCTTCCCTCCCACTTCTGACTTGCATTAGACTTTTACAGTGAATTTGAAATGCAAACTCCTCTCCAGGCCACAGAGCCAAGGGAGCCTCGGGTTGTGGGTTTTTCCTTCCCTCCCACTTCTGACTTGCATTAGACTTTTACAGTGAATTTGAAATGCAAACTCCTCTCCAGGCCACAGAGCCGAGGGAGTCTCCTCTGGCTGCAGCCTGCAGCAACACAGCTCTCTGCTGCACCTCTATCTCAAACAGAACTTGAGTAACAATGACATGCTAGAAAAAGTAATCAAAAACTCTGTTAAGTTTCATGAAATCAAGTCAAAGCAACGTACACTTGTACCTGGTGCAAACAGGCATTTTACAGTTTTTATACTCTTGGGGATTATTATATCAGTGATGGAGAGCCTCATTTCTACAGGGAAAAAGACAAGAGGCAAACTGCAGCCTCTTGTCTTCTTGCAGTCTGAATGACATGGGGCCTTGCTACAGAGCTCCCTGCTCTTTTTCATCACTCATCAACCTCATTAAATAAAAGAGGAGGGGAAGGGTTTGAAAAAAATCCTGGTACCTCTACTTCATGTTGCTAGCAAAGGAAAAACACAAACATGTACTTTTTACATGCCGTTGTCAGATGATCCAGCGATTTTTTTCACCTATTGAAATGAGTCAGCTTGAAAACCTTCCCTTAATGCAACTTTTAGCTGTCATTAGCACTTTTGTGAGGGGCACTGCTGGTGTCAGATGTGGAACAACCATGTCATAGAGGGAATTTTCCAAGCATGCCGTTTCATTCCGCAATAAAACAAGTTATGCTGTTCACAGAATTACTTTTTGTCCATCACTTTACTTAGCAAGACAGGCCATTACAATTTCTGTCCTTTTTCTTTCTCTGTACAGTTCATTTTTGTTCCTCCTGGAGGTTGGGAAGCAAATTACAAATTGACTGGTTTGAATCATCAACACATAGAGGTGCAACACTGTTTAACTGTAGGTATGTTGCTGGAATGCAGTTCTCTATTTTAATATATTTATTTTACCCACAAAATTAATTATTGGTGACAGCAGGAAACAGAAATTGCCCACAGAGATCACTGCATTTTTAAGTGTATGATAACATGGAAAAATTACATACAGAAAAAAGATTTCAGCGTGTTTAGTTCTGTTTGTGGGCAGTGTTCAAATACCTGGGTTTTAAATTTGAAAGGTTAAAATGTTTAATAGGACTAATTTGGTGGTCTGCATTATTCAGTAGGGATATTTTGAGGCATTACAGAATGTCTCTTGTGTTGCCCGAGATACAAGCCACTGAAATTGAGATGAGGGTTTGTTATTGACCAGAACCAATTATTTCTACTGGGAGAAAAGATCAATTTGTGATAAGAATTATAAAGAAATAACAATGATAAGAATTTGAGAAATTTTGACCTTAGTGTAAGTGAATATTCTCCTTGGAAAGATTTGAATACAGTCTTTTATAAAGGAAACTAATAATAATTTTTAAAAAGGCAATTTGCATTACCTTGATGAACAGAAAACACTAATAAATTAATGTTCTGTATTCTGGATGCCTTAAAACAGAGCAGGGTTTGAACTCATCTGTCCATGTGTACATAAGAATGCCAAATAAGCTTTCCTCAGTTTACAGAGATTCTTGCATACCACAAACCCTGCTGGAAGAGAGCTCCTGCAGAAGTGCTGGTGCTTCTGCCCATCTACTCACAGGCTCACCTTTAACTGCCCTAGGAAAGAGATCAGTCAAGAGGCTCACACTCGAACTCCACTAACCCTTCTGCCACAAAGAGCGTTCCTTACTGGCTTCTACTCTTCCCTGCTTTTTTTCTATGTGGTAAAAACCATCACCTTTTCTTAAAGAACAACATCTAGGTGCTCACTCAGTGATGCTCAGAGCTGTTTTTAGCAAAGACTGCTGGGTTCTCAGGTTCACAGCCCTCTTGCACCATGTGATTCCTGCCTGCCAAGGCAGCAAACCATGTTTGGATTCACACGTAGCACAGATCCAGCCCACAAAGGCAGCTTGGTTACTTCCTGAGAGACCCCACTGGACTCAGAACATGCAGCATTTCCTCAGCTCAATCACCCACAAGTTTCCATGAGATTTTAGCTTTTTACTTCCCTTCAGTCAGCGTGAAGTTAGTCTGATCTTCAGTCTCACATCATCTTTGCAGTGCTTCTGCCCTGTTTTCCATCCTATTCAGCTCATTGTCTCCTTGCTTGCTCCCCTTTATCTTCCCTGTTCTCTTGAGAAAGTCTCCACTGCAGAGCCTCCTCCAGCAAGGGCTGGACAAACCCTGCACTGCTAAACTGGGGGACAGATAACAGAGTCATGGGTGGCCACAGGGCTGGGTCCAGCCCTCATTGCTTCAACTACAACAAATTTAATACTAATATATGCCTTCTGACTGTGTCCTAAGATAACAGAAGATGAGAACTGGATGCAAAGGGGCATTTCATCTCCAGCTGCATTTCAGCTTTGGAGAGTGATGGCAGAGTGGGATACCATTTGCAATATCCCTGGTGGATTTAAGATAGTGAGTTTATTATAATTTTAAACATGTTTTAATTAACAAATTCTTTTGTAAGCCACCGTCAGCAGCGGTTTCCATGGTTGCTGCTATCGGATATTGCAGACCACAAAGTGGGGCTGCAGCAGCAGGGGGAAGCCACACACTGTGCTGGTGGGGAAAGGGATCGCTGCTGCCCACCAGGACCCTGGCTGAAGGGGCAGAGACCGGTTTTGGCCCTCTCCCCTTGGCAGGGATGTCCTTCCAGGAAGGCATCAGGAGAATGGTGCCTGCTCCGTGCACCCACTGCCAGCCCCACAGGTCCTCCTGCAGCCCCACTGGCGTGAGATCAGATCTACGCTTCCTGTGGGACAACAGCCACATTCAGTCCTGTCCCACTCCCTGGGAATGTCCCCACCGTTCTTTCATACCAGAATGGGTACAGCCTTTAATTTGCTCATCTCCAGCGTTCAATCGAACAATCTACAGTAGGTCGACTTTCTGATGGGAACTAAAGGCGATTCTTTAATTAGATTTAAGAACTGCAACACTTGAAGTTAAATCACGCTTAGAAAGATGAAAATTGAAAAATGATAACTAATGGGATTTACAGATGATTTCCTTTAAAAGTAAAAAATTATTATTACACACATGCACCCCAAGGACCTTTCAATAGCTGTTAAAAATACTCCTCTTAACAGGAGACAATGAGAATATATCCACTTATATGGAGAGATGAACAACAAAGCTTCTGCTAAGACATTTTTTAATAAAAGTAAAGATTCCCAATTATAGACTACAGCCTGCAGTAGTCTATAACTGCCTCCCTTCCACCTCCTCCTCCATTTCAGAGTCTGTATTTCTTTAGCAACTGAAAATTATGTCACACCTAGGTAATATTGGGGCCACATGTCTGGGTTCTGACCTAAGTGACATTGATGAGGCTGGCTGGAAAAAAGGACATTGAATCGTAGCTCAGCGACATGTAAGTAAAGTGAAAACAAGATTTGAAATATTTGTCCTAGTGCAAAGTAGTATTTCAAAGCAAATTTAAAACCATCTAAAGAATTAGGACCTCAACACGTACTACAAAGAAGCCAGGTATCATAGTTTTAGGTAACCCCCGCATCAGTGGGGCTTTCTTCAGCAGCGACAATAATGGACAGAAATTACTGCTCATGGTTTAACTGTAGGGATAATGCTAATGTCAAGGTTTTTCCCCTGTAAACCCTGGCACTCTCTTTTGCATCACATTCATCTCTTCTGACACAGCCCCCAAGGCCAACCAACTTCAACAGGAGTGGATACACACTCATGGAATCTGCTTCATGGGAAAGATCCGTTTGCTTAATTAAGTGTATAAAATATTGAACTTGTAAAGATATTCTAGTTGCAATCAAACACTGACTGGAGCACAAGGCTTCTTGTGCCATTTGTTTCCTGCATCTGGTTTGTGTAAGTCCACTGCCACGGCAAGTGCTAAAGCAGACAGTCAAACAAAGGTATCGAGTGCCAGCATCAACACTGGTGACACAACTTGCAAACACACCTGGAAACTGCAGGGAATGTGATGAACCAGGTAGGAATACTTCACTAATGTACTTTATCAGCAATTTGAATCACATCTTTGTATATCTGTACAAAATACTATGTCTTTTACAGGGGTTCCGAAGGTTTTCTGAAAGGAAGTATTTTAAGTTTTCCTTCAAGCACTCATAGAAAACAACATTTATTGGGAATTTTGTAGTCTTACTTGTACATTAAAGGAATTAGCAGCAAATCCAAAAAGACACAGACCAGAATGAAAGTGATGATCATGTTTCATGACATAAATAATGATATAATAAATATATTTGCATAAGACAGAAGAAGGACAAAAGCTATTGTCTTTCACACTGATTATGTTAAAAAGAGTCATACAGAACTGGTAAAAGAAAAAAACCAACATGATGACAGCTTAGCATCTTTTACCAAGCAAGACACAATTCTTGCACAATTGAACCCAAAAGTCACTAGACCACACCAGCTCTTTGGTGGTTCATTATATGCAGCAGGGGGATTACTGCACTTGCAGGGGTTAGGTGCCCTGCCCTTAAAACCAGTGGCAACCTTGGCAGGGAAGCCAAAACCTGCTTGTTTGTATCCTTGTCCCTTCAGTCTCTTTAGAGCATGACAAGCTAGCAGAAGCTGGCGTGGCTTCCCTGTCTCCTCAGAAGGGGAAGATACCAAAATCCTGCAGGTACCTTTTTCCAGTGCTGCATTTATTTCCAAGGAGAAGCTATAAATTTGATGTTGCAGCACTGGAACAAACAGTTTGTTCTAGTGAGGATTTGCCAGGCAGGAAAGTTGGGTATTTCAGCAGTTTGGTGTTCCTGGGTCAGCCGGTAGAAGGAAAACCACTGGCTCAGGAGCCCCAGAACCCTGTCTCAGCTTTCCTTTGACAGAGCGCATCATTAAAAAAGGTTTTGCTTGACTAGGTAAGGCAATATTTGAAGACTCTGGAGAAGAAATTATTTGAAAGTTAGAATACATAAAATCACTAGAGGTAGCACTGTGATACACAATGTGATTTACAAACTGATTTCATGCCACTGCCACTTCAGGCCCAGGAGGAATGCCTTGGTAGTTATTTGGCTACCAGAAAAGCTTATCCATTTACTGTCCTGAAAACCCAACAATCTGCTGTGTGGCAGGGATTCTCTTGGGGTGCATCCTCTTCATTCACAGACTCTGATAGGGATGCTCTATCAGTACTTTTAACTTCATCCCAAATTAAGAATGCTTTCAAATCTGAACAGCATTAAGAAGCTTCTTGCTTTTCCTGGCAGCCTGCATTGCAAAAGTGTTAACTCAGGAGTTTATTCTACAATGGATAATAAATGACATTTAGTGACATGATGGATACATCCTGGCTTTGCAGAATATAGATGATCCCAGAATACAAGCCTTACTCCTTGTTTCCCTAATATGCTGCACACAGATCAGTGTTGTCAGCAGTCTGTCTTCAGTATTTTGATTAATCATGTTAACGTGGTGCTCTAAATTGAGTTATTTTTCACATTTCTGATCATATTTATGCTAATAGTGGGGTTCTTTTTCTTTTTAATTTAAACTTTTATGAAAGCATTATTTTGTGACTAGCAGGTTTACTTTCATACGCCGTGTTTTTTCAAAATGAAGGCAAGATTATCAGAATCAAAAATCACTTAATTTCCTCTTTAACTGAGAAAATACCTTTTAGAGATTATTTTAAATCTTATCCTGTTCTCCAGTTCATATGTCTGTAGCGAGGTTTTTCTTGGAACATACAAGTAAGAAATCACTGAACTCTCCCGTTGATATGAGGTCAGAGGATACACGGATTTCCCAACCAAGAACCAGTCCAGTTTTGGAGTTCTTTTTTTGCAATATGCTTCAAATGAAGCACTTCCAGACTGATGACACCTCATGACCCATCAGCTTGCCTGGTAGCCAGCCTGCTCTCACTCAATGCCAACGATGTGGCATTTGAAGATGGTAACTCTCAGCCCTCATGAACAAACAGGGTTACAGGCACAAGTCAAGAGAGGCTTCACAGGAATTCAATATGGAGACTAAAATAAGAAAACACTGAAAATGTGTTTGAGATGGGTCTATCTCACATGAAGTATCAAAGAAGCCCTAACCAGACCATGCTGGTGGTATGCACAGTCCCTGTTAAGCAAAGAACTGGCTCATACATCAGACTGCAGTCTTCGTAAGGCCACAGCGAGGGCAGGATTACTTTCTGTGCTCACTAATTGCAGAAATTTGCTCTCCAGCTTCAGGCATCTGAAGGGCATGATTCACAGTGTCAGCAGGAAATGACGGGGCTGTCATGCTCCTCCTGGCAGCAGGAGGAAGGATGATGCAAAAGTGAGTGAGAAGACTGAGGGCCGTGGGGATGACTCCACCATGAGGCTTTGGCACATCAAAGACAAGCCATGTGTTTTTATACACACAGACAGGAATGGGAAGTTCCACCCCTCACCAGCCAACACCTAAAACTGACAAGTGTCTTAGCTGTCTCACTGAGAAAGAAAGAGGAAAATGAATTTTGGAGCTGATTTTAATAATAGTTTTGCAAATCTACTTTTATTTTTGTTTCTTCAGTCCTTAGGAACAGAACTTTTTTGAAGGGCTGCAGACCCAGGATGAACCATATGTGGAAAACCTGACATTTTTCTTCAAACACACAAAAAGGAAAGAATGTAGAAATTGTATGAAAACCAGTCCCACTTTCTTCTCCCACTGAGCAGCAACCAACCATTCAAATCACTAAAAAAAACAATCTGCAATTTTCCTCCAGATGAAGAGCACAGTGGCTTTTGATATATATGCACCTAGCTGTGGCTTTCTGTGAGCACAATTAATATCTCTAGTGCAGCTAACAAAAGCAAAGCTTTTTAAAGATACAAAGCTGAAAAAAAGGATCTAAGGCTGAGTGAGCGGAGAGAGGAACAAAACGCAAAAGCAGCTCCAATGCTTAAGGCAACCTACACGCACACCATCCATAGATGAGTCTCTTGCTATGAAATGCATTTATATGGATCATTATCTTCACATGATACCTAGGCATTCCAGAAGCATTCAAGTGACCACATTATGCACGACTCAGCACACCGCTTACGTACGCACGTGGGTGGCTTTAAAGAATCCTGAAATTATGTCAACACGATGGGGAAATGGGGGGCTTCCCATGGAAGGAGAGAAAGAACAGGAGTGCATGCAGAGGGCTGGGCCTGTCCTATCCATTGTGCTGGACATAAAAAGCAAGACTCGTAGATGAAGTTATAAACATAATTTTAACTCAGTGGAGGACAGATGTTGAAAACATCAATCCTGCCCATATGCAAAGGATTTCATAACCACCTTTGTTGTGTGGCTCACTTCATACAGGGAGAAGCTGGGAGAAGGCAGCAAGAAGAAAACAATTTTTAAAACTTTTGTGTAGGTGTGGGAAGCAGGAGATGGCTGTACAAGCAAATTGCTTTGAAAAATCGGCTGGTGATGGGTTAGGGCTGAAACAGGAAATTCTGTAAACTCTGCAGTGCAGCAAAATCTGGGAACCATGGCAGAAACAAAAGACAAGTGGACTTTACCTGAAGTTGCCCAGTCTTGTCCCTGTGCAGCTTCCTCATTGGGCTCCCAGCTGGCCCAAGAGCCAGCTGGACCTGCTTGGCACTGCCAGGCACCATATGATGGTCAGACAGGAGGCATTTTGCTACTCTAGCTAATTAGGAAATCCTAGAACTAACCTCAAAAAGCGCTCTCAACTCCCATCTCACCAACCTCTGCCTCCCCAGTGTTTTTAAACTCTGTTTAATGGAAACCCTTTAGACAGGCTCCTACAGCCTGTGCCTGCATGGCACACGTCTGGGGACAGGGACTGTCTCTGTGCTGTCACAGGGAACTGGTTCCTGCTTCCTGCTGATAAGGAAACACACTATACATCAATCTCCTTTTACAATATCGTATAAAACCCTAATTACAACCTCATGCCTCCACAACAAACACATCACACATTTAATTCATGCAGAAATGTCAGCCCTCAACAGTTTTTTTAATGTGGTTGAGTTTGTAATTAAGGGTTTGCTTTGTTCGGCAAGTGAGGTATTAGGGTGTGACTGTGGAGCCCAGCTCTACCAGTGTTTCCTGCAGGCTTTTCTCAGATATAAGCAAAACCAGCACAACTGACCAGATACTTTAAGAAGATCATCTGTGTGGTCAGAGGTCTTACAGATCTACATGTGGAAGAGAAAACCTTTTGTGAGGCCTGATTAGAAATAACCAGACAAGCTCTTCATTTGAACACCTAGCAGATGTTCCAGTCCAGGTAACAATTAATCCATGTGCTTCTCCCTCTTCTTCTTTGTGTTGTTTCAAAGAGAAACAGCCCTATCTTTCTTCTTTTTATATATAGTTAAAAATCCCCAAAGAAACAATTAAGCAGGATCTTTGGTGATAGTACTTAAAAGAGATTTTTAAATTAGGTAAAAGGGACACACAGTACAGCACCTGTCGGCCACTTAGCCAGCAAGAGCCTTTCATTATCCTAACACAGATCAGTCCTGAAAATAGAACTCAAATCTTATTCAGAATTCACAAGAGTCTTCTTCTGGGTTGGTAGTCACCTCTATGTGCTTCGACAATCCAACACATGAACTTTGCTATTACCTAATGATCCTTGCTGGGAACACAAACAGAGCTGCATGCAAAGACCTTTAAGATGTCAAATGGCAAACATAACATGTCTACCTAACAACACCCAAGTAAATTAAACACTCGTGACCCACTGTGGTGTTAAACCCCATGAAAACCGTCTTGTTCCTGGTTCTTGCATGAACTGCATTCCCTTGCTTCAGGATAACAGACAGACTTCCAGGACTTAGCAAATAAAAACAATCCTGCCAGTTGTAATGGTGTTCCAAGCTTCACAGTTCTGTGGTAGAAACCGGAGAGAAGAGTCTTACATTAGCATATGGAATAAATTCAATGATTAGGCAAGAAAAACATTTCAAATAAAGCAGGACACACAGCACAGCTGTGTTTCACCTGTACACAGCCATAGAACAATTTTGAAATTACAAAGTTATCGCAGTAAGTTGTCTTCTGGAATATCATACAGCAGAAATGGACAGACTTCACATCACACTCAAGCAGACTGACCGTGACTGAGACTCTTGGATAATCAGCCTTTGAGCTGTAACATGTGAGATGAATGAAGAGAATGTCAGTGGAGAGGCATATAACAACACATACTGCCCTTGCTAATCACATGAGATTCCACCCTGTCATATCCAAAGCACTGAGGATAAGGCCTTTGGAAATCTTATATGGAAAATAATGAATTAAGAATAAAACACTTAGCCATCAACAATGGCAGTGAAGGAGGCAATGTTTTATGTCAGAATTTAAGACCACAAAACCCAAGGAATTTAAAAAAGCCTAATTTTTATAAACCAACTAATTATATGAAACCAAATATGTAGTAAATATATCTTTAATAGATTTTATCTCATGTAATCATGAGAACGACAGTCAAGAATCTCTGATTTTTTGAAGTGACAGACTTAGCACAGGCCTAACTTCAGGAAGCCCACTGGAAAATAAATACAACAGGAACATATAGAAAAAAAATTATTAGTTCATAAATGTTCTTTGTATAAAATATATCAAGCAAGAAAGTGTATTTAAGATCTGGATATGAAGCAAAGTTATTGCATACATGGCTGGGCGCACTAAGAAAAGTTGGATCTGTGCTGTATTGCAGCACAGGTTCTGCACAGACAGCTGCACTCCTTCAAGCTGTATGGGAGATACTGGATAAAAGTCCAATCAATGACTGTGAGAAGGGAAGAAGCAAAAGGGAACCACAGGCAAATTTAATTAGGTTCCTACCCAGGCTTATGACATATATTACAGCAGAATTTATCGGCCAAACTGACCAAGGCTCCATTGTCCAGGAAACGGACTGAAAAAGTGCAAGCCTGTATCTCAAAGGCCTTTTAAGTTAAGAGTTATTAGGTGAAAAGAACAGAGTAATAAAACAGTGGATGTGGCTACTTCTAGTCCATCAGAAGAGACAGCGACAGTCCTCAATCTGCTTATCTACAATCCATGTTGCACTTCCTACAGGAAAAACCAACCAGAGATTCTGCATTGAATCTTTTGGGAAACAGTCACCAAAATCACAGAAATCCACCAGGACTGGAAGTTAGCTAAACCATCTTTTTCATTATTAGAATTATTCTGCATCTATCATCTTCCACATGATTATAAATGTAGGTGAAACAATCATTACCAAAAAATCGAATTTCACTGGAACTGTTGTTATTTTCCCTCAATAAAGACACTGCCTACAGTCACTGGGTCTTGATTAGGGGACTAACACTTTTAGAGATCTCTTTCTTAGACTGTTGGGATTTAAGCCTGCCAGAACATAAGCTCGAAGAATAGTATTGGCCTGTATGATTGAGGCTAACACAACCTTCAAGATCTAAAGCAGGGCTTAGCAAAGGCAGAGAAGGTCACTCTCTATATCTGGTATCAGCCTGGGAACCAGAGCACCAGAACCAAGGATATAGACAGTGGTGAAAACTGCTCCTCTCTAGATGCTAAGTACTTGGAACTGTACCTCAGAAAGCTGCAGCAGAATCAACAATGTGGAGTTTACTGACCAGGAGGAAAAAGAAAGGATGCTGCAATCTTGATGCTCTTTTATCACTCACTCAGATTGCTGAAGCCATTGCCTCAGAGGCTTCGCCATTAACAGAGGTGGTCTTTTTCTTCTTCCTTGCCTCAGTAAAGATTACTGGTAAGTAATCAAAAAATGTTTCTCAAGAAATCTGTTCATTCTGAATATGGTTAGAAAACCATATCCATGGCTTCCTCTTGACACAAATGCATATTGTCAGTGAAGGAACCCTACTGAGCAGCAGCAAGGCTCACTGTCCACACCCCTGACACCAGAGAAAGGGGACATGTCACGCTTGCCAGAAATATGTTGGTCTATGAGCATTATGCCACAGTGACAATTGAAAAAGCCATGATCAACATTCTCCCTAAAAATAAGGCAATTCAAAAATGTCACTTCTGTTGTCACAGTTGATGTCACTTAAGTGTCACTTAGAGTTAATATTAGACTAATCGAGCCAATTATAGAGTACTTATAGTATTTAATAGCCTCTTGGATCAGACTTTTGATACAAAAAAATCTGCATATTCCTTGATGTTTTATGAATTTAAACCAGTTCAAAGCACAACCCCAACAGAGCAAGGAGCATGCAAGGTGTTGAGAAAAATGTCTCCACTGTTCAAGCAGAAAATGATGTGTCACTTTACCAGCCACAGTGGACTTTCAGCAGTGACTCAACATGAACAGCTCTCTCACCACACCCTGAGCCCTTCCAGCCCCTCTGCTGGGGGCCACGGTCTCATGAAGGATTGGCTTCTGCTGCTTCATTTCAGAGGTAGCAAAGGCTCACGGACAAAGCGATGCAGATGGATGGAGATGCTCAGGCACAGAGGCACCTCCCTCACTCAAGAGGTGCCCCAGCCACTTGTTCAGCCACACAACCAGGACCACCTGGCAGCATGCTGCAGTCCCTGCCTACATTCCCACGCTGCAGTTCATCTATCCCTGGGGATGAGGTTTGCCTGGAAACCTGCACGCTGCCGCTCCAGAGTCAGAAGAGGTACTTCAACACTCCCACTCATCTGCTGAGGAAGCAGAACTGGGCAGAAATTTTTCTGTGACATCTATTTTCTCCTTTCTTTAGTACGGAGGCTAATGAAGAGTTTCATGTACACCTAATTGTCATGCACAGCAGTTTAATCTCCCTACGCGGCGTTCGTGGTCTAAACACACAAAGAAGATACATTGATCCTCACAAAAATTAATTGTTGGGGCATAAAACAGGCAGGAGGGAGGGACAGCGACGTTATTTCCTCAAGGAAGCAAGCCATATCTTTGTGATAACAGGTGCCCTTGGGGGAAGGTCAGAGCAAAAGCAGCTAGTGTCAGGAAAGTGACCTTGTTTTTTAATAAAATGCAATTTCGTAAATGCAGACATGAAAGGCAAGTTGGTGCAAAATTACATTTTCTTAATTCCTTCAACCCCAAAAGGCAGCGCTCCCCTCCCTGTCAGAGCACCAAGACCAGAAGCCTTGGAAGGAATGGACACCAGAGGCTCTACCCAAAGCACTGTCTCCAGCCTCTTCTCACACCGAGCCCAGTGCTCATCTCTCCTGCAAAGGCTGTGCCCCACAGCCAGCCTGGACGTGCCTGCTTGCCTGCTCCCACTCCTTCAGGTCAGGCTGCTTATAACATGCCAATCATTTCCAAACTTTTTACGAGCAACAAACAGGGGTGAATTCACTATTTCAATGAGGAGAAAGAAAAAAACTCACTACATTGGCCGGTTTTATTTTAAAAGGGGTGGGTGTTTTGAATATTTGCAGCAGTCCTCAGGGAGACAAATGGGTTGTCCGTGGATAAAGTGGACAAGGGTGCACGATACAGACATCATGCACACATTTATAAGCTATGTGTGCTTTACAGCATAATTAATCAGTACTTGTCTCCTATTCTGTACACAAATGCAGCCTCCCATCTTCCCAGGCACATTTGATAACTAATTTATCTCCTTCTGCAATGCAAATAACCTTATCCCTGTGGAACAACCTCACTGAAGTAATTCAAATTCCCACACGTGGAAACCCAAAAGGGACATTGGAAGCGCTGTCCTTGCACATCCTTGGTACCTGCACATTGAATCCCTGCAGGCTCCAGGGTGCATCCACTGCCACTGTGCCACGTGTACAGAAATATATGTAAGACTGTGTACATCTGACTTAAGCAAAAGAGAAAGAAGGGGAAAATTGTATCCTCACGGAATCATTGCTGCTCTTCAACTCTCACCACCAATGCTGCCTCTTTTTGTACCTGGCCCTGACTGTCAGGAGCAGGAAACCAGTCACAATCCAGAGAACAAGCAGCCCTCCTTCTGAGGTCACTCAGTTAGGAGACATAAAACATGCAATTACAAAAAATACAACAGACAAATTTGGGGATTTTCCCCATGCAAAAAATCTCACTTGTATCATACACAGAAAAAAAAGCATTCAGCATGATGCAAGTGCCCTCTTTGTAATTATAACTTGCCACATTTTCACGATTTCTTACTCTGTATTTACTATTCTGTTTTGCTGCTGCAGAGTTTCCTCTATTGCAATCAGTGTGGGTGTCTGGAGTGTGAGCTGTTAAGATTTCTGCTCCTCCCCTCACATCAATATGCTGGCAGTTATCATAAGCAGCTACAGTACAGATCCTGGTTAGAGATTTGCAAAATCTCACACAAAAATGTAAGAGTTGCTAGATGGAGAAATTATTTATCCCTTTAACAGAAAGTTTAAGGAACATGTACATACAATTTACTGGGAATAAATAAACAAAAAAAAAAGGTGCAAATTCTTTGTGGGTTTATAAGCAAGAAAGTGTAGTGAAGCATCCACCAAAACACCATTCTTTAAAATTAATTTAGAGGAGAACTCTATGGACTTGGAAAAAGCAAAGAATACGTGTTATGCGGAAGTGCTACACCCACGTAAAGGAAAAAATATCCCTCACATTTTGGATATATATCCTTTCCCTTAACATGTAAATAAAAAGAAAAATGAAGATAATTTTAAAAGAAAGAGATCTATATACTTTTATATATATGTATATACTGCTCTATATCAAGACATAATTGACCTTGCTTTGTAGACAGTCACAAAAGGTTAACTTCTCAAGAAATTAAGAGGGCTCAGACAAAACTAAAAGGATATTTTTTCAGCAGAGGCCAAATCGCAGCTTGTCATGTAAAGCAGCCCCATATTTCCTTCTACTTTGTTCCCTTCTCGTGGATGCCTCACAAAGCACTTCCATTTTACACAAGGGCGCACCCAAAGTTCAGATAAAGAGGAATCCTGCAATTGTTCTTCTTTATTTAGAAGGCATGAAACACACATCAACACAAGATAAAATTTCTATGTTCTTGAAGGAGCATTAAAGAGGAGCAATGCCAGCAGCTTGTGTGCTTTTGCATGTATTTTAACTGCAAAATACCAGCACACAGGCAGTCCTCAAAGAACTTGTGTGAATTTTATCAATGGATCATTTCCAGTCCCTCCAACATTTCATCTGTGCCTTCAGCAACTAATGAGTTAAAGATGATAAATACCATTAACAAAGGAAAGAGGATCTTTCCTTTGTTTCCCAAAGAATGCGGAAGCCTGAATTCTGGCAATGTATTTTTATATTCAGAGAAGTTCCCTAAGCGGACAATTTTGCTTCTAGATTTGTTTATTATTCTACCTTAAAAAAAAATAATTATGCTTTGATTATCCAGACAGCAATCATACTATAAAAGTAATTAATTTTTTTATTTCCTATTACTGATTGTATCTGTGTGTATATTTTCCCCTTGTAGAAAAATAAGAGGAAAATGTACACTAACTCCTCAAAATCCATATAGTCTTGACTTCATTTCATGGATAAAATCTTACCAGGGCAAAGGAGAATTATATATAAACTCAATCATAATCAGTCATTAAATTTAAGCCACTAAATATGCATCTGAACAGCATTTCAGATGTTATATTTGCCACTGATAATCCAAAAGAGCCCCAAATATACCACCCATGCCACAAACAAAAAAAATAGGTTTTAGGTTTGTTGGTTTTGTGTATAAATTATAAAACACAAATCTTGGTCCTGCCATCTCTCCTTACGCTGGTAAATGTTTAGGTCTTCAGTTAATTCTGAAGGGATTGTTTCCCAGAGTCAGGAGAAAAGGATTCACTGAGCACTAACAGCAGTCATAGCTTCACACACCAATTTCAAAAAGAAAGGTCTCAACGATACATATATTGTATACATTCATAACAGAATTTACTGAACAGACTATAAATGAGCAAAATATCAATAAAAACCATTGACTCAAGTATCTGATTAAAAACACAGAGCATTTTATTGTTCTTTTGAACCTGTCAGTTATGAGCCTTATTGACCTTTTCTGTAATGAGGGGGCAAATATTCTGTGTTATTCAGCAAACAAAATTACCAGAAGTAACAGACAGCAAATTTCCCCAAGAAAAACGGCTCTGTTTTTAAAAGTTATTTGCAAATGTGCTCACATTTTAAAATTAAACCCATTTAACCAGTAAAATCTGTGCATTTACATTTGAAGTCTAAATGATATTAGCATTATACTGCAATTCTATCAGAAAGATAAGAGCAATCAATATATTAAAAAAAAAAGACAACCATCTGCAAGTATAGCCTGGACTAACAAAATGGAAAAACCCTGAAGTTTTATATAAAGTGCAGTTTTGCTTTTAAATTGACTTTGAGTCTCACATACATTTAAAAAATAATTTAATTTCTAACTGTTAGCTTTGGATACTATTAGAGAAATAAAACATTGGAGGAACAAATGTTATAAATATTTATGCTGTTAAATTATGGCAGATAGTGAAGTTACGAGCATGTCCACTGACAGCCCAGTTTACCACGGGTCTGCTCGAAACCACGCGGTGCCACATTTCAAGTGAGGCACTGGTCTGTCAGGGCACATACCCAAGGACACTGCCTCGGTGTGGAGGAGACAGCAGTACAGCAAGGGGTTTTAAAGCACGGGATAAATCAGAGGAAAACTGTATTTTAAGTTTTCAGTGAATGTGGGGGAAGAGTAAGGTCCATCCATCCTACTCAGAAGGCTGCCTGCTGAAATCCCATGAACTGGCTTACGCAGCACTTCCAAAAACATCCTGCACACACCTCGGCTGTTTCCTTCTACCTGACATACCCTCATCTTGCTGAAAAAACCTGTGCAACCTGATTCTCAGCTGAGGGGTTTACTGTAGTGTATACAGCAGACATCATGCATCCCTATACAATACGGTGTTCCTCGCAGTCAGATGCTGTTGGTCATTTGCATATGTAGTAATGGAAGAATAAAAAAGGCAGGGAAGTAACTGCTCTTTCTCTTTCTTTTCAAGGAGTTACACTACCTTTCTGCACATTTCAAAACTTTCAACTGGAATAATGCAGAGGGTGGAAGCAGCTGAAAAGGATCTGGACCTGATACCAGGATTTTCCCCTGCCGTATGTCTGTGACAAGCTAGCAAAAGTGCATACCTCTACATTTAAATACGAATGGGAAGACTGCCTTGCAAAGGAAGTGCACACAAGGACAGATGTTCACATCTCACACTGGACTGGAGGCAAACCTGAACCTTTAGATAGGAATACATCTGATACAGAACCAATTGTAAAGACTTTTTGCCATACACCGTGACCACTAATATTTTATCACTACTTTTGCAGAGTAATCCGTAATTAAAGAGATAGCATAAAGAATGAAATATTTTTGAGTCCTTCTGGCATAACCCACCCCCGGAGTTAAATGCTGACAGCTAGAGAAAGAACATGCAGAGCTCTCTATTCAGAGGCAGCACCGTGAATGCATTCAATTAAAACTGCGAAGCATCATCTTGAAAAAGGGGATACGGCAACTGCATTCCCCACCAGGAGCCAGACCTCACCTCAGGTGATACACCACACGCTCTCGCAAGGTGGAAGATTTCTTCCTTCCCATGACAAAAAAAAAATAAATCTGCAGAGGATGAAACACTTACCTTAATTTCTTTTTGGAGAAAAAGAATAATAATAATGATAAATATCAACAAAAGAGCCCGTCTCCAGCCCCTTGAGCAGCAAACGCATCTGAGAAGACGCTGGCGAGAGCGAGTGGAGCCGTGAGGCGGCGGCGAGCGAGGCAGGGGCGACGGTGGCCGTGGCCCCTGTGCCGGCAGCAGGCACGACAATGCGCCAACACCCCCTCCACGGCACAGCAGGCAACTGTAGCCAGGAGACAGAGGTGCTTAAATTAGAAAACCGCTGCCAGAGGAAATAAACGGGAACCACAGCGACCCCCTCGACCCCAGCCGCTATCAAATCCGGGAAGATATAGTGCACATCTGTTTTACGAGGCCCCCAGGGAGCTCCAACTCCAGCTACTTACCCTGTCTGCATTATTAATAGATGTTAATGGTGCCATTATATCGAAAAGAAGCCTCTTCCTCTTTATATTATGGAAATTCCGAAATTCCAAGTTAGGTTTGTTTGTGGTTTTTTAATAAAAAAAAAAAAGGCAGCAAAAAACCCTACACACCATGAGGCAGCAAAGAGCTTCTTGGTCCTGCAAACTGCAGAGCTGCACCCTCTCGCTTCACCCTGCCTTCCCCAGTCATCCTCAATACACTGATTTGGTAGACAAAATCGATTCAAAGCAGCAAACAACTGCAATAAAGCAAACAGGCAGACAAAGACTTCCTGCCATAAGGCAACTCCTGAATGCACAATTTTCTTTTTAATAAGGTTCTGAAATGTTTCAGCTAGAGCACATACATTTATTCCCATGCAAATGATGCAGCATAAAGAAAAGCATAATCCCACACCATTCAGATTTTTCTTACCAAAATACCTAGTTTATTTCTTCAGCAGAAGTTATCTGTCACCTCAAAAAGTATAATTTAGACTGACTCGACGATAAAGAATCTTCTGTCGAGCCTTTGATTTAGTTGATGAATAAAGGAATGTGATCCTAAAGTATCCCTAGGCTGTGTTTTGTTAACGCCTGGATTTCCTCCGGGTCCATTCATCCTCAAGGTAGGTGTACTGCAGTCATGCACCAAAGTGTCAAAAGACCTTCCACAAAAGATATTGACCTATTTTAATCTGATCCATGTATAAATGCAATGGAGCTACCACTGGGAATAAAGTGAACCAAAGATGTATTTTTAACCCCTTTATAGCACCGTAGGCAGGAGGAACAAATGCACATCAATAACAAACATACCCTCAAAGACTGCACGAGAATGCAGTTTGCTTTAACTGGATCTCTTCCACTGGTGTTAAGAGTCATGTGAAATGCTACTGCTTCTCAGAGAGCCAGGCACATCTCTGCACTTTAGCATTGCTGTCAGATAATTTTGAACAGCTTAAAAAAGAAAAAAGAAGAAAAAAGACAAAAAAAGAAAAACCAAAAAAACTAAAAATCCAAAAATGCCAGAACAGTAGGCTTCCCCAAGACGGCTTTTACTATGCTACACAAAATACCAATTTTAATTCAAATAAAAAACCCCCACCTCAACATCTCAAACTGCAGAGGAAAAGAAAAAGCCATCCTTAAGGATGGAAATACCCCAGCATTAATTGCACGATGAAATTTTTTTGCGTATGCGGGGGCAGGCTGGGGAGAGCGAACGTGTCAAGAATCACCTTCTTGTGCTGCAGATGCATGCTGCAGCTGTTTGCTGGCTTCCCACAAATGAATGAAAAGTGCCGCTAATTCTTCCAAGACAAATGTAACCGATTGGCTTTGTTGCCTGCTCGCCTCTGTGGCTTTTGAGACCACGCAAGTACGCTGCAGACGCAAAATCACAGGGTCTGGCTGTATTAACTGAATTACAGACAGCGCTGATGTGATCATCTTCATCTCTCTCTCGCGCTCTCTAATTATTTATCCAGATCAAGCCTGACTGCTGGAAAATTAGCTCTCTACAGGAGGTAACCGAGCTGAAAGGTTCTTTTTACCAAGAAATGATGGGCTGGCCTCTAGCAGTACATATGCCAGCGTGCAGTTGTAAGGGTTGTAAGGAAATGTCACAAGATGTAAATCTGCAAGTAGATTTCTCATCCTCACAGAAAAAGAAATAAGACATTTTTAGAAGACAGAAATATATATTTATACAGACACAGAAAATAAGTAACCGCCCAAATTCCTGACCCCAAATTTAGGAGAATTTATTTAAAATTGCAAGAGAGAAGATGTATATTGGTCACATCTTCTTTTCATTGCTTTACACAGCTAGTCCCACTTGCCTGTCTATGAACAAGTTCATACAGTATTTCACTTGCACGAGATTTTCACTTCTTGCCAGCAACTGCAATAAGACCAAGTTTTAGTTCCGATGCTTAGGGGAAGAAAAGACAGCAGCATTTTAGTTACTGAATCAAACCAACCCACAGCAGAATGAACAAAGCATAAAAAACCAGGATAGTAGGGGTTTTTTTAAGCTCAAGGTACTGTTTTAGCCTGTAGCAATCTAAAAGCAACTGTGAATGTAATTTTTTTTTTCGTTAAATAAATGGAAAATAAAAAGTGTTAAACCTTCGAGACAAACAAGGGTAGTTTAAAAGGAATAGCTTTGAAATTATTTTCCAATTAGCGAGACTGTCATTACAAGTCAATTTGCTGTACTGCACGCATATATGGATGTACAGGTTTTTAATACACTCTAATGCACGCTTTGGTCCAATTCTAGTCTCATGTAGGCCAGTATAAATTTTAGTGCTAGAGAGCTTTAACTTACCATTTGAAGCATTAAACACACAAAACGTGGACATTAAAACAATGCAGCAGTATGAAACAAACATACTGATTTTGATAGCTACAACCTTTGGAACTTACTTGTTTGGAAAGCAAAAAAAGAAGCGGATTCCAGGCTGAATCTCTCTGCTTGCTGCACTTGCAGCAGTTTCAGCATGTCAAGCCTTCCTCGATCTTTTAATTGTATTGGGTGTTATGCATGCCAGGGATGGGTGAGAATAGTTGTCAACCCACCTGACTGCAGAACAAAGAGCATTTTTTCTTCCAGCATTTGTTACTGATGCTTGAGCCACACCCTGCGTCCTTGCAGAACACACTCTTTCTCACATTTTCCTTTTTCCTTCCTACACAGAGAGACGATTTCTTCCCAATAATAAAATAATAGCTGTTCTCTAGAATTACTACCCGGGGTTTCTCCATTTTTTGAATCCCCTGTAGGTTTACTTTTAAGGGACCAAGGAGGATTGCAGGTGCTGCTGCATTTTCCACAGCGTGGGGAGTCCCTGAGCTGGGATGCTTCAGCATCCTATAACCTGGCTCCCTTGCCCTGCTTGGGATGGTGCTGGCAGATGAGGGACCTCACCCTGCTTACCCAGTCAGAGAGGCCATAGCCTCCAGAGGATTTGAGGGCAGAAAAATTTTAAAAAAACCAACAACAACCAACCAACCAAAAATCCCCAAAACCTAATACTACAACAAGAGGGAAACCCCTTGAAACCCCTTGCCTGGCCCCCCTACCCACCAGCCCCAGGAGCCTGCCTGTGAGGTTGAAATGCTCTGGGTGGCATTAACCCCTAACAGATTTTTGCCAAATCATGTGTTCCCTATCACACCTCTTCAAATCCTCCAACAGCTGGCAGTTTGCAAGGTTGAGCTCCTCCTGGTCTGGTTGGTCCACTGCTCTGCACAAAGACCCTTCTGCCTTTCATTTTTTGCTTATATCCCCATCAGCACTGCAAATCACACACACTGGTCTCTCCAGAATCAGATACAAGAACAAAATCCCTTGTAGGCTGGCTACACAACACACAAAAAACTATAATGTTTTTTGCAGATCTGTATAAAGGCATATTCCTGACTGGATCTATGTACAAAACGACCAAGCAATATAAAGAGAGATGCAGATAATGCAAAAACTGTTACCCGCAAAGCAACGCACACGCCTTTTCCTGCCTGTCTGAAAAAATCTCCTCCATCACCTCAATAATTTCTTCCAAAAAGTCTGGAGGCAATCAAACACCACAGCTTCTAACATTGCCCCCACCAACCATGAGGTGTAGCAACAACTTGGCTGTGGTTCTGGTGGCTCCATAGGAGCGGGTAGGTCCTAAGCATCTTTAGAGTCAACAATGCAGCCCTGTCCCTCTGCATCTCCTGAGGCATGGAAGTTACACTTCCTGACCTAATAAAAGTAGCAGGAATTGTGGCTTTCAGGATAGGTGGAGTTAAGGAATGGTATGAATTAGCCTGGATTATCTTTGCAAGCAGAGGTAGAGGGATTACTTATTTTTTTCTGTTTCCCTGACACAGCACATGTATCCAATGTGCTTCCCAATCCTAGCCCAGTTGTCCAAAACAGCTTAACGAGCAATGCTATGGCCTCTGTGAGGTTTGGTGTAGGGCTTGTTTTGTTTGCTTTAAAAAGAGCTTTTGTTCAGCTGTTCCTTGGCATTTGATATGTTATCATCCACCAGCCATGCACCACTGAAGGGAAGCCACGGTGCTCTTGGGCTGTGGCTAAATTCTGCGTCAAACACAAAACCGTTTGACGCAGAATCAAAGAAACTGTTGCCACTTGAACCTTTGAGATGCAGAAAAAGAAAACCCTTTTAACTTTCGGTCACATGACTGTTGAATAACCAGCAAAGACAGCTTAAAAAAAAAAAATCAATCTGTATATCCCTGGACATATTAGACTGCCAACTGCTGAATGTTCTCGTTACTATTTTGAAATAGGGTGTGGGCGGAGGTACCTACTAAAGCTTTCTACTGCTACTGCCACCGTTGCTGCTAATGGGGTAGGTGTTTCCAGAAATCCCTGCTCCTAAGGAGAAGCCTGAACTTTCATCTGTGCCTCTGCTGGGACGCACTGAAGACAGGAGCTTCTTGCACCATCTGTTATTTGCATCACCGCTGCATGGGGATGCCAGCCTGTGACAGCACCCAGACCTGCTGCGGGCACAGCGGCAGCCAGGCGAGAGCACGGTGAGCCATGAAGGGAACTCGCCAAGACTGGGATGGGCACTGAGACACAGGCAGGCAGCAGAGTGTGTGACACTGATATAACTGGGCAGGATCTGGCAGTTGCCATGAAAAACCCCACTTTCCACAAGAGAGCAGATTAGTGGCTTTTAAGGCACCTTGCTGGTGAAGGCATCACGGTATGGGAGTGTGGGAGGAGGGACCCTTACCCCAACTCCACAGGCTTGCTCCACTGTGAGTTGCTACACTGGGAGCCTCACCAGGATTTGACACACAGTGGACACACACGGCACAAAATCTGCAGCTTCTCTCCCCCCACCTGGTGGCAGTGACCAGAGGTCCTGCCTGTATCTCTGGGGCAGCACAGCCACCAGACAGAAGCAGAACTTTCCTGGTGCACTCATCTGTGCCGCACACTGCACCCTGCTAGGTGCACATTTGCACTCAGACAGAAGTGTCTGCTGCATTTTTGTGGAAGCTTCAACTTGCTTTCCTAATACTGTTGGATTATCTTTTAAACTGATCAACCCTGCTCAGGATTTAGGCAAATGGGTTTTGCACAATCACTGTTATGTTGCTGAAAACATGTCTGGAGGAAAACCAGGAGGTCTCCAGAGTACTGACACTGCATGAATACCTAACAAGCCCTAAAATGAAAAAAATCAAAACAACCAGTACAGTGCACCACAGCTCTCAACATAAAGAGGTACGTGAATACTCAGCACCTTTCTCAGAGATGCTCATGTTGAACCTGGGTAGTTTATACACTTTTTGGCATAGTAGCTGTACCTGCTGAGACCAAAAGAAAACCAGCAGATTTTAATCAGAGTAGAATTGAACTAGCAAGTACCAGGACATGTTGGTTTTTGGATTACAAGTGTGCTGATAATCCCTTTACTATTCAACCTCTGCACCCCTCAAACAAGCTATTTGTTGCCCAGCTGGACACCAGCCTCCTGGCACATGGACAGCAAGAAAATGCTCCAGGTTCCCTGTACCTGGTGCACCCACAACTCCTGATGAGTCCCCTGCAGCACCAGGGTGATCCACCAGTTCCCTTTTCTGACATATGCTGCATCTTCCCTCCCAGAGAACTCACCTCCCACTGGCTCTCCCTGGAAGGAATCCTAATCCTTCTGACCTTTCTGAATACAAGTCCTTCCGGTCTTTATTTTCTTAAATAATCTCTATCTCCAGTTGTAGCCAGGCACACTTATTTTTTCAACTTCCCATTCTTTACGCAAATTTCAACCCTCTGTGCAAGGTTTTAAAGTTGTTGCTGTAGGTCTTTGGGAGTCTTTACCTCTCTCCCAACCTCCTTTACTTCCTCTGAAATCACTTTTAGTTAAAAAAGCCTGCAAGCTGTTTCTCGACCATACCCAGTCCTCCCATCACTTTGTCAGGAGCACTGGACTGTCTTTTACAGTCGGAGACAGTGATGATAAATGACAGCCTCCATAATCCAGCAAGTGCTGCTGTCCAGGGGCAAAAGTCACAGGCAGATGTGGAGCCTTCCCACTGAGAACACCACAGAGGGAAGAGAGCACATCACTCACAGCAGTAAATCCCATCTTCACTCTGGCTGCTCGGCTCCAAGCAGTGTCAAAGCCCCCTTTGCAGGCTACAGAGCACACTGTGCTTCTGAGTCTTCTCTTGCCAGCAGACTTTGTTTTCACTTAAAACACAAAACAAGGAAAAAAGCATCTTCCATTATCCAAAAGAACACTGCATGCAACCCTGTACACTCCCCACTCCAGCAGCTCTGATATTGACAGCCAGCTGGATAATGCATTCAAGCACTCTGGGGATCAAACCCTTTATCCAGGAAATCTGTCCCTGTTTGCTAAAGGAGCCCCTGGTGAGTAGGTTTTGAGGAGTGGAGATTCAAACCATGCTTCCCACCTCACTCCTAACCAAAGTGGCTTAGGAAGTAGGAGTGCCAGCCAGAAGCAGACTGCCCTTCTTCTCAAAGAACCACAAACATATTTACAAATATTAGACCTCACAGCATGCTTGGAAGACGTCGATAAACATCATTTCTGCCACCTCACCTGAGTCTTTGCTGAAAAAGTAATGCTAGAGGGAAGTTTATCTGTGTGTCCAAGGTCAGGCTTGGCATCTGTGACAGACTGAACCATCTTAAGTCCCTGCACATCCAGCCTTCAGTCCTAGAATTAGACACCAGGCAGTGCCTTTAACTTTTAAAGAAGAAGCATTGAAGGAAAAGAAAAAACTTTTACAGCCTAGCTGGAAACCCAATGGAAGACCTGAAGAGGTTGTACTTCTGAAATCAGCTGCAACACCATCCTCCCTTTCCGGAGGAAGTTTTCCCTGCCAGTACCAGCTCCAGGCTCCTCAGGCTGTGCCCACACTCAATAGCTCCCAAAACCAGTAACATACCAGAGTGGGATGGGGGGAAAGCAGGGCGTAACCCACACTAGGAGTGTGGGGTTTTGTCCAGCCTTTGGCTGGTCTTTGCTTGGCTCCCTTGCACCTGCACATCAGCCAAGAGCAGAGCTGTAAAGGTACAGCCACCAGCATCTTCACCTACACCACATGTACCACAGCAAGCCAAAAGCATTTCCACTGGCTTCCAATGGATCTGCAAGCCCTTAATGGTGACTTGCAAGCAGAGCTAGTGCCAAAGCACTGGTACCTGCTCTGGCACAGCGAGGCTGATGATCACTTGTGACACGTGTGGGATAGATTTTTCTTTCTTTAGGCATTGCAAGCAGAGCTAGTGCCAAAGCACTGGTACCTGCTCTGGCACAGCAAGGCTGATGATCACTTGTGACACGTGGCATCAGTCACTGGGGGGATAGATTTTTCTTTCTTTGGGCGAGACTACCCTGTTCTGGTAAGCTGGCTAACTCTGAATTGGAAAGCAGGTGGTAAGAGACTCTTTTCTGTTGCCTTTTGCAGACCCTCCTCTCTCAGGAGGATGCTGTGCCAGGGGAAGGGGATGCACAGCCACAATGTGGCCACCAGCAGGGAACACCTCGGCTCAACTGCAGTCAGCAGCACCATTCCCCCAGCAGTGTTTTGGTCCCTGCCTTGTTAATATTTGCTTTAAGAGGTCTCGATGAGTCAAGCTGCTCAGGATGAAAGTTCACAGCCTGTTGGCAGTGTGAGTGAGAGCACGGAGCCTGTGCTAGCAGAGGATGCCAGGAGTGCAAGGTGCACCTCAGCTGAGCTACTGGGACCACGAGCCAGCAGCGATGACTTGGGGCAGAGCTCACTGCTGTCAGCCCAGCCAAGAAAAACGAAGGCAGCCATTTTCCTGCAGAGTGCTCCAAAACTGTCTGCGGCATCGTTGCCTTAATAGTTAACAAACATGATAATTTACAATATTTTTTCACCCCCAGTTGTAGCCTAAATCTAAACTAGATCTGTTTTCAGAAGCATTCTAACTTAGGCTCACACTTTAGTAAATCCTAAAAATTAATGATTTCTTATCTGTCAGCCTCCAAGACAAACACAGGTTTTCAGCAGAACCAAGAACAGCCGAAAACTCAGCCAAAGCTATCCATCCCAGGTGAGGTCCACAGGGGATGTGTGACCCATCAGAATGCCAAGGAACTTGAGTCCAGCTTTGCAACTTCCTGCACATAAAGTCTGCATGTTCCTTCAGGATTTACATCCTTCACATAAGTAAGACAGAGAAATTAAATATATTCAGGAGGGAAAGCAGTCTTTCACAAAGAGAAAATCCACATTTTTTTCCTCATCTCTACCTCCCTGCTCAGATTTGTCTCTTTTATGCATCAAGAAAAATTAAATTCCAAATTTGCAAGAATTAACATCATATTGCTGCATTACGGAGGACCACAATCACTACAGAGGATGAACAGAATGAGTCCACAAGGGCAGCTGTGGCTTTATATCAGCTAAAGTGGTCACCATTTATTTTTCCTTATCTTGAAATTGATGGGTTTGCTTTTAAAGTTCAAAAGTATTAAAATGGGATCAGACCCTTCAGTGGAAATAAAACAACAAAATCCAAGTCTCTTGGTTTGTTTAGAAAGGCCAGCCTTCTTGCAAAACACTCCTAATTTTAATTGATTTATATGCTAGACAAACAGTTAAAAAGAAAAAGGAGCAGACTCCCAGCCATTTTTCCACCCAGTAAGACCCACTGGGCAAACAAACTCATATTCATTATTTACCTTGGGGCAGGACCCCGGCTCCTTAACCAGGTTAAGGGCCCCATTGTGTTAATCTTTACATTAGTCCAGCGCAACATGCCTCATAATTAAACAAAGCAATGTCAATCCCTCTTTAGTACGGGGGCTGGGAGAAATGACACCAACCCCCTCCTCCCCACGCAGGCACTGTGGTATAATCTGCCACCTCCTATAAATGCTGCCATTCGTCTTTTCTTCAGATGCATTGCAGGAGTATTTCCATATAAGCCTTATTATAATAAAAACGACAGTGTGACAAACAGCTTTGCAAATAGGTCTGCTGCTCCAACAAAGCACAGACACAACACTGCTGATTTGCAGCAATACCCCGCAAAATTCAGAAGTGCTACTAGTTGATTTGAAATCCAGTAAATTTAGGTGGTTGCTTTATCTTCTTCATCACGATACCTATTTCCTTGACAAAGCTGAAGAAGTAGAACATGTGCTCAGTGCCTGCAACTATTCCCCCAATCCTTTCCTTCTCCTCCCCTCCAATTTACATTGATTACAGGTTTCAAAGTCTTAGAGATTCATTTTAAAGTTCTGTTTAAAATGCTGATTTTTACTTGTTTTCTTTTCATCCAGATCAATAATGCTCAGATGATAAATATGTACCATTTACCATTTATACTTTTTCATCTTATTGAATATTCTACAGCAAGCCTAAGAAAAATCAGTTCCTGGATAGCACTCACACTTCCCCTCTCTAGCCTATTCCCTGTTTTATCTCTAACACAATACATGAGCCTGAGTGTGTTCTGTTAACACAGACACCCGTTATAACATTCAGACATTAAGTGCAGCAGAAAGGAACTGCATCTTGAAACGTTCGCTGCTCATTAAAAAGTTTGTCTAATTTTATGATGACAGTTCAGCACATACATTATTCTCTGCGAAACAGTGCCCCGGTGTTAAGGCATCACCACATCAGTTTTCTATTCAGTCTTCACCGAGAGATGAGAAGCCACCATTTTCTTTTTGATACATGCAAATTAAATTGTTTGTCTCTACAGAAAGTGTAAACCACGGAGAATTCTGCATTTCAGCGGCGATACTGTCACCTAGCATTAAAAACAAGTATTAATTTGTAAATCAACCTCCTCAATCGCGTTCAAAGGAAGTAATTAAGCATTTAATGTACTAACAAACCAGCACAAATATTAGTTCTGTTTCCAAGGTATCTCACAACCATATAAAATTCCCCTCACGCTGATGATCTGCATCAGAACAGACTCTTCTACACCATTTTCAATAGATGCAGGCTTACCAGAGTCTTGCACAAGCTATACAATTTATACTGTTTCAAATTTAGCAACACGTAAATAGCTGCTTACACATATCTGGGACTATTAGACTTGATTTTACATTCTAGAGCATTAAAAAACAACAGCGTCTTGTCAGTATCCTGCTTACGAAATGCTACAAATTCTTTAATAGTCATGCAGTATTTTCAGCATTTAAAAAAAAAAGCTCAAAATCATTTTTCTAGCAAGAGCGTTTATGGAATGCCTTACCTCATTAAAATAAAGTTTTAAACAATGTCTACATTTAACTTACATAATGCACTGGGTTTGCTGTAATTATCTAGTAATTCCAACTATTCAGTAATACAGGAGACTTAAAGCACAGCTTAGGAACAGGAAGATTTGTATTTTCCAGCAGCCCTGCGAAACTCTGGTGAAGTTAGTTCATTGCACTGACAAGAAAAGAAGCCTCAAAACCAGTCAGGCAAAGTAGTTTAGCAGCTGTATACAGGGCTTTCTTTCGCTCGAGGCTTTAATAATTTCAATAGGCACAATTTCACAAATCATCTTTCAAACTCTGAACAGCCATGCTGCGATAAGAACCAAAGCTGCCAGAGTCGTGGCTCTCCCAGTAATGCACAAAAATCCCGATATACAGGATGGCGACTGAAAGATACATTCATTAACTTTGTTTTCCTGGTTTTAAAAAGGTCAAGTGGGATGCTGACTGCCAGTCAACCACTTTGTTTCAGGCATTTTTATTAGACAAAAGGCTTACAGTTAGCACTGCATTGTGCCCCACCCAGCTGGCTGAGAATTGTCATCTTCTCACTCCATTAGGCTGTAGGGCTGTATCACAATTTCCTAATTAAGCATTCCCTCCGATACATGTGTCTACCTTATAAACACACTCTGTTCTTTCCCTCCCCTCCGGAATAATCTTTTGGCAGGTCAGACACTGAGAAAAAAAAAAAAACCAAACCAAACCCATGAATGAAACAATGAAGGAACAGGATAGTACTGACCTTTTCTTGTAATAACGTCTTGCATCTCTCCCTCCCTTGCTGGTTTCTTAAACTAGGAAACCACTTCTTTAAAAATTAATTACCGGAAGGAAAAAACCCAACCCGTCTTCAAAGCACCCACTCCTCCCCAAAACCAGGCAAGCCTATATTGGTCAATTTTTTATTCTAAATATATTTCAAGAACGAGGATTTTTCCACGCACACATCCTGCATATCAACCTCACTCTATCTGCATATGAGCTATCAAATGCAATGGGTGAAATAAGATGAAGTAAATAGTGCTCTTTTCTCTCCTTGCACCATGCATACACATTGACGCTACGCAAACGCACAGTATGTGAAAAGAATGTTAAAAACTTTATGCTTGTGAAACCCAGGTTATGAGATTTTCAATAAACACATGAATTTAACCATTCATAAGAACAGTAAAGGACAAGTTTATCACGAAAGAATGTCACATTTACTTAACCCCCATTTATGTGATTTGAGGGAGACATACCTTATCATGAAATACCAAGTACACACTGTGAGAGAATATTGAAGACACTGCTAGAGTACAGAAAACAAGTTCTGTTTTCAAAACAATTTAAAGTAATAGAACATTCTCCCAGGTTTATGTACTCTCTGTTTAACTAAACACCTCATCTATCTTTTAAAGCACAAGCCTCTCTAACAGTGGCCAACAATATTATGTTAATACAAGTCAAAATGGAGCATCTCAGCTTGATGGATTAAAGGGGAAATAGTAAGGTAGGACACAGTTTTCACAAGAAGGCCCAATTCTTCCCTTCCTTCTATTTTTAAAACTGATCTTATCAGCACCCATTATTTTTCCTCTCCACAGCATCTTTTAAAAACCGCTCTTACACAGCCAGACAGCCATCATGCCTATATGCAGTAGCAAGAGTTTTCAGAAATATGGACTTCTTTTTAAGGTAAAATGCAGGCATATTGTGAAGAAACCTTACTTCTCGAACTAATATTCCTCAGGATGTATTTGACAGAGCTGTGTGAACCCACAATTACTTAACCTGTGGTGAAATGCGGCCAACTCTTCCCTTCTGAACGCGCATTTAATACGTCGATGTTTCATGCTGGTAAGACAGTTTTAATTCTTTTTACATTAAAAAGACTATTTCCGCATTAAATAAGTTGAATTCGTTACCATACCTTACTTTTCAGTTTTCATTTGTTCCTTGGCTGTTGAGTGGTATTAATGGAATCCTTGGGTACCTACCTTCCAACATTTTAATGGTTCAAGCAAGGCCATAACATTGTCACAAATTATTTGAAATACATCTCATTCTTTAATACGGGACAGGTGCTAATAATGCAAGCGCTGGAAAACACAGGTAAATTCTTTCCTAGTTACTTTTTTTTTTTTTTGGTATGAAAAGCAGAGCCTTTCAGATATTACCCATGATGCCCCAGAACCAAAAACATCTGCAATATGCTACACTCCCCGTTTGTCGCAATCAACCCACCTATTTAAAGCGGGGAGAAGCGACCATTAATCTACTAAAATACACACACGCACACACAAACACACACAAAATTCATGGAAAAGTCTCTTGTACTTACACGTTGCACTGAGCCGCATGCAGGAAGGTAGCTGTGTCAGTGCCAGCCATGTTGAAGACCTGCAAGACCCAGGTATTTTTTAAGAGGTTACTTGATGGCTTTGTGACTTTCAGACACAAAATATCCCCTGCTTCCCCAGAGCCACCTACAATTTTGCTAATGACGTTCTAATTTTAAACGTGGTGTGTGAAAGGCAGGGTAAGGAGAAACGTTCTAGGTATTTTAACCTCTTGATGCTACAGCTTTAATGCAAGAATGTTTAAGAAACACCTGAAATGTCCCTTCATGAGTAACTATTTCTTTCCTGCTGAAGCAGAAAGGGGGCCGGGGGTGGGGGGGGAGCAATGCAGTTCACACCTTCAGAGCTCACGACCCTGCTTGGTTAGGACAAAGGTAGGACACACAAGGTGACATTTAAAATCAAGGTCTCCTTCTCAAACACTTTTTTCCCTCTTCTCCCTCCAAGTAGGTCACCCCTCTCAGCTGATTTTGTGTAATTGGTCTAGTTTGTTAAATAGCAAAAAGAACCCATCCTGCAGCATAGGAGAGCTCGTGCCCTACTGCAGAGGGAGAGGGCTTGCTAGAAGCCATTATTGCTAAAAGGGAGCATCACCCACTATGGCCATTTTAGACTTCTTTCAGGTTGTGGCAACCTGGATTTCTCAACACCACGTCCTCAGAAGCAGCACAGCAAAGGCGTTTCCTGGTGGCTCCCCGCTAATGACTGCGCCGAGCTCCAGCCTGGTCACCAAACCACGACTGCACGAGGGCAGCCGAGCTCTCCTCATCCCGAGCACGCAGCGCTCGAGCTTCCCCTTGGCATCCCCCTCCCGGGTGACAGCGACATGTGCCGTGTCGGTGCGGAAGCCTGATTGCTCATTCCCCTCGCGCAGTCCCCAGGAAGAGGTGGGCGCTCTGGAGTGTCCCCTTGCCCGGGCAACAGGCGCCACCGCTGTTCTGGAACCTTCCTGCGCATGCCAGCCCAGTGCCTGCGTCCCAAAATCTGCCTGGCAAAAGCGCGCTCCTGGAAAGCGGCTGCCCTTCCCGACACACCAGCTTTTTCATATACTGTATTTCCCAACGAAAGGTTAAAGTAATTAATTGTGCCTTTGCTTGCCCCTTATGGGGTACATAGTGCCTAGAACGTCATGCCCCCTAAGTTTGGAGGAATTTTAACTAAAAAACCCCACAAAACCCAACTGAGACCAGAAGCACACAGCCCGACAGCAGACGTACAGCAGCACCCTCTTTCCCGCAGCTGCTCCCAGGGACGCGTGTCCTGCCAGCCCCGACTGCGCCGCGCCCGCAGCGGGCTCCGCATCGCCCCGCACCGCCCCGCAGCTGCCCGGGCAGGGCCGCGCACGGCTCCTCCGCGCAGCGCAGCGCTGCGGGAAGGGCAGCGCGCCGAGGCGAGCGCCGCACCCCAGCATCCTCACCGGCCGGCGGGCCCCGGCATCGGGGTTTTGTTAATGCCACTTCCCATCTTAAGGAGTTCTAGAAACTTTCCGGGAAGCGCCCGGGGCCAGCCAGGACGGCGCCCCCGGGCTGCCGTAGTGCAGGTGCCCGGCCCCGGCCGAGCATCCGCCCGCAGCGGCACCGCGACCCCGGGGCGGGCGGGACGAGACACTCGGGGGAGCACCGCGACACGCCGTGCCACGCCGCGGGCGGGACGCGCCGCGCTCTGGAATGCCGCGGGAAAGGAGCGGGGGCGGATCGGGAGCGGCTCCGTTCCGGAGCGCCGCGTCCCCGACGCCCCTTCCCCACCCCCGTCTATCCCGGCCGGCCGGGGACCCCGCGCAGCTTCGGCCGGCCCGCACCGTCGGAGGTGCCGCTCCCGGGGGGCCCTGCCCTGCCCTGGCCCCCCCCGGGGTCGGTACCGATCGCTGCGTAGCGCCGCCGCAGTGAGTGCCCGCTGGCGAAGGTAGCGCGGCTCGGGCGAGCGGGGGGAACGGGAGCCGGCGTGGCCTGGCCGTGCCCAAGCGGGCAGAGGGGTGTGCGGGGGAGCGGCGGGAGGAGCCGCCCCTGTCCCCGCACCCCGCGCTCTGCTGGCGTGGGGACAGCGCCTGCGGTCCACGCCTATGGTGGGATGAGTTTCATTAAGCACGCTGACCCCGGGGTTTTCTATTGGAAAAGCAGGGTCGGGAAGGCTGCACGTTCTCACTGAAGGGGCTGTCAGCTCGCAGTGAGGGTGAGCTGACAGCTCGCTTTTACAGCGTGGTGCTGGTGAACCTGCGCTTCTGAAGATGAGTGTTTGGTGCAGCCTTCTGCGGGGAACACCCGCCCTGCCAGGGTCCTTGTCTCCTGCCTGCTGCCCACGCCGAGAGCTGGAGAAGCAGCAGGCTTGGCTGGCACCTGACCCCCGCTGCTCCCCTCCTCTGAAATCTGGTGCCTGAGGACACCGAGTTACTTAATCCAGGCTCCTGACCCCTCTTCTGGGCAACGGGGCTGCTGCTCTTCAGTGTGGCATCTCGCTACCCCCACCCCTCTGGAGAATACACCCGCACATTTCACCTTGCTGTGTCTGTGCCTGCATCCCGATTTTGTGTCAAACGTGACTTTGGGACAAGCGAGAGCTGGGACGAACTTCTGGGAGCACCCACCTGCATCAGCAGGGCACCGCAGCGCATAGCAGGGCTCAGCAAGCAGCTGCGGGCTGAGCGACACGTTCACAACCCTCCTCTGCTTCCAGGGGAGATTTAGTATGTAAAGCAGGAAAAAACCCCATGACTCCCAAACTGCACTTCCCCCTCAAAAAAAACCCCAATCACCAAACCCATCCAGACACTCTGTTTGCCAGACCAGGCAGTAGATGCCCCTACCCTGCTGACATCTTGTCCTAGGGGTTTTTTTGGGTCCACTGATGCTGTGGAGCAGGGGACAAGTCCGGAGTGAAGCCCCAGCTCTGCATTTGCCTGTTCCATTCCCAGTGTTCCAGACCCGCAGCTGCCCCTCTTCCCTGGTTCCTCTTGCCTGTTTGCACGACACAGCAGGGCTGGTGGGCAGCCCCCCACCCTGGGCAGGCACACCCCAGCCCCTCTGCTGCCATTTCCACGTCTCTGGAATTGCTGATAGCTGTAGAGCTTTATGTGCTCCCCATCTTTGCAGGGTTTGATTGTCATGTGGCTCCTCCCTGCAAATGGCACGTTTTTAGGTGGTTCTCCTGGAGGGAAATGCGCTGGTGCCGAGCTGCCACTCCTGTGTAGGATCATATCCTCCTTGGGATCAGGGCACTTTCGTTGTCATGAAGTATGTCTAGACTGATGTGTATTCTTCAGATCAAATCCTTAGATCAAAATGTGTCCATTTCCATGGATGTTTTAAATTTTTGTGGAAATATTTTTCTAATGTTTATAGTTTATTAATTTCATTGCTGCAACCTTTACTCATTGGTGTAGTCTCTGACAGAGGGGAAGCAGAGGTGTATGCTGGCTTGCATCTTTTTTCCTGATGGAATAGGTACCCTTCACATTAGTACATTAGCATCTTTTTCTCCCAGAAAACTCTTGAAGCTTTAACCTTGCAACTTCCTGCTATGTAATCAAAAAGCTGTGTTTTTCCTGCTAGAAATTTCTCATAGGAACTTGTCTCTCTGACATGATCCACTTACTGTTTTTTCCTTGTCAAGTGCAGGCTTGTTTTCCAATAAAAATAAAAGCAAAGAGCTAATCCTGAAATCCTTAGTCAGACAAAGCTTGCACTGAAATCAAGGGGAGTCTTGTCTTGGTGTAAAGATTGCAGGTTGAGGATCAAAATCATTATAATAAAACATTGTCGCGGGAGCAGCATCTCCCACTTCAAAAATAAACATCTTTGCTCCAGTTAGCTATTTATGTAGCTGCAGGAGACTATTGATTTAGGAAAGCTTTCTGGTGCACAGATGCTCTAAACCCTTAGCACTACTAAGAAGCAGCAAAGCTCGGGAGGAGCAGGTTGCAAAAGAAGTATACTGCAAAACTCTGCTTTGTTCTGCTCCTAGCAGTACTCAGGTTAAACCTCTGGCTCACCTTCACCTGAAACACCCCTTTGACACATCTTTGCCTCATCCCTTGCTCAGGTGTTCCCAGCCAGGCTGCACAGCCAGTAGAATTAAGCATTTGCCCATGGTGGGGACATGGGGCTTTGGAGCCTGGCAAAGGCACTGAAGAGCAAGGGCTCTGTCCCTGCTTGAGTATGATACACCTGTAGCTTCTCCCTCCTTGCCTAAGAGACTCTTACAAGAGGGAGTACAGGAGTTTTGGTAATTGTTCCAAAATAAGAACCAATCTACTAATCCATGACTAGCACAGATCAAGAGGCGGGGCGGGCAGAGAGAGAGGGGGAGAACATGCACAAGCAGCCTGAGTCAAAGAGAGAATTTGTCATCATATTTGTATAAATGTCCTAAATTTCCGTAGTAATGTAATCGTCCCATTATACTTACGGTAGAAGAACACTTTCAGAGTCACTTTTGAATACATTAGGTTACATTACACAAAACAGAAAATTGAAAGTCTTTAAACAGTGCTATGAAGTGTTTCCAAAGAGTCTGCCTCTAATGCCAACGAATAGCAAAGCTGCAAATAGCAGAAGGACTTGATTACTTTTGAGTCTTGCAACTTACAGTATATAAAATTGCTTTTAAGGTACATTTCTAGGAATTAGGCTGGTGAATTAAGTGGGGAAAGAGTTGGGCTGAAAACCTGCTAAAATTATTTTTGTGGGAGAAGATGGAGTCTTTCTCACTGCTTCTGCCATAGAATTTTCCTCACCAGGTGTGTAAAGAATTAAGTGCTTTTTGAGTAATGGCCACCAAGAACCAGCCTGTTTGGCCCCACCCCAGTAGACATTGCTACTCTAACAAGAAGTAGATAAACTTGAGTCCACAAGCAAATTTTTTTCTCAAGGGAAGGCAAGAATGGTATTTCCGCACTAATGCAAACAGATGTTAACATAAAAGAAGCTGAAACAACAAATCACTCAGAGAAAATCTAAGTTGCTCAGCCTTTAATCTATTTAACATAAATAACTTCCATAACTACAGTGAATAGGGCAGTTGATCAGAAGTCCTGGTATGGAGGCTTGGAAGTCATGGTATGAAATCTATTCATCTTACATCCCACGTCTCAAAAAATGGCAATATCTGTGTCTGATGTTCTGAGAAATGCCAATACCACGTAACTCCATTTAGTGGCCTGTTTACGTAGATCCCAGCTCTCTGCTGGAGTGAAAATACTGGAGGATACAAAAGTAAGTTGCATGCTTAGTGGCCTGTTTACGTAGATCCCAGCTCTCTGCTGGAGTGAAAATACTGTTTTGGCATAGTTGGAGGATACAAAAGTAAGTTGCATGAACTGGATCTGTACGTCATCATTTAACATCCTTTAGGGGGAGGCAGATGTGGTAGTTCAGCCATCAGGCAACCCTCATGACATGTTCAGAGCTGCCTTCTGATCACCCAGACACTTCAAGCTCCTCTCCAAAAAAGCAGCAGGTGAACACTGATTTATTTGCAGTATGTGAGAACAGGGTGGGTGCTGTATTAGCCCTGTCAGAAGCTGGCAAACCCCATTTACCCATTATAATCCTGTGGGCTCTTCTCTCTGAGCAGCAGAGCTTGACTTGAAAAGCTTTACAAAGACAAAGGGTGAGCTTGTGGTTGTGTTGGGAGCACACTTTGTAGACCTGGTTTTATTCTTGCCCTGAGCTGTGGGTACCATTGCCTTGCTCTCCCGTCAGCTGCCAGCCCTTTTCCCTGCAATAGAGAGGTAATATTGCCTTGCTCTGCCATGTCTATTTAGGACCTAGACACCAGTGACCACAAAATAATCATACACAAAATGGGGCCCTGAACTTAGCTGAGAGATTAAGGCACAGCAAAAATGATTTGCCCATCTAGAACCCACATGGGGCCACACTCTTGCAGTAATAGAAGTGCTAAAAGCAGCAGGCTGCAGCTCAGACCTTCAGAGGCTTGCCAGTTTCCCATGGGGCTTGGGGAAGAGACAGCCCTCTGCTTCCCTCCCTCTACTCCAGGAAGGACTTTTTTGCACCCTTCTGCAGCACATGTGGGTCTGGAAACCCTCTATGGGACAGGACTTAGGAAACCCTGGGGGAGATTCCCACATATGGCTACAAAGCTGCAGAGTGGCCCAGGGGACATCCCTTGTCGTGTCCTTAGTCCTCCATCAGGAATGATGGAGCTGGGCCATAGCAGAAAGCCTAAAAAAATTAATTTATTACTGAAGGATGTCTGAGTTGAATTGACTGAATCTGTGGGGGGGTCAATGCTCATAATTTTCAACGGGCCTGCCAACTCATATAACAGCAGAAAATGACCAGGGAGGGATCACGATTGCCACCATCACCTTGCAACCTTTCAACCTTGTAAAACTTTGGTTTAACACATAGACTTCTTCTTGTGATTTCCCATATAGTTTCACATACAGTGTTTGTAAGAAAGAGTCCTTTGTATGCCACCTGCCCTCCAAAATGCAAATCCTCCACTTAAGATGAGAGCAGTGGGCAGCCTGCAGACTACAGGTGACATAAACCGGAGTTCAGGAGCTCATGATATCATAAAATGGAACACAAGCTGCAATGTTTGCATTTAAATTGAGCTCTTTGAACAAATGCTTTTGAATTGTTCAGAAACAAGGGGTTCCAGTAAAAATGTGACTAATGCCATTAGTCATCAGAAGTGGACCTTCCGCATTGCCACAGCCACCAGTGGCAGAGGTCCCGTTACCTTCAGCAGGAGTAGGTTATGTTTCTAGGAGATTTACTGCCCTTACCTAGCATGTCAAAACTGTCAAGGTCCACAGTATGTGAAATGTAATGCTTAACAGCAGAAGAAAAGGCTGTTTTGGAATACGAGGAAACTGATGTGAAAGGGGCAATAAAAGAGTGCATTAAATGATGATGCCTCTTTTGAAAGGAAATTCACAGGCATCTGGGGCCATTACCTTTCATATCCCAGCAATCAGGAAATTAACCTTTAACCCCTCTCTGTTGACCTACTCTCCTTTCTCTTTTTCTGCCATTCATTCTTTTTTCCTAATGACTGGAGAAGATAGATACAGTCTATGATTTATGCTTCCGAAGGCTACAATCTGCCTCCTTCCTGTACCTTCCCAAGCACTTCAATGTCTGTGTTCACTCAACTCTAGAAACAGTCAAAGCTTCACTCAGATTTACTTCCATGTCATACTTACCAACACCTGAATTGTTTATGCTTCATTTATTCCAAACCCCGTGTTACCTAATTACCCCTGACCTAGGAATAAATCTTACTCCCATCTTTGCTGTCACCTGGAGGCAGGCAAAGCACTGGAGGTGTTGGGAGCCTCTGCTTCAAGGAGAGGTTGGACCCTTTGGACTTGCACAGGGTGATGCTGCACAGGGAGAACACAGAAATACACCACGACCCTGTTACAAAACCAAAATCAGGAGTAGGAGTCGCCTCTAACAGCTCATCCCGAGGGAGAGGAATGACAGAATGAATGACTGTTTCACCCTCTGATCACAGGGAGACCTGGCAGATACAGCATCAGATAATAGATTTCAGAAAAAGTGTGACAACATCGCTTTTAAGAACAGAAACGGTGACTATAAAGCCAACAAACAATGGTTACAGCACTTCAGGGCTATGGTGACTGCATACAAAAACTCTGAAATGCTGTGAGTGAGCAATATTAGCTTTATCAGGAAAAGAGCTAGGAGAGTGAGACATGGCCTCTTGTAATGGAAAATAGAAATTCTATCTGAGTAAGTTCGTTCAGAGCAGCCTTTGCTTGCAGAGCAACTGAAAGTCCTGAGTCATCACACTGAATTGTAAGCTGCTGGCTGCAAATCCAGCTCTGAATTCCCACCTATGTTCATTGCATGTATTGGAAAACAAGTTTTGCTGACATAGCTGCACTTCACTACGTGCCAAAATGTGAGTATTTCCTATGTTTTTGTTCTCCTTGGAGGTTTCCCCTCCCTGCCTTGGGTCCTGCCTCTTACCGAGAGTAAAGTCTGGCATAACTAGTCCTGAGACCATTGTGCTCAGACATGTGGTGACTTGGCTACACATCTGGTTTTTCAACTTTTTTACCTGAAGAAAACAAAGGTCCTTCCATTTAAACCTTGCTAAGGTCACGCTGGTACTGTTCAGCATCTCTTGATTCACTCTGAAGTTGTGTGCCGATTTAGCCTTGAGGGATGGCTTTTCCTCCAGAACCATCTAAGTCCTTGCCCAGAGGAATGATGACTGTGTGGGCACTACTGCAGTTCCTGATGGCTGGCCCAGCTTTGCAGGGAAGATATATTGGGAAGAGGTGATTTTTTCAGGTTACTGGATAGCATGATGGAGGTAGGAGTCTGCTTCCCCCGCCAGAGTTGCACCATCACTGCTTGTCCCCTGCTCCTGTGCAGACCCTGCCAGCTCACCAGGCACCATTCAGCTTATTTCCTCTGGATCCTGCCAGAGGATTTGCTGCTATTTGCAGAGAGCTGCTCTGAAGCTCCTGGGAGGTGTAGTTTTAGCGGGTGTGTTTGCAGCCACGCCAGGGACTGTCTCCTCCCCTGGCGGTGGCAGCCCCAGCACGCTTTGCTTGTTGGTGGGTGCTCCCATCCCTGCAGGAACTGCAGCAGTGGCACATATTGTGGGACAAAGGGGTGCCTCCTGCACTGTCTGGGACCAGGAGTGCTCGAGGGACAGCGTGTCAAGAAGCTGGTAATAGAAATAAATGAAGGCGAACCCCCCTCCTATTGTCCACAGAGGCTATTTTTGGTGCAACTATTTTAAGGGTTGTTCTCCTGGCACTCCACATCCTGACATTTCAGCACATTTGCCTCACCTGCATTACTGGGTTTTCAGCTACAGATCATCCCTATCGAGCCACTGCAGTGATTTTTTTATGCCCTATCTGTGTTGTACACACAGTGTCATCAGCACCTTATATTTGTAAAACAATAACTCCAGGAATAAAAGGGGTGTATCCACTCTCCCCATGCACCCAGCACTTACAACCCTCAGCATCATTTTAATATTAAATGTACTATGCCTTAGTTGAGCAAAACCACACTTTGTGCAGGAGCTGTATAATAAAATAAAAACATGCTCCAAAGTGACCCACATGGCAGGGGTAATTTAGTATGCTGCTCTTTGTGCTTTGTGTCTTACTTTTGCTGTTTACAGATTTTTTTTCTCATCTGTTTGCACAGGGAATAGATGCTGACGTTGTCCTTTTCATGAATAAATCTCCTTTTAGCATGTTGGCCAGCACAATAAAAAAATTATCAAACAAATTAGAGCCTGAACCTGCAACCTTTTCTGATGAAAAGAAAACCTGTTTGTGGGCCAGCTCCCTGGCTTACAAGGGACTTTTTCTGGAGGAAGAGCTGCTCACGTGAGCTACATGTACAAGGTCTCAGAATTTTTGTGCTGCAGAGCTTGACTGTCAGCCAAAGCTGGAGGCGGCTCAGCAAAGGGAATGAAGGTGGTTGTCAGAGACGAGTCTCAATTTCCTCTTCCTCTGCCACCTGCTGCATTGGAAGGACCAAAGGTTGCTGTAATTTATACCACGGCTTAAAGACTTGGTGGAATGGTTTGACTCCAAAGCAAGAATTATGTCTGTGGTAGCTTTTGCAGCAGCAGGCATTTTTAATGGTGCCTCCAAAATGACATGGATTGCAAAGTAGATTGATGGGAAGAAGTCCCCACAAAGGCTGTTAAATGTGAAGGCAGCAGCTGAGCCTCAGGTACCCTCTGAGCTGTCGGTGTCTGGCAGCTGAATGTCTAAAGGAGAGGCACTTCCCTGCTCTTCTGTTCTGCCTTTAGCCATGGGGACCTTGACCTCTTGTGTCTGTCCTTGTGTTCAGAGCCAACCAGCAGTTCCCAGCTCCAAATTAGAGTGTTTTCATTTGGCTAGATCCCAGAAAGCAAAGGACATGGCATATATTGCCCCAAGCGCCATACATTAAGCTTTCCTCTTCCCTCCTGCCTTCAGTGGGAGATAACTTGTACTCATCCCTCTGCAGGTCTTGAGGGACCAGCACAATGCAAATGCTTATGACCTGCATCCTCACCAGCTCAGCTGGAAGTGGATGCCCTGGCCAGAGCAGTTTGCCTGGCTCAGAAATGCCACCCAGCTTCAGCCAGGGGATTTTGTAGATCAGGAGGTTGTACAGGACAACATCTGAGAAACAGCAGAGCTCTGCAGCTCAGGTCATCCCCAGCACATGTCAGCTGCCCTGGCAGTGCAAGGGTCCCCAGGTGAGCTTGCAGGATGAGTAAAGCATCTCTTCCTGTGCTAGAGAGATACCTTCTCGTGGGTTTTACCCCAGAGAGCATCCATGGGGTGTCTGCTGCCTTGGGCCCCCCACTCTTCAGCCAGGGGATTTTGTAGATCAGGAGGTTGTACAGGACAACATCTGAGAAACAGCAGAGCTCTGCAGCTCAGGTCATCCCCAGCACATGTCAGCTGCCCTGGGCCCCCCACTCCGGCACACCTTTTGCCAGGCTCCTCCTCTGCATGATGAGGAACAGCTTCAGCTTTCTCAGCCTGTCAAAAGAAAAAAAATGTGTTCCCAGAGATGATTCCCAGTTTACAGGATTGTGGACACTGACTGCCCAAAGGTGGAAACAGAAGAGGAATTGTGTGTACAAAGAACTATTTTTATCAATGGATGAATTGTAGTAGGTGCAATAATAAAAAATTAAAACCTGGTATGACTAACCCAGGCTCTCAGCAACCCTGGCTCCCACTGTGCTGAAAATAGTATCAGCCTAAGTCTTTTATGAGCTGAAGTCTACCAGGTAAGCAAAACTCTGCTTGGTATCTTCCCTTGGCCCCAGCAAGAATAGTCAATAAGGCCTTTGTGTTGTGCCTGGCAAGGAAACGACAAAAATAACTGCATCTTCAGCCAAGAAAAGCCCTGCAAGGGTAAAAATGATAGGATTTCAACTAAGCAGCAGAAATGCACTTTGGTATTAATAACTCTCTATAGGCTAATATGCCAATGCATGCAGGATTTCAACTAAGCAGCAGAAATGCACTTTGGCTAATATGCCAATGCATGCAGGCAATGTGGTTCTGCCAGGTTGTGTTGGTTGAGTGTATCCAACAGCAGCCGGCAGCCATTGGACACCAATGTTGACACATGGTGGTGGTTAGGAGAGTTTTAAAGGGTAACCAAGAAAATGCCAGCAAAATCCTATGAAACAATGCTAGTTTTACAGAACCAGATATGCAAGATGGGTTCTTTAGTAGGAAAAAAAATAAATAAAATCCAGAAGGCAATAATTCAATCAGTGACAGCTGACTGGACATATGTCAGAAGGGAAGGCTAATTGACGAGACATTTCTGCAAATACCAAGATGTAAATGAAACCAATACTCTCCTGCCTTGTTCAGTGCTTCCAAAGGTCTTCAGGCACAGAAGTCCAGGAGCAGAGTCATCAGAACCTCCCTGTATAAGAAATAAACAGGTCCCCAGATCTGGCCACTGCCACCCAGAGAAATCAGTCTTTCTCCTCTGAAGGGGCATCAGGGCCCCTAAGAGCATGAAGAAGGTTAGTCATGGTGGTTGTGTCCAAGGCCAGAAGGCTACTCTCATTTCTTCTTGCTTCCTCTGCCCCTTGGTGTAGCACAGTTAATCTCTGTATGAAGCACAGGATGTTCATGTTTGCCTGAAGCACATATTTCAGAAGGACTTTAATAATTCATTGAAATAATTAAGGGTGAGGAAATCCATAACTTTCTGTGGCAGTTTGCTCCCACTGCCCATCAACCCTAGTGCTAAAAATGTGTGCCATATTTCCGATTAAACAGGTCTGATCTCACCATCCAGGCTTTGATATTTGCTGTCCTTTTCCTCCATGAGGTTAAAGGAGGTCCTATGTGCGCAATATTTTTCCTCTCTTAGAGTGGAAAAAGCTGCTGTCTCTCAAATCATTCCTCAGTCATCTTTCTGATGAGCTAGACAGATTGAACTCCCAGCCTTCCACCAGAGAATCACTCCCTGGTTGTCCAGTTGGTTTGGAGCTCTCTTCTTTGCTGACTATTTCCAAAGACTTCTGGTAACATGGATGTCAGAAATACACTCAGTGTTCCCAGTTTAGTTTCATCAGTTCTGCATACAGATGTGATTTTTTTTTTAATAGATAGCTGTTTCATCCTTGGCTTTGGGGTCCCTGGATTCTCTGAAGGACCCATCCCAGGCTGCACACATTTTTTCTAGAAGCATCGAGCATTTGCACCTCACCTTGCACTGCTTGTCCCCACAGCCACCACTTGTTTTTCAGGATACAGATCCCTCCTCCTCCTATTCTGGAGCAGGCCCACCCATTCTTTGCTGAGTCCCATTCAGTCAGGCGTCCTGGCACTTGCTTAATCTTGGCCCTTTATTTTTTAGTGTCTGTTACATTGTGAGAGCAAAGGGATTCTAGGGGCGTAGATTAACAGCTTTTATTGATTCCCTTTCTCATACATACAGGACTAACCAGCAAACACGAAGTGCAGGAGTAGCCAGAGAGAAACAGAGCACAGAGAGCATTGCACCATGTCCACATCACCCAGGGAAGGATCTCTTTGAACTAACAAGGTTTCCCAGAAATCTAGAGGGACTTTGCAAGACTTGTCGAATCAGAGACAGTTTAGGTCTTTGGGTCTCTGGGGAAAAAAATGGGAGTGTGGTTTGGGATCAGTGCTGGGAAGCTCTTTTCAAGAAAAGAGGAATAGTTTGCTTTGTGGATAACCACAAGAGATAATGACGGAAGAAGTTTTGAGAAATTTTGTGCTGAAAGTTTTTTGAATTTCAGCAATTTATACCAAGACATTTCTTCCAACATGCAGGAGACAATTTGTGTGAATATATTTGTGATTACATGATCAGTGAAGGCTGTACATGAAGCAAAATCTTTGCCAATGTTGTTAGAGATAATGGCATTAGGGAGAATCCCAAGCAGGGATAATTACTCAGTGTTTAGAAGGCCTGGTTATGCAAGCAGCCAAAAAAGCAGTGAATGTGAATACCTCCAAGGAAGGACTTTTTTTAATGATGATTTTGTTTGTATCACCATCAGGCATTTGTTTGCTTGCAAAGGTGGGGTGTGTGTGCTGTTTATTTCCCTCAACTGATGTACAAAAGGGATAAATAAAGCTTGGCAAGCTGAAGTGAGGAAAGATGGGCAAGTCAATAAATCACAAAGTCATTAAGAGCAGGGAGCAGGTTTTTTATTGCGTTGTGAAATGCACAGGAAGCACACAGGCATGAGTCCAGTCACATGCATATTAAGAGATGAGCCATTGCATTTTGAAGATTAATATTTAGTGAGCAGGCATCATAAAAGAAGACTTTATAGGAGTCAAAATTAGAGGCTGTGAAGAGGTAATTTCTTACTGTGACCACAGAATTCACAGTGGAGCTGGTTTCCACATTCAGTGCAGTTTTTTGTCTCATTCATTGTTGGGCCATGGTGGTGTGGAGGAGCAGGACAGCACTGTAGGGCAGCCTTGGTCACTTTTCTTGCTTTGGCTGAGTGAGACAAGGTGATGGAGAAGAGGGAAAGAAGAGTCTTCATCCCCACCTCCAAAAAAAGAGTCCTCCACTCCCCGGCGTCCATACCAGATGCATTAAAGTAGGGTGGGTAATTAAGAAACAGTCTTCTCCCTTCCTCCCCAGCCCCCCTGCCAAGGACTACAGGCGCAGCAGAGCAGAGGGGGAAGGCCGGTGGGAAGTGGAGGTGCCCATCCTCTGAGTGCTTAGCAGATATGTGGGTTACCATGCCTGCTCGAGGTGCAGCAGCAATGCAGCCTGCAGAGCAGCTGGGCGCTCAAAAGGAGCTGCTGATGTGCAGCTTGTTAGAAGGGAACTAGAAGCAACAGCCAAGAGGGTAAAATGCTTGCAGGTTCTCTCAAAAGGCACCTTACTACCTGGTTACAGTAAAGGTATTTCCAGTTATGAGGAAATGTTTTAAAAGGAAATTAAAACAGGCAGAAGGCAAGCAGCTGGATAGACTGTCAGAGTTGTCCTTAAGAAGCATAGGTTGTGTCCACACCAGGGAAAGCAGAAGAGCAAGCAGGTGGAAATCCATAGTAAAAGCAGCCAAAATGGATTTTTGTGGAATAATTTCATTGTTGGGCATAAACCCAACAACAAAACAGCTACATCAGGCAGAGGCTACTTGCCAGCCAACACATAGGGCCTGGAGAGGACTGGGGGGTAATGGGAGCACTTAAAGATGACAGGACTGTAAGAGCAAAGGCAGACAAGATCTCTGTGCTGGTGTTTGCTGGAGAGGAGCCTCAGGAGACTTCCCATGCCACAGCTTTTTCCAGCTGTAGATGAGCAAGAAGCAGCCTCAGATTGAACTGTCAGAAGAGGAGGTTTTAGAAGAAGTTGATGAAATGAATAGCAACAAATCACCCGGTCCAGCTGGGGTTCAGCCTGGGCTCCCGAGGAGACTCAATTACAAGACTGCCAAACTACTGACTACAGTGTGTAACCCCTGCCTTCCATCAGTCATGTGCCAGGAAATGGAAGTGGTAAATGGGATACTTTCTTTTAAAAAAAAAAAAAAAGGAGCTTTGGGAAACCACAGTCTTGTCTGTCTGCCTTCCCTTCCAAGAAAATTGTCAGGCAGTGTGATGAAAAAAAGACCAGAGAGACAGGTTGAATTGATACCAAAGATCTGTTACGGCCCTCCAGAAGAACTGGTAGGTCTGTGGATGAGGATGACTCTCTGGCCGCAGTTTATTTGGCTTCCCCAAAAGGTGATGACAGGTCTGTCACCCAGGTGTCTGCTTATCGTTTAGGAAAGCACACAGATGAGTCTCTGTGGTGGTAGTGCTGATGATATGCACTGAGTTTTGCTCTCACCCTTGTGTGTGAGCTGGACTGAGCTCTGCAGGGGCTGAGGAAGAGGAGAGTCACCTGCGCTGTGGCTCATGCCCCACTTGGACAAACCTCACTAGGTCTTGGAGCTCCTGCTGGGGATGTGGAGTCAGTAAATATCATCATTATCATCATCATCTTCATCACTGACAGAGTGCCTTAGCTTAACACAAACCCCACAGTGCTATGTGATATACAGAGGCAATAATAATGAAAAAAATGGGTTCTTACTCATAAATATTGTAGCTACAATACATACAGTGGGTGCTTAGAAACAGTATCCAAGACTGGATTTGATTCTTCTTTGAGGGATGGCTTCATGTCTCGGCTGTTCCAGAGCACACCACCAGGGATAATGTTTGGGTCAAAAAACCCTTTCAAGCCCACAGCCTTTCCTGCAGCACTGCTGCCTGACCACCCTTTTTCTTGTACAGTGTATTTTTCCTATCTTGTTCTTGTATTTATTGGGTTGGGTCTGCTGCTGGAGAAAAGACCCTGGGTTTTCCAAGTTGGCTAATCTCAACCTGCAGCCTGCTCGTAAACATATTTAGTTTGATCTTTTCTGCAAGTAAAACAAATATCTAAGCTATTCAAAGAAATCTGAGGAATTCCCATTTTTGAGCTTACATCCTGGTTCCTGTGCCATTATTGGGGTGTACTGGAAAGGAAACCTGGAATGGTTCTTCTTTTTTGGGATTTGTTTGGTCCTGTTTTGCTAATTAGAGAGAAAGACCATTGCTTGAGGTTATAAAATCAGCTGATAAACTTGTTTGTGGGGGTTAAAAGATTAAATCAAACAAGGAAGCTGCTGGATGTCCATTTAAAAAATAAATTTCTAGTTTTGCCTTCGAACAGTAGTGGTATGTAATGTGACAATTAAAATGGAGGATGAGTAAATCTGTTGCTTTGAACAATTTAATCAGTTATTTCCATAGGAGCATGTCAGGGAATCAAGGACATTTGATTTCCCTTCATTGTTATGCATAGCTGAATATATTTAGGTCATTATATCTGAATAAACAAAATAACATTCTTAAAAACAACAACAAAAAGAAGAATTGTGATAGAAGCAGCAGGTTAAGCGTGGAAAATCAGATTTAACAATTTTCAGAGTCCTTTTTTCCCATTGATGAACTGGGGATTTACATGACTAATGTCTGTTAAAACACTTAAATACCCTTTGCCTCAATGGGAACTGACAATGGGAAAATAAATTCCTGCCTGCAGCCCATTCTGTCATGTGAATTGAGCCTATGAGTGGTACGGTTTCTTGGTGGGGTATTGGCTGGGGTGGAAAGCACAGCCAATGTTCATATAATAGGTTTTCATCTCTGAAGGCAAATGTCAACATCATTTACCTCTGGGATAAATGAGACCTCCTGAGGGATCTCAGCCCTGTGTGGAGGGGTCAGAGCACGAATCCAATGCCCACATTTTAGCAGATGTGAGATCAGGCTGGCAACCACACAGTGAAAGGCTGAGGAATGTTGTGAGAGTGGGATACAGTCCAAATCAGGATATTTTTTGAATGTGTAAGAAGGAGGACCGGTGATCAGAAATCAATTTTTCTGTCCTGAGCACCGGGGGACAGTTGTAAATAAGTTTCAGTAGCTGTTTTCTCTGTTAATAAAACAAAACATGTAAACACATCCTAGACAGCCATCCATCAGAGACATTTTGCATCACATACGTTTTATGAATATTAGATAATGGAGGAATGTGACAAATAGCCATTTTTGTCTCCCTCTTGAATACCAAATAACGGTTATTAGTATCTGTCAAATAAATAATGTGAATAATTTAACAAGACATCACTATTGTGCAAGAAATGATACCCCATTCTATTAAGCTTTGGAGTCAGTTATTGTGCAAAGATAATAAATACATGCAGTAGCTACAGCAATTATGCCCTAGAAATCTACTTCAAGTGTTGCACTGCTTTAAGAAAAGGAAACCATTCGCACACCACGCAAATTATGTGCCAAATCTTCTGTTCCTGTCAACTGGCGTGGCTCCAGCTGTTCCAGCTGTGCTCTGTATACAGTGCCCTTCTGTGACCATGTATGCACACACCTTCCTAACTCCAGCTCCTTCATAAAAATGCTTGTGGCCTCATCATGTCAATTTGCCCTCTCTGCTTAACTTTTGAACCTCTTGCAGCAGAATCTGCCAGAGGTTTTGCAGGTAGGTTCCACAAACCTGCCTGAAAGTAAGGGACCAGGAAGGGAAGACAGATCATGTCAATGAAGCCAGTATCTGTCCATGCCATGCATCTACAGGAAATCTATCCTAATGCTGTTTGTCAGAGAGCCCCAGGCATAAAGAAAGGTGTAACATGAAATGTTAGATTAAAAGGGTTTCAGTGGTCACTTGGAGGTGATGCTCATGGAAGGCATTGGCCTCCCCCTCCCAAAGAGGGCCACACTCACCTGCCCACAGGCTCAGGATTGCATATCAAATAGCTTACAACTATTTCAGTGATCTTTCTAGATTCCTGCTTGTTATTTAATCAATCAATAAACCTTGGAAAATATTATTCTTTAAAATTATTATTTACGAGTGTAGAAGCTATTCTACTTAGTACAACTATTTCAGTGATCTTTCTAGATTCCTGATTGTTGCTTGCTATTTAATCAATAAAAAACCCTCAGAAAATATTATTACTTAAAATTACTATTTATGAGTGTAGAAGCTATTCTACTTACAGAAGACATTGGGGCCATTACCTTTTGCTGGTATTTTATGTGATAAAACATTTCTTTCTGTACATAGAAAAGTGTTTATTTTATTGTTGCATATTTGCATATTGTTTTCTGTGCTGGATGTTTGCTGTTCATTATTTTTTCTCAGAAAGAAACTGAGGAAAACATACCTCTCTCAGTTAATTTTGAAAGCTTCACGATGAGGGCTGACAATCTTTTTGTGGCCAAGATCTTGTGTCAGGAAATCCTTTTCACCATTCCCATCCCTACTTGTTTAAAATACAAGAATATGAAAAAGCCCCTGCATTGTGGGTTGCATTTGCTTATTAACTACTTGTCCTACTAACCACATGGGTGTTATCTGACACTAAGTGATGGAATTAATTTTTTAATATCTTTCTCAGAAAAAGGATGCAGAAGACTGCATGAAAAAGGAACTGTCTTAAAGGTAATAAAGGAAATGCCTCAAACATTAAAAGCTGCCAAAGCTAAGACAGCCTGGACCACTGTCATTCGGTTGTGGTACATCTACAGTATCTCAGGGCCAAACTGAAATGACAGTAAAAGACAACTCTAAAGGACAACTGGGCCGGGGAGTGCAACAGATCAGCACTGTGTACACCAAGAGTTTGCTTCTAGAATGAATCAGAGCTGCAAAAGCAGTTGAGTGGTTCTCTACATCTCATTTCTCACAGCAGCAGAACATGGGTTGCACATGGCCATGCGCTGTGGGCAGACAAGGGCCTGTTCTGTGGCACAGCTGGATCCTCACCTGGAACCTCAGCTTAGCCTTGTCTTCTGCCACAGAATCCCTTTGTGATGGTGGAAAGGCACATGAACCAAGCTGTTCAGAGATGGCAGTTTGCACGTTGTGGTACCCAGCTTGAAATCTCAGGACTGGTCTTGCAGGAGTACTTGGCATGCACAGTTGCCTCCAAAATCAATAGAAGCTGTTTTCTGAGCCTATAAAGTGCTGTAGAAAATATGATGTACTATGAAATGATAAGCCTTAGGCATTTCAAACCTTCCATCCTGACTTAGTGGGTAGTTTGGAGTGTTTGCTCAGAGTCTCGACTCTCTATGCAGAACCATCTCCACTGATAATTCATCTCACCAGAAGCACCGTGAGAGTCAGTGCAGTGTTTGTGAAATGCTGCTTTCAGAGCAGGGTGTGAAAAGTGTGCAATAAATAAGACAGTCATGCATTGATGATGAGGACAGGCAGGATTTTTGAGGAGCAATTAGTGAGGGAGAGGTCAGTTGGGAAAAAACCTCAGTCGTATAGTGAAGTAATTAAAGATGTTTTGTAACCCATGTGCCCATAGGAAGTGGTAACAATTGCTCAGACAACCATGCAAAATTAAACATTCATTTAGGAGGTCTTGTGTAATACCATTCACCAGTTGCTTTAGTATTTGCAGAAGCGAGGTCTGAGCACATCCCCTTGGTCTAAGAAAATATGATTGCAACCATATCGATATTTTTATATCAGACTAAAAACTGATGCTGGAGTTTCAAAGAGCATCAAGGCACAGATAGCACCTCTGCTGGCAATGTTGGATGGCCTCCTGCAACTACTATTTCATATGAATTTTAATGATGTGGAAATGGGGGAAACCCAAAAAGACACCATAAAAAACCTCACCAAAACTCTTTGGAAGGTGTTGCTGTGCTATAGAGATGCTGTCTGCCTACAGATGATTTCTTTGTTCAGCTCCTTTTCTTTTCCTCTAACAACCTGGACTTTCAGTAAATGAAAGAGACAAAAAAGAAAAAAAAAGGGAAAAAAAAAGAGAAAAAGAGCAAAAAGGAGCACTGTATGGATGTCTTTACTGAGATATGGTGGGGCTGAGAAGCTTTCCTTCACAGCAAGAGTTTCTGGTGGATTTGCCCACTCTTTTGGGAACGTGAAAAATAAGGCACATTTACAAGCCCCATCCAAATGAACATTTTCAGCTCAGTTTTCAGGGGATTAAAGTTGTTGCTGGATAAAGTTCTGCTTACAGTGAGATATTTATTCCACCTAGTAAAGGAGGATAGAAGCTTGGTGAGGCTGCTGAGACTGCTGATTTCCATTGTTGTATCAGCTCTTGCCCCAAGTAGTGGCACGTTGCAAAAATGTTATTTGAGAAAATTACAATAATGTTTTCTGATATCTGCTCCAAATACACAAAATGCAAATTGTTTTGAAAGAGATGAATAGTGTGTGGCAAAGCACCATGCAATTAAATAATTGGTTGTGAACATCTTTTCTCATTAAAATGAAGCAATTGTAAATAACAGAATGATATTTAAATGAAACGGTATGTAAGGCCAGTAAGAAAGATTTGCAAGAAACATTTGTAATTGCATTATCTCTAAGTAGAAAATTTATAAATTATAATGAATTATACAAATGTATCCTGACATGAAAGGGAAATGTTCGATCAAGAGGCTGAATATGTAAGGATTAAGTTCTTTTTATTGAGGAAGTTTCTCCTGCCTGTATGCAATATTCATAAAATGTGCTACAAGTTTATAAACGGAATAGATATTTGTTAAAATAGGAATTTAGTATGGAAGGTATATTTTAAATGTTTAGTGAAACAATTATGCTGTATTAACACTATGTTCTTTATTTCTTGGATTAAAAATCCACGGGGATTTTTATCCCTCACATCTTTATTTGTCATAGGCTTTATTAGAGTTATTCTCCATACATTTTCTGAATCAGCTGAGTACTAATAATTTTCACATACCTTTTAGAATAGTTGTACTTTGTTCTTCAAATGTATTATAATATATAAGAAAGTGGACCCCAAGCCTGTCTCACTGCAGATCTCCTGTGTGCCTTTGAGGCACTTAATTGAGCTTTGCTTTTGCAGATGGGGGGTGGGATGAAGACTCAATCCCAAATATCTTCCCTGGCTGAACTTCCAGGTGCTGCCCAAACTGAATCAGTGGTGAGGCAATCCTGAAGTTAAGTTTCTCACCATAGGAGCCACCCAGGAAGCCACTGCACCTTTTTGTAGCACAGACACTGCTCTAAGCAAAGGGCACTACCACCAGGTCCTGCACCCTCTTAATCAGCTAACTGGATTCCAGGTGAACCAGCAAGTGAAGAACAGCAATCCATGCACAGGCACGGAGGTGCAGTCATGAAACAGAAAAGGAATGGTCACAAACTCCTGTCTGTTTACAGCTTGGAGGGTGAAATGCTGCTCTGACTGCTAATGGCTGCTGATCAGAGCTGAAGCACCTCTTCTGCAAAGACAGAGGGTTGCTGTTGTTCAGGAGAAGAGAAAGCTCCAGGGAGAGCTTAGAGCATCTTCCAGTACCTAAAGGGCCTGAGGAGAGCTGTAGAGGAATTTCTTACAAGGGCATGTAGCAATAGGACGAGGGGGAGTAGCTTCAAACTCAGAGAGGGTGGAGTTCAATTATTAGGAAGAAATCCTTCTCTGCAAGCTTGGTGAGGCACTGGCATAGGGGACCCATAAAAGCTGTGGATGCCCCATCCCTGGAAGTGTTCAAGGCCAAGTTAGATGGGGCTCTGAGCAACCTGGACTACTGGGAGGTGTCCCTGCCCATGGAACTAGATGGTCTTTAAGGTCACTTCCAACCCAAATCATTCTATGATTTTATGACCTCTTTTAACTTGTGGAAAGTTAGGTTGGAGATCTAACGAAGGGCAAGGATCGATACTAGCAGGCCTAGCATCTCAGCAGTGCTATCAAAAAAAGTCAGAAACGCAGAACTGCAGTGACATGCTTGCAAAGAATCTTTTAGAGAAGCATTTAACACAACATCAGCCAGGACAAACATTACTGGCAAAATTCATGTAGGATTTATCCAAAGGTGGTTAAAACATTCTGTGAAACAGAGACAGAACTCAGTGTTCCAAGGTCAAATTTACTGATAACTGCACAAAGATGTTTCTACATTTTGCTTTGCCCAAGATATCAGTGTAATACTTGCAAGGAAACTGTTTTGGAAAATGGCTCTCTGGAGTGCTACTATGCTGCTCTGTGCTCTGGAGTGTAACAAGGCAGAACTCACATCTCATTTCAGGCAGTGTTTTTCTCATAAGAGAACTGATCCCAGATTAGCTCTGAAGACAACAAAATGCTACCTGTAGCCATTTTATTTTTATATGGTGTGGAATAAAAAGGAGATAAACTAAGTGGTTTAATTGATGCAAGACCCACTGCTCAAGCAGCAGGTTTTATTACATGATCAATTTAAATACAAAGGAAGACAATCCTGCTGTAGCAGACCCTAACCTGGGTACTGATAGAGCACTGTCAGCATTTGCAGTAAAGGCCTCTGCATCTGACAACTGAATTTATTAGAAAGAAGGATCTGGGCTCCAATGGATTCAGTCTTAATGAAAAATTCATGGATTTATAAGTCTCCTTTGAGCTTTTTGAAACATTAAAACCTATTTTTATTTGTATTACCTTGATTTTAATGGTTGCTCTCTTATTTGTGAACTGTGCACAAATACTGACCTTGTCCACTCCCTCCACTGCTGGAAGGACCCTGGCAGCTCCCTGTGCTCTCATCCTCTGCTGGGCACAGAACGAGTGTCTGGCTGATGTGGCTGTATTTTTGCTCCATTCATACTATTCATTTAAGAATATATTTATAGAATAATTATCTGAACGTAGTGTAACTTGATGGAGGAGTGCTTTCTAAAATCAGATGAGTTGAGCAAGAAATGTCATTTGTGCTAATCTGTTTGAAACCGGGTAAGTGTGAAATATGCTGTCGCGAGGAATTATCTCTTCTGCAAAATTATAGGCCAGGAAAAAAAAATCTGTTTATTACATAAAATATAATGTATTTATCACAAAATTTTAACTTATTCTCACTCACTTCTGTCTAAGTTAATGTGTTATTAATTGTGCATTTTTGGATATAATTTGAGGGGGGTAGAACAAATTATCTCTAGCGCTGCAGCCATTTAACGGTAACAATCACATTTTCTTTTTAATAGAGTAAGTTAATTTTTAAAGTGATCTACAGAGGAACAGATGGGGGAACGAATTCTCTGTGGGTATCTCCTGCTACACCAACACTCAGAGCACAGAGCAGTGCCTAGTGCCAGGCACGTCTACCTTGCAGTTCTTCCTTCCCTTGTTCTCCTGTTATCTTGTGTCAGGTGACCAGAAATGGAAAAGCAGCCTCTGAAGGTAAAAATTCCTCTGGTGTTTGAGCAATCTGCTTCACAAACAAATTCCTTGCTGGGCTGCAGCATCCAGCAGCAGGGTCCCATCTTAGGGGTTTGTCTGCTGTCTGTGAGCGTGACAGACCTCCAGCAGCAAGGGAGGAACGTGGCTGCAAAAGGGAAAATGGGCAGGGAGTCCAGTGGAAAACACAAGAATAATTAACTGCTTCCTCATCTTCTATTTTGTCTCCCTCTGACCTGTGGGCTCCTGCTATGCAGGAAAGCAAAAACCTTCCTGGCTTCAGTTAAACTGGGATTTCACTCCAGATTTCATCATGCTATTTTCCCATAAATTATTGCTCCACTAATTTATTTGTAGAAAAAGAGAGCAGCAACACATCAACCATAAAGCGGAGATGAACTGTGGGTTTTCCATCTCCTTTGATTTTTGAAGGAGGTCTTGGACGAGGGGGGCTTGGAGGCTGGAGATTGCTCTAGTGGGTGGTCTGAGCAGCTCCCACGCTCCTGCACTGTGCCTTGTCCTTTCTTCCCCATGCACACACCCTGATTCCAGCAAAGGGACTGGATAATAACACCTAATTGTTTTAATCCAAATTTTTAAACAGAAAGTGTGCCTCAGGTTACCAGCAAGAGCATGGTGTCAGTTCAGGCACCTGGTTCAGAGCTGCTGCAGGGAATAAAAATCCCACTACTGCAGGAACGGCCATGGGTGGCTCAGGCTCCTCCAGTGTACCAGATCTGCACTAAACAAGAAAGAAGAATCCTACAATATGCAGTTAAAAATCTTTAATAACAGTAATTACAGCAGAGCAAGTAGGATAGAAACTGATTAAACACCTACCCTTCTTATTGACTTATATTTTTCTTTAAAAATGCTGCCTACATCTGCTACCGACCTCTGAACCTCAGAGAGTGCGCAAAGCTGAACACTGGTGTGTGAGAGAAATCCACCCTAGCCCATACAGCATGATGGTGTGAAGCATTTTTAACCCTCCTATTAAAGTGATTTACATAATAGGTAGAGCTGATTTTGAGAGGTCTGTATTTAGACATGTAAGAGATTGAGAGGGGAAAAAAAATCATCTTAGTAAAACCTGGTGCCTTTTCATTTTCAAGGAGTGAAATTATTGTCTATTGTATTCGTTACTAATGACAATAATGTCGTGTTTATCTGACAAATTTAGTTCCAGGCCTTCAAAACAAGCAATGAGGAGCCCCAGAAGTGTGCTGTAATAGCACTGCCTGAGCTCAGACAAGGAAAGGGAGTGCTGGGAGCTGCTGGGAAACACCAGCATACCCAAGAAGGAGGTGTCTGCTGCCTGGAGAAATGCCTCCTGTGATACCTGGAGAGCACGTGGACACACATCATCCCTCTGCTGCTGGACAGGGGTTTGCAACATGTAGATCCCAGATGAGAGATGGCAGGATGCTGTGGGGTAGCAGTGATGTTCCTGGGAAGATGTCCCAGGAGACAAGGATTGATGTGACAGCGGCTGCTGTGCCCACCCCTGTCGGCGATGCCCAGCAACACAGGCACCCTGCAGGGCATCTCCTGGCCAGGATGCCAGCCTGCTCCTGGCTCCCTGGGCTCCCACAGGAGATTTGCTACAAGGAACAGCATTTCTCCTTGTGATCAGACCCATCCCAGGCCACTGAGAGCCACTGCTGGTGCTGTGCAATGAGGTGTGCAAGCTAATAGGGTATATTTACATGTCTGGCCCTTTAGGACTGAAATCTGGGGATGAGTTGAAGCCTCAGCTTTAAATTAGATGCTCCAAAGGCACCTGTTTCTGTAGGGTTTGATTGAAATGTGTTTTTTTCCCCTAGTGAAAAAAGTTCCCTAATGTCTGTTTTGACTCTGAAACCACAAAGTCTAAGCAAAAATAAACACCCTCTCTGGAAAAAATGCAGTTATCTGAGCATTTTAGAGTCATGATAAGAATTTTAGACTCATGCTGGGAGTCTTTCAATTTCAATTGAACCTACCCCCTCCTGACTATTGTCCTCCATTCTAAACAGACACCTATGCCCTCATGCAAGTTTGATTTTGTAGAATCACAGAGTATCGTGAACAGGAAGGAGCCCTCAAGGATCGTCTTTTCCAACTTTCCTGCCCTGTACAGGATAGCCTGAAAATCACACCACATGCCCAGGAGCATTGTCCAAACACTTCTTGAGCTCTGTCAGGTTGGTGCTGTGGCAACTTCCCTAGGGAGCCTGCTCCAGGGCCCAGGCACTCTCTGGGTGAAGAACCTTCTCCTAATATCCAATCTAAACCTCCCCTGACTCAGATTCATGCCATTCCCACAGGCTGAACAAACCAAGAGACCTCAGCCACTGCTCATGTGACACCCCCACCTCAGTTGTTCCTCGTGTGGCTTCCCCAGCGTGTTATTTTACAGCTGGTTATCCATCTGGATGGCCCAGAAATGGCTGGGCCAAACTTCCAAGTACTTGAGATGAGCTCACCTCAAAAAATAGCATTTCAGGAGATGGAGATTTTAAAGCCCACATTTACTCCTAGCTGTTTCTGGGCTCTCTGGGCCTCCAGCAGAGCTGGTTTGCCTTTTGGTCAAGCTGAGGAGCACTCTTAAAGGTAAAACACTCTAAATGGCCTGTGTCTGTGTGGATTAGAAATTCATCACTCTGTCAGAAAAGAATCCTATAAAACAATTGCAAATTGCTTAGGCGGGCATTGCATTAGATTGTGCTTTATATGTGACCAATCAATATGTTTGTGTATATCAGCATGTAAAGCTGCATCAGCTCCTAGCAATGCAATATTCATGTAGGTGTGGTGTCATGGCCATCTCTCCCCATTTCACAACAGCCAGAGAAAAGTCTGCAGTAAGTGCAGGACTGGCAATCTCATATCTTGGCTGCTCAGCAGTGAAGATCCAAGAACAGCACAGGAAAAGACTGATGCATTCAAATTCTGATGGCTTTGCAGAAAAAGATAAAAAGACATCTGTTCCAACTGCAATGGTGGTCTGAGCCTTTTATGAGAGCTTTCTCTAAGTTTGCCAGTGGTGGCCTTTAGCAATGGCAAAAGGCTTCTCAAGGAAGGGTTAAGCTCTCAGAATGAATCCTGGATAACTCTGGACAAGTTGGGCTTAGTCATTGACTTTACCTCCCTTTTGGCCCAAAACTATTAGTTCTTCCAGCACTAGTTAAGAAATGTCAATTTACACCCCAAGATTGATGTGCACAGAGGTAAATAAGAAATAATATGCACCCCATCAGGATTTTTCCCTCCATAAATCCAATTTCTGACATGTCATGTCATGAATCTCATGACATGAAGGAAGGTCTAGGGGTTTTTTCATCACCTTGGACCACTCCTCCAATGTATCACAAAACCATTTTTAAAATGCAATTTAGTTGGCCTGCTTCCCAACAGAAAAAGAACCTAATTCCAGCCCCTACCAGTTGCATCTTACACATCCTTCAGGAACTAGCCAAGGGGCTTAAAGACCCAACCCATGTTATAGGTGCCAAATCTCTTAGTTTATCATTAAGCTGATAATACACTTCAATCTCATTACTATTCTATCATTAGGATCTGAGTGGTTTGAGTGTTTGACTAAGTGGGTTTTTTTTCTCCTCAGAGGTATATGAAATGCTGCCTCTCAGCAAGGTGTCCTGAAAACCTTTTCTTAATGAACAAGTGATTAAAAGGCTTAAGTGCAAGCAAGCAAGCAAGCATCCAAAACACAAGCTGCATTATCACAGAATGAGCCAGGAACAGGCTAACCCTCAGCGCTGACGAGAGCACCGAGGTCCTTCACTCAGAGGCTCTTGACACTCTCTCGTTCTCTCTCAGTGGTAGCTGCTGGGCACTGTCCCATGGGCAGGCTGTGCTGTGTCCCAGATCCACCATGGATGTCTGGCTTTGCCTCTGCCATGCACAGCAAAGCCACCCCAGGGCAGAGCTGGCTTTTCCCTTGTTCCCGTGCATGTCCCTGTTTCTGGTCCCAGGCAGCTCAGGAACATCCATGAGCATCCTGCTCCTAGCCAGGCTGCACTTCCTTTGAGTTGGCTGCCAGGACTAGCAGAGACAGAGAATGAGAGTGAGGCAGAATCCTCAGGAGTTTGTACTCCTGTGCTATCTCTCACAACATCAGATTTTTGTATGCTGTTTATTTAGTGTTTCATGTGGAGGTACACGTGTGAGGTACATGTGAGATAACACCTGGACTTCAGCATCCCTTCTCAAGGCACAGAGATGACTGTCAAAGGAACGCAGATGCAAAGAGTGTCAGCCAGGGAAATGCAACTTTCCCAAAGTGGAACCCTGCTCCTTCAGAAATCAGGGGATATTAGCCAATAGTTGCAGCAGAGGTCAAATGTCACCTCATTTTCTTCATTAGATGTGAGTGTTGTGCAGGCATACCAAGGGTGCTGCTCCTCTGAGGGATACCTGGGTGCTGCCAAGGCAGCTTGTGCTGGTATCTGCTTGCTCCCTGTTAGCTATAAGAGGCAGAGGAAGGCACTGAGAAAGCAATGGTGGGTGTTTAACACACCATGCCAAGACCTTTAGGACCTCAGCATAGAACCAGGCCAATGATGTGTTATCTGAACGAGGAAAGGTGGAAAGATAAAAATAAAACCTTCTCCCTGACCCTTGTTAGAAATTTCTCTTCAATTTGTTTCTATTTCTGCTCTCTTCTCATTTTTTCCCAGTAACTGAAACAGCAGCACGAGCTGACACTATCTGTCATTACCCACATCATTTTCTGTGACACTGGTTCAATTAACTGCCCTCACAGATGTCTTCATGTTCCTGAGGAAAAAAGTTCCATTTCCCCAGCCCCGGAGAACCTATCTGTAGGGATGTGCCCAACTTTGCTGCATTTGCTGCCCCATGGAGTTGTCTGGCTGATGTGTTCTGTGATGGCTTCATCACTTTATATTTCTTGCTGACCCCAGAAGCTGTGGGCACCAGGTGCCTGCACCATCCCCAGTATCATGACTGGATTTCACCACTACCGAGCAAATTAAGCCTCTGACCTGGCCCTTCCAGCAGCCAGTGGGTAACAACCAGCCAGTAAAACAACCCTGCAGCTGTTTTACTCTTGTTGAGCAGTTGTGATAAGCTCAGAAGGGACTGCCTGAGCAGGGATCCTCGCTGATAGCTGGGTAGGGCAGGCACAGTGGCTGAGGCCTGAGGAAGAGCCATTCTCCTCTCTGTACCACAGTTGGAGAAGAGCTGCTCAGTGTGCCTGTTTCTCTGCTGGCCAGTCTATTCTGGATCATCTTTCTATTGCAATTTTTTCTAGTGACCTGAAAGAAACACCGTTGGCACTGATTTAGCTTGTGGTTTCTATATAGATAGCATCTAGGCACTTACAACTTCCTCCTAGATTGTCATTAAGGACTGTGTAATAATTTTCAGCACTGCCTTTTTTCTTCCAGAGGCATCTCTTCTCCTTCCAGTCATTTGAGATACTGGCAGAAAAGGAACATTTTGCAATTGCAGACACGGGGTTATGACTTGCTTCAACTGAAGAAGACTTTAGACAGAGAAGTTAGTACAATCCAGGTTGTAATGGACTTATCTGGTTCCAGACATTGGTTAACATCTCATTCCTCTTTTCCTGAAGAGAAAAGGCAGTACAACTCATCTAATATACCTCGCCCAGGGCTGCAAGCAGAGTGCTGATTCACTGGAGAGCAGGAAATTCAGGAGAAATACTTTATTAACTTCTCACGCTGCTGGTAGTCTAGGTGGAGGGGGAGTGAAATGGAAGCTTAGAATTAAAAGTCTGATAATTTGCCAGGCAGATGATGACAAAAATCAAAAGGGAAAGCACATTTTATTTGCAAAGTTCAAGAAGGGTATTACAATCAAGAAGAGGAAAGCAAATTGAAGCATTACAAATAAAGCACTTGATAGAAGCTCTTTGAAAGGGTGGCTAAAAAGTATTTCACTCAAACTCTCTCACAACACCACCACATTCCCTCGTTCTCTCCATTTCCCCCCAAGGCACATCCATTAATTGGATTACATCTGTTTGTGACGCCAGCCCGGCTGCAGCCATGGTGTGGCTAAGCACAGGCAGTTTCAGGCTGTGCAGGAAGGAGCTGCCCTGGGTAACTCTGACCTCTGATCCCCAAAACCAGCTTTGCAGTAATTGACTCTGTGCTGGGCTGGGTGCTGCCATGGGGTTTATATCACAAGACAGGATGGTTAAGTCACTAGGGACGTCCCGTTGAATATTGAATTTTAATGCCCTGATCTGTAAGGAGATGAGAACTTTGTCTCCTTCCTTGCTTTACAGGATGGGCTGACCCGAAACAGCAGTGATGGGCAGGGGCTAGCCAGACCCTCTGCTTAGTCCAGGATGATGATGGAGATTTGGCAGAGAAAAGTACAACTTTAGCTAAAGCCTGGCTTTCGTGCTCACTGTTGTTCACTTGTGCATGCAGAGAGCCCAGGGATGCTCTGCCACAGGCTGGGAGCAGAGCTGCTGCTACTGCTGCCACTATCATTGCCACAATTCCCCTTCTCCTCCTTCCCAGCCCAGGGTCTTCTCTGAAAGCTTTAACTGGTGACATTGCAGGGGTTTCTAGTTAAAACCTGAAAGCTATTTTATCAGCTTCAAAGGAAGGGGTGAGTGCCCTGTGAGAAAGGTGGGCTCTCTGTAGCATGAATGCTTTTACAATCATCCACTACCCTTTGAAGAAGATTGTGATACCCACATTATGTATAGATATAGATATGTTTCTTTCCAATCCACCAGGCTGCTTCTTAGGTACCACTTCTGTGTACAGCTGTCATGACTGTGCCAACACAAGGCAGAAGTGAACTGCCTGGTACAGTTTTACTCAAACAGTACTCCAGCCTCATCTGTGATTTAGTTGCTGAACCTGAAAGACCCGAGGACACGGATGCCAGGCCAGGCCAGACTCTGTTTATCTTGGTCTTGGAGTGGAGGACAGGAGAAGCTGTAGGAAAGAGGTGGAAAGAGGGTGTGCTCCACTGCTGCTCTCCCATGGCCACAAACCCATCTACACACTTCACCAACAGAGACTTTCCACGGAGATTGCCGTCTCCCTAAAACTCATCCTTTTCCACAGCAGGAAGTCAAAGAAAAGCCAGGACACTAAATAGTCAGAAAAAACCTCAGCCAGACCAGTTCTTAAATGTAAGCTGCTTTTCTTCAAAAACATAGCATAAATATTTCAGCAATTCTTCTGATATTAGAATTACCCAGATGGGCTGAGAAAAAAAAATAAATCTCAAACAAACACAATGCGTCAAATTGCATTGCATCAAATCGCCTCCGCTTGCGGAGTATGCACCAGAACTGCGGGAATGGCAGGTTGGATTGCATGGGCAGGTCAAGTTCTTGTGTTGTACTAGACATTCCCATTGATTTCAAAGGCCTGTTAATTGTTTTAGTGATGCAAAGAGAGCTGCTGACTTAATTCCCCAGTAGTGTGGGAAATGCAAAAGCTGGGAGCAAGGAAGACAGAGATGGCGCCAGTTGTGGTTGGAAGAGGAGGTCGGGTTCTCCCCTTTGAGGTCTTCAGCCTTGTGGGATGGGCAGTCTGGGACATAGCTGATAGGGGAATGGGGAAAGGGGAACAGCACTTCTCTCAGCCTACCACCAAAACAAACAGCTAAAAAAAAGGCATTCCTGCTCTCATACAACAGAAGAAAATGTGTGAGGAAAGCAAATCCCGTGTCTGCCCAGCAGACACTTCTGTGGAAGCATGGGCACACTGTCCTGCTGTGCAGGCTCCTGTCCTTGCCACAATGCTTGTATGCCAGGGCTTTGCTGAAGTGAAGGTAAATACAGTGCATGGGATTTGGGAGAGAGCTGGCACAGGAAACTAACAGCAAAGCAAGGGGAAGGATCTGGTACAGTGTGAGATAAAATGAAGAATGGAAGGGCTGTGGGGTGGCAGCAGCCTTATCGTGTTTTTAAGCCTCAATCTAATTAAAAGAGATACATAATTAAAATGAAGTAATTAACCGTTTTGTAATTAAATACAAAAATAATTAAGCTGAAATTGAGCACGATAACATCCAATTGTCAGGACAGGATTTATTAGTACTTTAATCTGATGAATTATTTTCATTGTTCTGCTGATTGCGTTCCTGTGGAAAGAAATCGGTCGTTTCTGTAAGAAGGGACACAAGTTGTTTTTCCACATCCTTTGGGCTTCTTGAAACCTGAACAATGATACAATGGGTATGTAAACCATGATTCCACGTTTCCACAGCAAGGGCTGCATTTTTGTCAGTGCCCCAAGAATTTAGTATTACAATCTACGTTTTCCATCATATTTGTTTTTGGTTGCAGATATTTGGTCTGTGTAAAATGTAAAGCACTTGGCCTAAAAACTGACTTTATTGCTGTATAAATGGTGATGTTCTGTATGGAATTTCAGATCAGAAGAAATATACACATAGACATGAACTACATTACAGTGTTGCAAGTGAAGGAAAAAATTTACAACCACATTTTGAGAAGCAGACCCTGACCTATCAATGTTTATCAACTTGCTTCTGTTTCTCTGCGCTCATGCATAAGGTGTTTATGTGCTTTGCTAGATAAGGGAAACAAAAAGTGGGGTTACAAATGCTCAGAGTAAGTATAGGCCACTTATTCTGATGCCTTTGGACAGACTTGACTACATGGCTTTGGACTTCCCACCTTGAGGAGAGGATCAAAAAAGTCTTTTTTTCTTCCTCTGTGCCGAGTGACAACCCAGTATCGCTCATCTCAGAACAAGGGCATGTCTTGGTGCCTTGCTTGTCTTCCATGGAGCTGCAGTGATTTATGAAATAACTGAAGTCATCTGGGCAAAACACAATGAAGAACAGTTAGAAATACTGTAAGGATGGAGATCCATCTTTCATTTGGACATTTTCAGCTGACAAATTTCTTACTGGTGTGGAGATTTAGGACATTGGTAGTGTCCTTCATTGCTCTTTACTTGAAGCATATTGCTATTTGTGTAGCTTTTGGTCTTCTGTGCTGCAAGTCCTGTGCTTGCAACAGTGATGGAGTGAGCCTTGTCCTGTGTGAATATATATTAGAAGCTTGCTGGACTCTTCCAGACTAAGCATCTATTTCCAGCTATTACAACTGCCTGTAACTGAGGAGAACGGTGACCTGTGGACCTTTTTGCAGTCTCAGTTCTGCACTTGGAAAAAAAAATAATAGAAGTCTGTATTTATCTGTGAAAAGAGTCATCTCAGTTAAGATCACAGGAACTGCCAAATTGTTCAGCCTTGCTGGAGAGGGGATACTAGGCAAGGCTGGCTTTAGTCACCTCAAAGAAAGCCGTAAGAAAACCAAGATGTGCAGATGTCTAATGATCTTCTGCTCACATAGTTCTCTAATATTTAGACTGTTGTAATGCACAAAAACACAAGTTAGGACTTATTCCAGAACCTGTTGTCCAATTTAAGGAGTGAAGTCAGTGATGGTGGGTAATTAATGGGAAATCTGTACTGCAAAGAGAAACCCAGCTGTGATAAGTGATATTCAAAGTATCATAGTGGTGATTTGTATAGCCTAGAAATACCTATCCTATAGTAAATGTCACCTGATTGTTCAAGAAAATGATGGTCCTCCCCCAAAGGCTGAAGATATGATGCTAAATTCCCCTCTAGATGCCTCAGTAATACTGGAAAGATGGCAGAGAGGGAAAAACTCTTAAATGAGAAAACAGAGAAAGTTGAACAAGCTGATTTATGGGGAAAGATTAAAGTAACTAAACGCACATCACTCAGATAAATGACATCTCAGGGGAATGTAATTGTCGACTCCAAGGACTTGAAGGATTGGGCACCTAGGAATGAGAAGATTCCCCAGGGCCACGCGAGGCTGGGAGCTGTATAATGGAGAGAAATGGGTGAAACTGCACAAATAAAAATTCAGGTGGAGGCATGAGAAATGGCTCCTTATGGAGACATTTCATGAACTACGAAATCTTCTCCTAAGGGGACCAGTAAAATCTTGGGTTATTTAGCACTAGGCTAGAAAAGCACTCAAAAATGTACTAAAAAGCACAAATCTGCATCTGCAGTGGGTTCACTGGGTAAGTTGTAACTCTTGTCTATCTCTCTGTACTGTTTGTTTGTTTGTAGCAAAGATGGGCTATTTGTCCCTTTCTATGGCATCTGCCTGCAACCCCTTGGTCCTCTGCACCGAGCCCCTTTGGTGGCCCAAGCCCTGCTGAGCCCCATGTTCAGTGCAGCAGATCCTCTGAGCTGAGTCATGCCTCGAGGGGAGCCGGCGCCACGGCGTGAGGAGACGACTTCTCTGCTCTGTGCCCTGCCAGAAGGATTGTCACTTGCTAATTGTACAGCTTCTCTTGACTGCCACGTAGCTCTGCTGGCAGCAACAGAGGCAGTGATCTGCTGGCACGCGCAGGTGGAGCCAGCCCTGGGTCACAGCCAGTCACACACATGCGGCAGCAGGAACAAAACTCTTGACCTTCACTTCCAAAGACATGGACCTCTGTGGAAGGACCTACCCAGCAAGCTGGTCCGCAGTATTTTGAGGAGTTAATGCATGCAATTCAGTAATGGATAGCAGGGTGAATAAATAAGTTTTATTACCTGTGACACAAGATTTCAGAGTCATTTTAGGTACATTGTAATACTCAGAACGCAAATTGATCCAGGACAAAAAGTCTTCCAAGAGGCAATGGATTAAAAATATTTTTTCAAAGTAAAAATATATTTTCAAAGTAAAAACAGAACAAGGATATCAAGACTGCCTTTTGCACCAGAGAACAAATACAGGGGCCCAGACTTTACCCCAATATTCATCTGCTTCTTTGATGGCAACTAAGCAGAGCTCAACTGGTCATCCTTCTCCCAAACAAGTTGAGATGGCGCAGAGCCGGCTTCAGAGCTGACACCTGAGGAACAGCCAGCTCCCAAGATCACCACATGTTCCACTAGCTGGGGGCAGGAGCTGAGGAAGGGGTTATTCCGACAAATTAGACTGTGCCCACGCTGAGATCCATCCCAGCTCTCCCTCTGGGGGTGTGCTTTGTGGTACAGGTCAGGCCAAGCCCCTACTTTGTGCTGGTGACAAGGATAGGGACAAGATGTGCCATCAGACTAAGACAGGCAGAGGCAGCTCACTGCTCTAACCATTCTGTGGGTAGAAACTGTTCATTGCCTTAATCTGTGCTAGGCAATGAAGAACAGCCAGACAGAGATTTTTTACCTCTTTGCCCTTTCCGTCTGGTTTTCTGGCTTCTAAATTTTTTACATGAAAAAGAGGAGATGGGGCAGAATGAAACCGATGTCAGCATCAAAAGGATGATAGTCTCAGCATGGATGTCTACATTTTTCATTCTTACAGGGTGGTGCCTGCATCAGTGGGTGTTTGCAATGCCCAAGAGCGCCTGTTGCCAGCAGCCAGGATCCTCTTGACTGGCTGGGAAGAAAGCAGCAGTATAAACGTGTCAATAGAGCACCAGCAATTTGTCAAGCAGTTATAATGCACTAATCAGGGGGGTGGAGGGGAGAAAACCCTGCCAAGACTCAGCCAGCTCAAAGGGAGCTGCTGCTTGTGCACAGTGCTGGGGCTCTTTCCTTTGTGGGCAAGCCCAGTAACTTCCCAGGAGCTGAGAAAATAGCCTTGGCTGCCCTGGCTGCCCCAACAGCACGAGATGGTGGCACTGAGCATCAGGACAGCCCTCTAAGCTGCCCACAGTTGTCCTCTGCCTGTCTGGGATCAGCTCACAGACCCAACATTGTCACCTCCTTGAAGGTCAAGAGTTTGGCCCGTTTAGAGACAAGTTATTTGCCATGAAGTACCACTTAACACCTGATTTACTGAGCTGGCCAGGCATAAGAAAAACATTTCAGTCCTTATGTGGTACTCTCCTTGGTTTTTTGTTAATGCAGCAGATTTCAATCAAAAAAGTATTTGAGCAGCACTGTCAGGCACAAATAAAAATAGATATATTTTTGCTATGCCATGCAGACAGGTAGCAAGGGAAGAAGTGCTGCAGTCTTGTGGAAAGCCAGAGGATATTTCTTCAAACCAGCCCCCACAGTCCTTAAAGATGCTTAACCCTCCCCTGGGATTGCAAAGAAACCTTTGGAAAAAGAGATCTCGCCTGCATCCAGCATTGTCTACATTCCTCTCCTCCGTGGTCAGAGCAGATAGGCGTAGTATTGATTCCTTACTTCAGGATTTTTGTGGGTGGAGAGGAGGCTGTACTGCATATTCCCCCTGCTGTCTTATCATTAATGCATTAAGGAGCTGAACAAGCAATAAGGGCAAATGGACTTCAAAACGCAGGGAGCTGCCTGCACAAGGCTCGGGCTGATTTACGGCAATTACATCTTGGCAGCATCGCCAGAGCCCATTAAGCCCCGCACCTGCCTGTAACCTGAACATCCCCAGTTTCCAGGGGCACTCGCCATTAGTCACCCTGGCACTGCCACCAACCCTCCTTGTCCGTGATGGAAGGCAAGATGTAAAACAATGTGGGGAGGATTAACAAAAAGTTAATAGGCTGCAGAGCACAAATTGATCTGAACTTCAGCGTCGGGTACTGTTTCAGATACCGGGATGCTCGGCTGGCCTCCTTCCAAGGTCTGAGGGGAAGGGATTGGAGACAGAGCCTGGAGCCATTGCATTTGACTCAGGTTTTCCCTGTCTCTCCACTTTGTGTTTCATTACCAGAGGTGGACTGGCTGCTCAACTATTAATTTTCTTTCTCTGTTTTTGAATTTTTATTGCTTTTAAAAGGGTGTCTCTTTGTGACACCGTTACTTTGCAGGGCAGCTGTGTACAAATCACCAAGTGAAAGTGTAGCACGGCTGGAATCAAGGGGACAGCCTGTACAAACCCTACTGAGGGATGATGCTGCTTGCTCTGAGGGCTGGGGTGCAGGAAAGCTGGGTTTGCCACATGCCTGCTGTTTGCACTACAGAAGGAAACCAATAACAGGGAATATCACACCAAAAATACAAAAAGGGGGGATACTTCCGAGCATTGGTGCACCGAGGATGCATAAGAAGTCTCACAGCAGATCCTGGTGCTCAAAGAGATGAGGATGGATGAGGTTTGGGGGGAAAAGGCAGAGAAATATTTCATTCCAGATACCATCAGCACACAAGACCTTCACAGGAGTTAAAATTTACTCAGCAATCCAGAAGTGTTTATGGCCCACGTAAAATTTACCAGAAAAATGTCAGATGTCAGTGGATTGTATTAAATGTAAATATTACACAACTCGCAGCCTCCGTTTCTTATTGCAGCTTGGCACGTAGCTCTCGTGGATCTCCTGTTTGAAGGGGAGTCTCTGGAGGTGATTCTGCTTGGCAGCAGGTCTGGAAACGTTTCAGCTTGAGCTGTGCTAGCCCGTACCTCCCCTTGTCCCCGTGAGGCACTGCCTGACTGGCAACTCTTATGGTGGCAAACACACCTGGTTCATCAGAGACGCTGACCCTGACGCGTCTGTGACACACACTGCTGTGACACTGACGTCCATCAGCCCCAAAATGGGTGTGCAGACTGGCAGCACCATGGCACAGGGAGGAGAGGGCAGCAGAGGATGCTCTCCTGGGTACACTGTTTCTGCCCCCAGCCCAGGAGGGACTGAGGTGGGCACTGGCTCTGGGCAGTGTCTCCTACAGGTGATTCAGGAAGAGAGGAGAGAGCATAAGGGCATTGCTCCCTGCTTGGAATGTGCTCAAGAGCACGGTGGCAGTGGAATCATGCAGTTGTTAAATGCACTTGCATTTGAAAAAGGGGAAGACACTTTGTTAAAGCTGTCCTTGGCCTTGGGCAAGTCCCACCAAGGGTGAGTGCGGGCACAACGCAGCTTGCTCCAACAACTTGTCTCCATAAAGCCTGAGAGACATCTGGCTTGCTTACAGTACTGCTGGACCTCTATTCTGTTTTACTGGCTATTTCATTAATTTAACAAATCACTTCTTCTTTGGCCTGGCCTGTGGATCTCAGATGATGTGACTCAGGGCTTGGTGCATCCTTCCCGTGTTGAGACCCCTTGAGCAGTTGTGATGCTAAGTCACATCAAGTGTTTCTGCAGCCAGGCCAAGCTGAGGCAAATGAGTCGGTGTAGGGCATTGCAGCCCACAGCCACAGATGCTGGGAAAGGACTCCATGCCCAGGAAATGCTGTTTTGTGGTGCCCTGTTGTTCACTGTGCATGTTACTGTCACAGTATCAGCTTTAACAAAAAAACCTCCAACCACACAGAAGATTTTTTCTTGCTTTCTCCTCAGAATGTGCGAAGGAAAAAAAGAACGAACCTAAACACTTGTGTTACAACTTATGCCATTTAAAGCTGCAGTGGATTTCAGTGTACATTTCCCCCTAAAGGATTAACTTTGACAATACTGTTCCTGAAAATCCCTCTCCTGCAGTCTCTGGGAAGCTCATTGACACAGCATACACACACAAAACACAGGAGCCTGACCCATTCCTGCTGCAAGATAAAGGAGGTTCAGAGTCATATTTCTACCATAATAAACATAAATACAACAGGGTTTAGGAGGATCTCGTGACAACTTAAGAAAAGTTTCTGCAATCTGTGTTGCAGATAGAAAGATTTTTACCCTGTGCTTTAAGCAGTGAGTTGGCTGTTTTTAAGTCAGGAGAATGTACGCTAGTATTATCTGGAAATAGTTTCTGGAAAGCAATTTCAGTTCCTGCGGGCATGTAAAGAGGGATGATCCCCAAATACAATTTATATCATGTTTTCCTAACACAAGAGCCAAGACCTATTAACAGTTCATTCATGTGTTTTTCAGGAAGCTGAGGAATCCTGTTGATATTTGGAGGAGGGAGAAATTTCCTGAATGAGCAAAATCTTTCTCTCCAGTCATTACTGCAGAGCCACATTGCAGATTTGGCTTTGAGAACAGATACTTCTTGTGCAGACCAAAGAAACAAACTCGCTAAAACCGTAAAATGAGATAAGCACGTGCAATTTCTGCTGATATTCATAACAAGCTGAGTCGCCATGTGCTTATCAGAGACCTTGGCCTTCATGAGAACAGCAAAGTGTTTAGTCATCTCCTCACTGCTGAGGAGCTGAAAGATGCCCCAGCAGCTCACTGCTCCTCCTGGCAGGCTTAGGTTCAAGCACAGGCTGCAGTTCTGCGCTTTGACTTCCAGAAGAGCATTCGGAAAAAAATTGCAGATGTTTCCTGCTGAAGAATCCCAACTCAGGCAAAAGTCATTAAAATAATTTGAGGCATTATTCAGGTATTTTGACCTGGCTGTATATAAGTGTGATTGCTTCTCCCCCAGTAAAGACATCTGGGCATGCACAGGAAAATTTCACACAGGGTTTAGAGCTTTCAGTCTTAGAGTTATGAGAAATATGCTGGGAGCCCCCATGGACGCTTTCACTTTCCTGACAGAGAAAGAGCATGTTTTTTCCTGTCTTATTTGACATATGCACTAAGAACACTTTGCTTTCAATCTGTTAAAGCAAGCAATTGCTGCAGAGGTGAGAAGATCTCTTTGGATGGGCACAGTTGAAAGGTTAGCAGTGTTTATTGATTTAATAACTCTCATTCTTTCTCAACAGATTATCTTTCCAGAGACATTAGCAGAGGTAGAGCCCAGAAGTGCAGAAGAGCATTTCTGATACATCAGGAAGGCAAAGGACAGAGGGGAAAGGTGATGAATTGCTCTGGTCCTGCCCTATTAAGCCCCAGGCACAGATTGGAAGATAGAATAGGAAAATCCATTCACATTTCTAAAGGGAGCATTTACAAGGATGGTGTTTATGTTGACCTTTCACTCTGAAGGTATCCCCCACTTCATGTTACATGTAGTTGATCACTGGTGAGGAGCAGGTAGGGTGAGATCTCAGCTCAGAACCTCCTCCCCCTGTGAGCTAATGAGCTCATGGTGACCAGGGAGGAACCTGAGTCATAGTAAAGGGCTTTTCTAGAGGCAGAAGTATGGTATTGAAGCCCCAGAGTGTGTTGGTCCTGAGCAGTAGTAACAAGCAGATGCCTGCAAAGGTACTTTGGACTTTGCCAAGCCAGGCTCCCTCAGTGCACCGAAGGGATGAACAGCCCAGCCCTACTACCCTCCTTTCCACTGCCATCTGGTTACCAATTTTTTTCATTTTCAGAGCATCAGAGGAAATGAATGACAGCCGTTTGGCTCCTTCCAGCAAAGAAAAGGGAGGAAATACCATACACCTGGGAGCTGAACAACCTTGCTTGGAGCAGGCTGAATGCTCACACGAGAAGTATATCCCACCCTTCAGGCAGTGCCTGGGACCTTGTATTCTCACCACGGAGATCAGTCCAAATTGATGTGCTGTTTCTGTGATGTCACTGTAAACTCCTGAAAACTCCTCTTCTGAGCATCCGACCCCTCCTCTTGATGTAGGTTTGTTGCTCTGCACAACAGACTGTGTCCTGTGGGTCTTCTGCATGATTTTTGGAGTCAAAGTGGACCAGCTCCTGAGTTGCACTCTGTACCCCCACAGACATGGGCATGCTGAGACCTTTAATGGGTTGCTAATTGCTCTGATTACAAGTCAGTACCGAAGAGGAATTGTTGGATGATGAGCTCCCTGGCAGAAAAGAAGATACCAGTGGAACATTTTTGATGAATAATTCAGTAAGCAGGAATGGGAAATGAACAAGTCTTCTGTCTGCTAAAGGGAAGAAAAAAAGACCAAAGGAAAATAGAAGAAAAGGCATGTCCTGCCTGAGCAAGGCAGACCACTCTGAGCCTGGGTTTCGGCTCACAAAGGACAGCACAGCCTGGTTTTGTAGGCAGTGCCTTTGCATGATTGCACCACAGCCAGTTACAAAACCCTTTGCATAGTGGAATCCAGCCCACCTCCCTGCAGTGATTGCTGCAACCAAGGGCAAGCTCTCAGGGTCAGGTTCTCATGTGGTGTAAATCCCCCAAAGTCTATTCAGCTGAAGGAACATACACTAGTCACAAGGTGGCAAGCCATGGAAACCAGGATGGAGTTTTTACTTTGGGGGAGGGCATAACAGCTTTTTTTTGCAGGTGTTTTTAGCTTTGCGTTAGTAACATTGGAAGGTCTGAGCACAAATGTATTTCTCCAATATGGGGAGGAACTTTCTCAAGTGTGGATCTTGTTTCCAGACCAGAGGACAATGTGTACATACAAGCCTTAGTGCAGGACAGGAGCATTCACAGTGAGGGCTGCTTTTATTTCATGCATCTACTTCAATGTGACAATAGCGTGTGACAATAGTAGTGCAGCACTTCCTCCCCATTTGTGATGCTGGAGTTGTGATCTCTTTTTTTCTCTCTTTATAGTTTTCAATTACTCCTCTCACTTGCATTCTGCAGATACAAACTAACTTAATCTCTTCGCTATCGAAGATCTGCTCTCTTAATCCAATGGTGGCAACAGTAGCAAACATTTCAATTAAAACTGTGTTCCACAAAATAGATGTATTCATTATATTGTCTCCCTTCCTTTGCAAGAGCAGAACTAATTGGGAACAGACATGTGAAGGTCTTGCATCCAGAAGTCTGCACATAGAAATACACTGGTTACTCTTCCAGTGAGGAGAGACAACGGCTTGAGCTACCAAAGCAAACAGTCAGGGTGGAGAGCAGAGGAAGGGAAACCAGTGTGCCAGGAGTAAAAACTTCTGCCCAGTTTCCTCTACCCTCCCTGGACCCATCCCAGATAATTTTTCCATTCTTCTGTGAGGTTAGAGTGCTCTGGAATGTGGAAGAGATTATTCACTGGGTTGGTACAAAGTTGTCCTGGTTAGGTGCATCTGTAAGGACCATCCTGGATCCTTGGTTTGGCACCCAAGCCTCAGGTCACTTTCCATGGTCTGCTGTAGAGGATGCCACAAGTTGGAGCAATGGAGAAACTTCTGGGTTAAGTTCAATTTCTTTACCTGTTCATGTGAATAACTTAGGCCCTTTCTGCAGTTTGCTTCCTCCCTTGGAGTCAAATTCAGGAGCTGGTTCATTTGTACTAAACCAACATCATCTCATTTGAGACTTGAGTTATTAAACTCAGGACACAGGACTTTGCATCCAACTATAATTTTTTTTTCTTGGCAAAAGTAGCTCTTGTGAGGGGATTATCCTAAACTCCATGCAGTTCTTCTCATAAGCAAATGCAAAAATAATTCCTCAGCTTCATCCACAGCTATACGCAGAGAAGTCAAAAGTTTGCCAAGATGAAGACGAGACAGCTCCCTCTCCATCAAAGAAAGACTAATTTTATTTGTGAGCCTCTTGAATCAGTGAATCAGGCAATGAAGTCTTTTGTACTGAAAATCAGCTGTGTTCACCAAGGACTACTTTCTTACCAGAAAACAAACCAATGGCTGCAGCAAGATGTGTTCAGTCATTCCTCTGGAGCAGAGCAGGTGGCACAGATCCCCACCCAGCTGCCTGGTAGCAGTGTAAGGCATGAACACAGGCATGGCTTGCAATGTGCAGTCTGGAGCAGAGCAGGTGGCACAGATCCCCACCCAGCTGCCTGGCAGCAGAACACAGGCATGGCTTGCAATGTGCATTTGTGGGATTTTCTTTCTCTGCTCCCCTTATCTGGAGGCAGATAGGCATCACAAACTCCCTGAAAGGCTGTGGCTCAATCTACCTTCTCTTTCCAGTTAGTTTTAAGCAGGCTTTTTTAAGATGGTGGTGAGTTATCTGGTAAATGTGTGCAGCTCTTGGTAGAGCTCACCTCTGATTATGTCTGTTGGGATTTAAGAAGTAACAATAAGGAGAGGATTAAAGTCCAAAGTTTCAGTGTCCACTTGCAGTAACCCAGAGTTATTAGGTGATGAAGGACTCTTGCATCTGTCTTTCACCTCACCAAGCCCTTTGACTATCACCCACTCTCCTTCTTGCACATTTCTTTCCCCGATTATTTGTCATTTGAGCTGCTGTGCTGCACTCAAAGGCTCTCCTGTGACCAGTCCCCACAGCTTGAGCCCTGTGTGCTTAGCAATTTATCCATCATGGGAGAATAGGACACTTATGAGGGCAAACTTTGCAGCATGGAGGTCTTGGATGCACATCCTTGGCCACTCCAGTATTATTCAGGAACCTCATTCTGCTGATGCAACCTGAGAAGGATGGAATCAGCAAAATGCTGCAGCATGGACTTGAAATCTTCTTTCAGATTCTTCTTCATGGTTTTTATCTCTACATTCATAGACTACATAACACTTTTCTTTTTGGCAAATTTAATTTCAAGATCTTAAGCAGGAAATATTGTTGTTTTTTCAGTGAAAAAAAAAATAGACACCCCCTGCTTCAAATGAGGTAGGACTGAAGTTTCAGGTCCTACTTTGGTGAAGGTTTAAGAAAGTTTTGTATAAAATTTCCCTCATTAATAGACCCTGCAGGATATGGCTCTAGGGCTATATGTGATAGTCACAGACCCTGACCTCAGACCCTTAAACATAAAATCTTTCTTTACTGTAGTTGTGTCATCTCTCCCTAGTTCTGAATTCAGTCTCTTTGAAAAGTGTGTCTGTGAGTAAGGGAGCACAAAGATGATTGTAAAGTAACAAAATATTAAGAAGGAGGCTTATGTAAAATCTGGGAGATACCAAAGTATTCATGATGCAAATGAGCTTGCAAACACAACCCATCTGCTCCACTTCAATACTTTCTGACAATTCAGTGCAATATTTATTTTGTTAAATAATTTTATGACCTTCCTCTTGCCCTCCTTCCCCAAGGAAATAACCCTGACCTTTTTTTTTTTTGCTGGGAAATCCTTAAGAGTGGCTTCTAAATTAAAACACATTGGAATTAGAGCAAACATCACACATGCTATAAATGAAAGCAATTCCATATCAAGAAGTGCCAAAGTCTTGCTAAGTATGACAAAGAGCACTTCTGCTCCTTAGAGAAAAGGGAGACTTTGTTCTTGCAGGTGATGCAAACTGTAGTAGGAAGGATTCAGTAACAGGCTGTGCTTGTTTTGGCTGGGATAGAGCTAATTTTCTTCACAATAGATGCTATAGGGCTCTCTGTTTTGGATTTGTGCTGAACACAGAGTTGGTAATCCAGGGATGTTTTTGTTATTGCTGAGCAGTTCTTGCATAGAGTCAAGGCCTTTCTGTTTCTCACACCAGTGAGTGGGCTGGAAGTGCATAAGAAGCTGGGAGGGAACACAGCTGGGATAGCTGACCCCCACTGACCAAAAGCATATTCCATACCATGTGGAGTAATGCTCAGCATATAAAGTAGGGGGAAGAAGAAGGAAAGGGAGCATGCTTGGAGTGATGGCATTTGTCTCCCCAACTCACTGTCAGATGTGATGGAAACCTGTTTTCCTGGAGGTGGCTGAACCCCTGCCTGCCCACGGGAAGCAGTGAACTCGTTCTTTGTTTTGCTTTGCTTTTTCTTTACCTATTAAACCGGCATTATCTCAGCTCACAAGGTTTTTCTTTTCTTTCCAATTCTTTCCCCAGCCCTGCTGGTAGGGAAGGAATGCCTGTGTGGTGCTTAGATGCTGGCCGGGGGTAAACCATAACACAGTGGTAAATAATATGTGGTTTCAGGCAATTTCCCCCAAATCTCTGATGGGATTTTTGTGCTAAATCAACGCAGCCATGGCAGAAATGATCCCTGAGTTGCCCTAGGAAGTGAGGTACCTGTTCTGTGCCCCAGTTTAGGCACATCCCATGGCTGGAAGCACCAAGCACTGCGAGCAGGGGCCACATGTGCCCTCTGGGCAAGGCAAGGGACAGCCATGGAAATGCTTAGCTTTCACAAGGGAGGTGAGGGAAGACTTCACCACTCAAGCAGAAACATTTTCAGAACCAAGAGTATAAAAATAAAAGGGAAAAAAAAACCCCAACGAAACTTTTAGAAGTCTCACAGCTGCTATTGCCGATCATGTGTGTGACTCAGAGGGTAGACTGCATGCTATAAATGGAAATGGGTTACTTATAATTTGACTGATAATGTCTTAGTTTTTGTAAGAAAAATGTCTTTTGAAGAAATACTATAGTGGGGTGGCAAGCTGTACCATATGTTCTTCGCTGCAGCTGACATTATAATACATCTCAGCTACACTTTAAACTGTATAGCACTGATTGCATTGTAACTCCTATGTCCTCTGCAGATAAAGTTATGGAAATATAATGACTGTGCTTCAGATACATGCCAGTGCTGTCTATACTATTTCAAATCAGCAGACAAGAGAAGGACACCTGCTTGCCTAGGCTTTCCCTGCTTGTTTACCGCCTTCTGTAGCACAGTGAGGGAGGCTTGCGGGTCCCCTAGGGAGAGTAAGCACCAAAAATAAAAATTCATGCTTGCTGGAGCCATGCTTTGACTATGTAGCTTCATGGCAAAGCGTGGATGCCTTGTGCCCTCACACAGGGAAAAATTAGTAACTACAGATGCCTGAGCCTTCAGAGGGCTAAGTGGGGAGTGTGTAACCAGGAGAAAATCTGGAGGTTTCCCTCCTTGACCCTGAAAGAAAATAGGTCTGGAAATGATGGTCATTGCGTCCCAAATTCATCTCAAAATGTCTTGTCTGTTGGGAAATTCCTTGGACAATCTTCTGCTGTACCTCTGGGAAATGCTGATGCTGTATGCCAGAGCTGTGGCCTGGCCAGCACCCTGTGATTATTGGCCTATTAAATTTTGATAGCGTGAGAAGGCTGAAGCCACCCAAGATGCTGTGGTGTGGCCTCCTGGCACTGCCTGGCTGGGTCAGACCTAGCAGAGCTCTGCCTTTCTCTGCAAGATGTCTATCTGCACTTGCAGCCTGGCTGTGTGTAGACATTTGCAGGGAAAGCAATTTGTTACTGTAAAGTGTCTTTGTGAGGGGAGCTGTAGTTGAATAAGTTGAAAAGAAACTTCCTCTCTCATGAGTTTGATGCAATGTCTTTGGTCATGATTTTACCAGCAGGCCACCCTCACCACTGCCTTACTTAAGATATTTTAATGCAGGGATGGGCCAAATAGTTGTCACACCAGAAAATCTGTCTGCACCACATATCTGGTCTCAGGCTGGGCTGTTCTGCTGCTTCAAGGGCTTTGCCATGCCTTATGGCAGGGAAATGGGATAAAGTCACGGGGGAGCAGCAGGCATCACCCCATAAGGAGTCCCTAAGTCCCTGTGCCTTACCCTTTGCACACTCCTACTGCCCCCATGGATGCTGCTCTACCACCTTTCATGGTCCTGCCCATTGTGCCAGATCTTGGCAGCCCTTCTCCTGGCTGCCCCCACCCCATCTCCTGGTCTTCCTGCAATACTTTTTTTTTACAACACAGCAGCTTAGGGACTGAGCTAAACTAAGCCAGCCAGGAGTAACCAAAGTCCCAGGCAAGACAAATGCTCAGGCTGCGTTTTTCTAGCAGTGAACAAGGCAGGTTTTCCTAATTCCCCACGTGCCTCCAGCCAGGTAGTAGAGTAATGTCCTCTGCACCATTGGGTATAGTGGCATTAGGCACATATTACTTCAGGAATTCAAAAAGGGACCATTACAAGGCAGAAGGCTTGATCTTTCTGCACCCTTCTCAGCAAGGTTGCCTTGAAAGGTTATCATTTAACCCACATGGTGATTACAAATCATTTTATATAAGTCCACCAGTGAAAAATCCAGGAAAAAATGCAGTGAGACATGGCAAGGGGTGACAGTTTATGCATTGCAACATTGCACCCCTCCTTCATATGCATATAGATATAGATATAGATATAGATATATGTATGTATATCTGCCTGAATGCACTGTATCTACTGAATGCTTTATGGGAAAAGGAATGCTCTGGCTAAAGGTTGAAAGGAGAATTTAATATCAGATTTAAATGGTGACTCAGTGACTTGCAGAGAAATTCTCGATATGCTGGATGGGTCAGGACTAGAGTGGGAGTGAGTGTGACTCAGAGGTGTGGGGAAGGGTGGTGAGGTGCAGGGAAGGGGCCAAGACTGGGAGAGAGGGGCTTTGAGGGCAGCAGGGTGGGAGGAGCCCTTGGAAAGCTCTGTGGGCTGGAAGGATACTGTGGGAAGGAGCTGAAGGGTAGGTGAATGCCAGCAGCCATGGCAGTGGGTGATGAGAAGTTACCTTCTGTCCTCAGTTGGTAGAAGCTCTCATGAGATCCTAAAATTCAGGAGAATGACTTTAGGAGCCAAGCAAAAATGAAGCTTGTGTGGGAAGAGTGCTAGCCTGCCAAAGGAGACTCAAAAAAAAATTCCCCAACAAAAGGTTTTGTGCCTTGGTTGCATCAACATAATGTATGGGTGGAAATGCCACATGGTGGGAGAAGCAGGACAGGAACAAGAGCACCAGAGCCATGGCATGCCTGCAGCCTCACAGTGGGGCACCTCTTGAGCAGTGGAATGGCATCACTGCAGCTCACTGCAAACCAGTGGTTTGCAGCATTGGTGATTTGGGGTGGGGAAGGTGATGCCCTTCCAGGACTGGACTTCTGTGGACCACAGTGTCCTGAGCAGTGTCTGGGTGCTGTCATAAAATGTTGTATCAGGAATAAGAAAAAATGAAAGCAGGAGAGTGTCCAGATCTTGAAATGCCCTTATCTATCACGTGAAGTCAGTTCCTGGTCTCAAAATAAAAATTTCAGTAAAGTTGACCTAGACATGGAAGTCTGTCAGCAGGCAAGAAGTGAGAGGCTGATTAGTCCCAAATACTGCTGAAAGATGATGCTTTACCCATCCCAGCCACTCAAGGCTTCCCAGGAGGCAGATGGGAGACAGCCAGGAGATAATCTACACAGTAACAACCCCGAGGGGATATCTACACTGCTATCAACCAGGGGGAGATATGGACTCAGGGGAATCAATGATGGAAAATGCCCCTATAGAATGGAAAGAAATCTGGAAGGAAACCAAGCAACCACCCATCTAATGCTCACATGGTCCTTGCACGGCATGGAAAGGAGCGAGCGGGTGGAAACTGCACCAAGGTGGAGCCTTCTGCTGCCAGGAACAGAGGAAACACGAGTGCCAAGAGGAGCTAGACCACTCAGCAGTGGCCAGGAGTGAGCCATGAGGCTGCTTTTTGAGGACAGAGCTTCAGCAATGTAGATTGGTGAATATGTAGCGATTGCTCTGCCTCCCAGCAAGAAGACTGGACATGGGATCCGAAGGAATGAGCAGCTGCTGGCTGCTAAAGAGAAGACAAGTCAGGGATCTGTTTATTGGAGATGTCAGTCCTTTCTGTTTCCTGTGAGGCTATTAGCTCTGATCCACTCCTGACTTACAGTAGACACAATTTTATTGCCATTTGCAAGTAATTAATGCCCATTGCTCACTGTTTTAAGCAATTACACATTTACTTTAATATACCTCAGATGAAGTGTGGTAGGAAAGAATAGTCCTTACATCAGTATTCACCAAATTTCATCAGCATACTTGTATTCCTATCCTAATTTCTTTGTCAGGCATAGAAATAGACTAGGAAAAAAAACCCCACAGGACTATCAGGCCACATACTAATGTTTTTCCAGACTGCCATTATTACCCAAATACAATTTTTCTCTTTCAGCTTGGTGCCAGCACTGGTGTTGATGGAGCAGCCTATGGAAAGGACTGGTTCAAGTCAGCAGAGAGGTTTTGCAAACATGCTGGCAGAGGTGTTTTCCCTCCTCCTCATGCACAGAACCAGCTGAGTCTCTAATTGACTCTTTTTGTTGTGAGCATCATTTTATAGCTACCCAGGAAACCTGGGTAGAAGCCCCCCATTGTTACCCTGGCCTGTGAGCTGATCCCTTACAAGTCCTGCTGTCCTGTTCCATCAGAGCAACAGGCAGAGACATGTTTGTTCCCTTCTCTCCCATCACTAAGATATCATTTACTCTTAAGACACAGAGGACCAGAGATCTCAAAGGCAGCAAGGGAAGATTTACAGCACAGTGGCTGTCAGTTGCTTTGGTCTAATTAAATGGTTCCTGCCTCCTTGACTCGGTTCCAGCGCAGCGGAGCTTGACTTGTTAAGCGTTAGGGAAGTGTCCTGGCTGCTCACTGTTACTAGTGCCTCGGCTCCAAAGTGTGACTGTTTGGCTGAAATTAGCTATAAAATCCTGTTGCTGCCTTCCCACCCCTCTTTGCAGGCAGCTGGATGTCCCTGCAGGTGGGTGCCTGCCCCTGGGGCAGCAGCAGCAGAGCACACGGAATACGGGGCACCCCACACAGGCAGCTGGACAAGGGCCCACAGAACCACTGCTGCCCTTGAACCCTCTTTGGAGGTGTAGGCACTTTTCATCTTCTCTGCTTGCTTTTCAGAGGGACACTGGGAAGTTGGCAGTAGAATAGCACTCTGGAGGTGAGGACCAACCTCAGTGGGGTCCCATGAGGTCCTCTCCATATGACCCCAAGACTCTCAGGCAGGTGCTCTTTCCTTCCTTGCTCAGAGTCACCCTGCTTCTCCTGGGGCACTTCCCAGCCTGCCCTGCCATTCTCCAGATTTCTAAATATCTGGAAACTGAGCCAATGGAGTCCTTCACCCAATACCCTCAGCCCACTCTTTTCATGCCAATGAAGTAAAGAACAGGTCATGGTTCAAGTAAGTGTGTCTATTCGCCCCAGTCACTTGAATTATTGATATAATTATTGAATAACTTGAATTATTTTTGATTACAGATTATTATTTGTGTCTCATTGACAAATTGGCTGGTGTTAATCGTCAGAGCACATGCCACCCAATTGGCTCTCCACATCATACGTTACTCCCTCCCTTCCCTGATTGGATGAATCAAATTTTATTAAACAGCAGCCTTCTTTCTCCCTTGCTTGCAGATGATGCATGAGCATTTGTAGCTACTTGGCAATTCTGTTGTGAGACAATAAAAGAGCTTTTCAAAATGCCAGGAGAGGAAATACAGTGTGAATACTCTTGCAAATATTTACTTGTGCTCTTATTTGCAATATTTTATTGTGTAATGGATTTAATGATGCTATTTATCAAATAATGATGATTGCCGTCTTTAATGAATTCAAATTTAGCTAAGCAATTTCCAGAAATATCTGACAAAATTAAGAGAAAATTCCAGTGCACTAAATGCAAGAGATAGGGGGGAACCAACAGAAATAATTACAGCTGTGTGATGCTTAGATATTGCACAAATGCATGTTTCACAAGCACCTGAGAGGGAAAACAAGCAGAGAGTTACCTCAGATGCAATCCCAAGTTAGCAAGTGCTATATCCCTACCTCTTCAATTTGGCAGCACCCAGTCAGGACACAGTGGACTGGCCTTGTCACTGCAAGCAGGGCTGAGCAAAGGCAACCACATCCCAAAGTCTGTCGCTTCAAGTCAGAGCTCTGATAGAAGCTGTGGTTTAGAAACCTGGGATGTTTTCAGGCTTTGGGGTGGTTTCACCAGCAGGGCTGCCTCATTCCAGCACCCTTCCTACCTCTGCCTTCCCAATGCCACCCCTTTCTGCCTCATGGGAAAAGAGGAAAGGGGTTCCAGCAGTAGCAGGGATGACTGAGTCCCTCAGGCTTAATGCATTGGCCAGTCAATGGTCATGGAGCTGTGGGTGGTGTTTATTCTGTCCAGACCAAGGAATTAGATGTGGAGACACTCTTTCCTTCTTTGCTGCTGTGCATTATATCTCTGAAGCATCCAGCACCCACGCAGATAATTTCTTGCTATCTGCCATATCTTTATTGGAAAACAAGAACTACAGAAAATGCTGAATTTCAGAATGATTAAAGAAAACACAGACGAATATAGTGAGACCTTCCTGAGGTGGGCATCAGCTGTGCTTTTCATGCTTTTCTTTGAAGGATCTTCAAGTACATGTTCCTAAAATACTGAAGACAAGGTCAGTCTCCAAGTCCAGTCCCTTTCTCTGGAAGCTGAGGGCTGGGCATCTTCCTGTGGCAAAGTCTTGAAAGGCATTATCGATACATCTATGAGTCATTAAGCTGAAAGTGGTGAGGTGCAAAAGTCCCTCAGAATCTATGGGATCTAGGCTGGGCATATGAAAAAGAAGGAACTTCTAGAGAGTGCCAGAGTATGGGACCATCTCCAAAACACCCAAGTTTCACTGAAATCAAGCACACTCTTTTCTCATCTGATTAAAATGAAGGCACTGCCTTTTTTCACATTGCTATTTTGACTTGTTTGAATATGCAACAGCAGCTTCTATTTCCAAGAAACGCAGTAAATATGGATTCTTGGAGAGCCAAGATCCTCTTTACTAGTTTTGAAGCACCCAAATCTTCAAAGCAAGAAATATTTCCTCCAGCTGTCCATGCACGAAGATGATTTATAACTAGTTTTCTGTTCAAACCACTGTAATTTTGTGAAATGATAGCAGTATTGATTCCAGCAAGAGTTTCACTTTGCTGAAACTACCAGGCCAGAGGGACTAAATGGAGCTTTGGAGTGAATAATATAGCTTTCCACTTTATCAATTTCATCTGTTTTGCTCTCCACCTTCACTTAACAACCTACATCTCTTCTTTCCTTCCTTCTTTTCCCTTTAAGGCACTGGTCTTTTGCTCTGGTTCACAGCTATAAATGATTGAATGTATTTTCTTACCTGGGAACTCTGAGCAGCATCAAAATACAATCTGAGCAATGAATAGACTGCTTGACATCTCCAAGTGGTTCACGTTGCGGTGTGGGAAGCTGAATTCTGGCTCTGAAAAACAGTGAATTCTGGAGGTAAAATAAGAAAATTGTTTTTCAATATTTTTTCAGGGGAAGAAAATATTTCTTCAGTTTTTATTAAAATAAAAAGCAATAAAATATTTAGGAGAAAAATGAAATTCCTCAGTCTGGGCTAGATTCTGCTGTCAGATATATTGAGATGAATGAACATAAACTTTACTGAAGACAATGAAAATATCTTGGTGTAAAACTGGTCTGAAGACCAGTTCCACAGAAAGACAAATCCTCACCTACGTAGGAGAGAAAAAGGGGAGTTGGGTGATATTTCTGGATCTGCAACCTCAACAGTGATCTAATTTAGAAAACAAGGAAGAATTGCAGATGAATTCCATATACATTCCCTCCACACTCCCTGTGTGCAGGTGTGGCTGTGCTCCCATTTCTAATGTCGGAGTGAAAAAACCCAGAAAATACAAATGCTTCGGCGGCACTATTAATTCAGCCATAGGCACAGCGTATATGTCAGCATAAATCTTTAGTAGCCTTGCCAGCTCCTGAAAATGCTGCTTCTGCATTTGCTTTCTCTGTACTCACTGACTTAAAGAAAGAAATTTCAGAAAACCAGAGGGCTTTAAAGGTGTTAGGAACAAACACCACTTAGAAAAACTAAGAAAGAGATAAATATTCAATTTTTATTGGCATGTATATAACATAGATGTATTTTTGCAAATGGATCATCCAAAGATCTGTAAATTTGAGGATTTTTGAGGCAATTATTCAGGGGAAAAAAAAAAACAAAAAACCAGAAAATAATGTAAACAGATTCTAGGATGATCAAATTACCCTTTGGATTCTATCACAGGAAACATGGTTTAAAGCAAAGCTGAGGCATGCTGCATTTCTCCTGAACATTTTACACAGTGGGCTCCAGCACATCCAGGGATGTCACCAGTCAGCACAAGGGGTCAGGTTTGGAGGTGGAGGTGAGTTGTTGCTTCCATGCTGGAGCTAAACAGCCACACAGCATAAAAACCTTCTGTCTGCAGCCCATCCCCATGGCCCCAGGGAGAGGAAATGGCTCAGCAGCTCCTGATGTGGAGACAAAAGTGCAGAAGGGAGAATGCTCCTGCTCGAGAACCAAGCCAAGCATGAAATTAATATTTCCTTTATCATAAAAAAAAAAAAAGAAGAAGAAGAAAAGAAAGCCTGTAACACAGAAATAATTGTAAACTTGAAAACCTGGGGACTGGCTTTGAATCTCCTCTTGGGAAGGGGAATGCTTTGGCTGGTTCGCTTCTCAACACAGAGCTGAAGAGATCTAGGATGTGCCACACAGGATGTGATACCCAGCCTGCTGCCCGGGTGAAACACCTGTAGTTCTTGTATTCTCAGTCCCCTTGGGAAAACTTCACCCATGAGGCACAGGTAGGGCCTGTGCAAGACCTCAGCCCCCCAGGAATAGATCAGGATGGGAGCCTTGCTGGATTTCCATCTGCCAAAAAACATTGCAGAAAGCTGGTGGGGCTTCAGAGGAGTTTTCTCCTGGAGAAAATGGAAAACAGTCTTGTGCAGGGTTGTGCATCAATGGTTATTTTTGTTTCCATGGTGGGATTTCATTAAATGCATTGCATTTTTTCATCTCTGCATTTCCTTTAAGGAACTGCTCCAAAGGGTCTCATATTAGGAACCACTGGCACCAGGACTGACCAAAAGTGGGGTGTGAAACTAAAGCCTGGACAACCCAAAAGGTATGGGACTTAATCAAAACGGCATTTTAATTTTCCCAGAAGAAAATTGCTGCGGATTTTTTTAAAATTTATGTTTTTTCTCACCCTCTTTTTTTTTTTTTTTTTTTTTTTTTTTGACAACCACATCTCAGCACTGCCTTACCCTTCCCTCCTATCCAGGGTTTCCTGAGGAGCAGCTCTGGATGCCCTGAGCCCAGCACAGCGTGGCTGGTGCATTTCTCCTGGCTGGCTTGGCACAGAACTCTGAAGCTTCCCTGGCACTCCCCAGGGCAGGGAAACTTTCAGTGTTGCTGTCCCCACCAAGTGCTTGAAGAAAAGCAAATGAGCAGTGGGGACTGGCAAATACCCTGGCTGGCAAGCAGAAGCACAGCCTCCCCCAGTGAGGAAGAGCCACATCCACCTGGAATGGGCACATTGTGGGGGGTGCTGGGGTGGGTGGTGGGCAGGTAAATACCCAGTATGTCATGCACTTACAGCCTTTACTTGTGGGAATTCAGCACATCACTCCGGATATCCAGAGCTACCGAGACAACCCTTGGGGGGCTCAGAAGCCCTGGAATGTTGCCAAAAGTGCCTGGTGGCTTGACTTTGATCCTTCTAAAGAAATGACACCTGAGTGTGAGGAGATGAGAGAATTTCAAGTTTGAATGGTGAGGGGATGATATTCACTAGGTGAAACATAGACTTTAATGCATTGTACAGGGGGGTTTGGAATTCTGTACATGGGGGTCGGGAGTCCCAAGATGGAGGGATTTGAAAAAGCAAGAGTTCAGCCTCCTTCTTCAAAGTGCAGCCTGCCCAGAACCACCTTTTCCCGTGTTGGTGCAGAGACAAGTAACAGCCAACCTCAACATTTACTCCCTGAAAGGTGTACCACCTTTTCCCGTGCTGGGGCAGAGACAAGTAACAGCTGACTCCGACATTTACTCCCTGAAAGGTGTGAGATGAAGGAGGAGAGATGGCTGTCATGCACTGAAAACAAATGATCCAATCTTGCCCATTCTGGGCACAACACACAACTACCTAAAAGGAGGCTGTGATGTTGGTCTCTTCTCTCAGGTAACAAGGGATAGGACAAGAGGAAATGGCCTCAAGTTGCACCACACTCTCTTCTCTCAGGTAACAAGGGACAGAACAAGAGGAAATGGCCTGAAGTTGCACCTCAGGAGGTTTACACTGGATGTGAGGAAAAATTTCTTCACCAAAAGGGCTGTCAAGGCTTGGAACAGGCTGCCCAGGGGAGTGGCTGAGTCACCATCCCTGGAGGTATTTAAAAGCCGTGTAGATGTAGCCTTAGGAACATGGATTAGTGATGGACTTGGCAATGTCTGGTTAAGAGTTGGACTCAATGGTCTTAAACCCCTCTTCCACCCTAAAGAATTCCATGAAAAAGAGCAAAATTATGGAAAAGGTAGCAAACTTTGCAGCACAAAGTAAAAGGCTAAATAAATTCCTACAGCTTTTCTGGTGTCAAAAAGCCTGTCTTAGGGAAATCTTCTTGGAATTAGGCTTTACCTGCTCCATTCTCCTGCTTTGGCTGGCTAGAGCTGTCACTGTTTCACAAGGTCTGACACTCAGCAATGTTACTGCTCAGTGCATTGTCTTTTTCCTGATGTATGTCCAAATTTTTGGTCACTTCAACATACTGAAGCACAGCTCTGCTTTGAAAAGCCACAATCTCCTCCTATGGCACCAAGCTGCTCCTCCTCTCAGCTAGAAACCCAACATGCTTTTTAAAAAAGCAAAATAATTTCATTTTCCCCCCTGCAACTACTATTTCAGAGACAGCCAGGCCAGTGCAGCGGGAGATGGACTCTGGTGGCTCTGCAGTACCTACTTTTCCAAAGGCAAAGGGTCTGACAGGAGGAAACAGCTGGGGTAAGGAGCCACTTGGCATGCTTGGGATCCCACCACACTTTGGTCCTTTTCCCTGGCAGGCTGCCGCCCTCCTCCTGCCCTTGGTGCACCCACAGGCCTTCAAATGTCACGAAAGCTCTTTGGTTCTGGAGAAAATAATAATTATAAAGAAAAAAAATAAAAAGCAGAGGGGGGAAAAAAAATCCTCCTTGATTGCTGAGGCGCTGATGGCAGGACCACTCCTTCCCTGCTGAACCACTTAATCAGGCTGGCCCGGCAGCAGCAGGTGCCCACCGGGGCCACCTCGGGAAATCTCCTCATCACCGGCAAATGGCCCTCATGATGGCTCAGCAGGGGCCCTGCGAGGCTCTTAGCGAGCTCAGAGGAGCTTCTCCGGCAGTGCTGGAGCTTCCTATCCTTCTCCAAAGCTGGAAGCAGGGAGCCAGCTCCGCGCCTTCCCTGGGCGGCTCCCTCGGGCTCTGGCTGCTGGATGCTCAGCCCTGAGTCCTCCAAAGCTGGCAGGGACAGCACAGCTTTGAGACAGGGCACTTGTAGCTCCTTGGGGGAAAAAACGGGATTTCTGAGGAAAGGCGGCATCAGCGGGCCGCCTGTGACACAGACTGGCTTGACTGACCATTTTTCTGGCACTGCACCTTTTTGCTTACAGCCACACGTCTGTAAGCCAGACAGGCACTCTCTGCTCACCCTCTGGGAAGTTGTGCCTTCATGTGGGGTGCCCATATGGGGCCTTATTCCAGATCTGATCCAATCTGTCTGCACTACGGAAGAAAGCACAGTTTTGGCGTGACCTTAGGGCTTTTCCCTTGGCTTCTGTGCCTTCCATGAATACCAATGTCTTCCCGTGGCCCACAGCTCCCTGCCCTGGGCTCTAGCAGTGTTATGTGGCTGCCCTACCAACTTCACTGGAGGTGACATGATTACAGCCCCTGTCTCCTCTGGATAAATGTCTTCAGTTGCTCAGCAACCTCCACACCAGGATTAAATTAACTTTGATTACAATTACAGACAGCACAAATCAGCCTGCACCGTCAGAAGAAAGCAGAGCATGGGTTGTTTTTGTTTTTTTGGTTTTTTTTTTTCTGGAGGATTTTCTCCTCAAATGCTGCTGTTGGGGGGAGGGTGGAATTGCATCTCACCTCTTTCCCTCCCTTGCTTTGTGTTGGTGCTTTGTGTTAAATGCGTAGTGGGATTGAGCACAAAAGAATTCATTTACATGCCTGAAAATATTTGCCTGCTTGGGAAAGTAAAGCAGAGAGGAGGCCCAGGTGCTGAAGGCAGCTTTGCTCTCATGTCAAGGCCCCAAAATTTCCTCTGGTGAAACTGATAGGCTTAAATACAGCTACTCATCACCTCCATAAGGCCTTTGCTGTCACCTCCTCCAGGTGCTCAGGTTAATAATAGCACCGTGCAGTTATTATAGATGGCTTCACGGCTCCCTGGAGCAGACTTCCTGTCTGGGAGGTGCAGCTCCATAAAACCCCCCGGTGATGAGGACTGCAGGCACCCAGCCCCGCAGGGATCAGGCCTGTGGCACACAAAGTGGGAAGATTAATCACCTCTATCTGCTGCTCGTGGTCTTCTGTGTCTGCACCTGGAGGGGACTTGCCAGGTTGGCAGGATGTTATCTTGGTGCCCAGCACCTTGCTGTGTGGGCTGCAGCGGGGGGACCTGGGCTGCCAGGAAAGCCTTTGCCTGGGGTCTAGGAAACTGAATGTTGCTTGAAGCACTGCCCATGTACCCCTGGCCTTGGGAAGGTCAGACTGGTCTGCTCCCTGTTCTTACACCTCCTCTCTTCACCACCTCCTTCAAAACCTTTCCACGATTTCCCCACTTTCCCAGCCTGTGGCTCCAGAGAGCTGAGTGGAGCTGGCCACCACCAGCCTGCAGGAGTCCTGCTGGCATTGCTCTGAAGGAATTACTGGCCTGTGTTTCTTTGGGGAGGAACCTCCCTCAGGTAGATGGAGAGGAGAATGGTGCAGAGTGGTGAATTGGTGTGGAAACTGGGACTGGCAGCACCCGTGAGAGTCACAGATAGCTTGAGTGTAGAAAAATTAGTGTTTGCTTTTAGACACCTTAATAGAAAGGCATTGCTTCTCTTCTCCCTGGGCGAAGAGGAAGAGGAGAAGGAGAAGGCAGTGCAAGCAAGGCAGCAGCTTTTGCTCCTCTCTGTGGTTCTCTGGCCAGGAGAATTCTGCCAATGCAGTAGGTAAGGACATTGGCTGCTGCAGGAATTGGCCAGCAACAAATGACTGCTCCCATGTGGGAGTGGGGAAGGAAGTGTGGAGGCTCATTACATTTAATGGAATTACTCTGGACTTAGAGCAGGGTATGTGACAAAGGAATTTGGCCTTCTCTTTTTTTTTCCCCTCCCTGCCTCCCTCCCTGGCTCCTTCCCTCCCTCAATATTCAACGATATAAGGGTCTGGTCATGCCAGTTTGTGATCCAAAGAGGCTCTTCGCAGCTCTCCTTAAACAGGGAGGGACTTGGCCTTGCTCCTGGCCTTGCACAGGTAGAAGTAACACGGCAGAACAATTTCTAAATAGGCCTAGAATTTTGCTGCTGTGCAGAGGTCTGATGCAGGTGTTCTGCCCTGGCTTCTTTACCTGCTGCCCTCCCTGCTCCTCCAGAGAAGAGTCAAAGCTGCTCCTTGGCTTTCTACCCATTTCCTGCACAGGAAACATTGGCCAAGAGTGAGTTCCCTTTGCCTGGGACTCACCACTGCACCTGCACCACCTGCAAAACAGATAGCTGGAGAAGCATTGGCCAGGATGGCCCAGAGATGGGTGGGATATGGGGCTTTGATCCACCACTCCACCCTCCTCACCTCTCGTTTTTGCCCTCCTTGTTTAATGCTGGGGGAGATGGAGATGGCCCAAAAGCTGTGTCAGTGTCATTCTGCTCCCTCAGGAATGCACCTCACTGGGATTGCACTCCTGTCCTGGCATGGACCCCCTGGGTCCAGGTACTGCCCTTCCCTCTGGGGCTCCCAAGGCTTGTCCATGCAAGCTGGGCTGGAGCCATCTCCTGCTGGATCCTGCAGGGGTTACTCAGGCAGGTGCCCAGGCTGTGGCAGTGGGTGGCTACCTGCCCTCTGGGAAAGCACCTAATCATGGTCTGTCACTGCTCACAGCTGTCTTTCAGTGTCTGCTTTCTCTCTCTCATGAGTGTCCTGATGTTTTCTGACACTTTCACCTTCCTCTTCCTTGTGTGCACCCAGGGGAAAGTGTCTTTGACTCACACTTCCATTTCACCGTGACGCATTTCAGCCCTGCTGCAGCCTGCTCTGACCACTTGCCAGAGCGCAGCACATCAGACAGGCCGGAGGTTGCCAGGATTTGTCTTTCCACACCGCATTTCTGATGAGGAACGTTTGCATTGACTAAGTCCAGCTTTCACAGACTTGGTCAAAAAGATCTCTTTGATCTTGAGATCATCTCAGAGTGGCAGGTCCATGCTCACCTTTTCCTAGTCAGGCTGGACTTTCAAATGACCTAAATGTGGCTCACATTTCTGTGTCTGTCTCTTGCTGTGAAAAGAAAACTTAAGCTATTGCTTGGTGTCTTCATCTCAGGGGGATCCTGTGATACCCTCAAGTAGCTGGTTCAGCAGTGGTGATGGAGGCATCCAAAACTAGATGCCCAGGTGTTCTCACTGCCTCTACCACTCTTCTCAGCACCGTTCCTGGCCATGGAACCCCCACATGGCAACCTACAGCCTCTGGCAAAGGTGCTGTCTGTCCTCCATTTCCCTTTCAAGAACAAGTGTCCACAGCATCCCTTTCTCCTATGCAGATAAACCCAAGTTTCAGAATACGAAGAATTTTAGGTCCATTTAAATACTTATTTGCTAACACAAAAGCAAGTGCCCTCATAATTTAATATGCTTCTGGAAGTAATTGGATAGAAGTCCTTTGTTTCTTTTCCTCCTGTCATCTTGCATTTGTTTAATTTGGCTGTCGTGACATGAAGTGACAGATCCCATGCTCCGTTTTTACAGATAGCAAAACTCCGGGATTCTTCTTTCTGCACTGTTAGAAATTTATGTATTCTCCCCATTCACTCGTACATCACTATTGTGTCAGATTACTGACCCCCTTAAGAATAAATGCATTTTAATACAGCTGACCCAGAAACCTCCCAAAGGGGAGATAAAGCGTAGCTCTGAGAACCAGCTGAATTTGCTGTAACTTAGGGAGGAATCAGAGAAGGGTCCAAAGTGGCTCAGTGCCATGGTTATATCCCATTAACATGTCCACAATTCCTGCTGCTCACAGCACTCTGGTCCCAGGGTTGCATCCGTTCCTCCGGTTGGGAAGGAGCTGCTCACACAGAGTTTTCAGCAATGTTTTCCCGGAGACACAGATTCAAGGGAAGATTGGGCTTTATTCCCATGCAGAGAAGGCAACAGGGTTGTCCCAGAGATGGGACAGGGAGCCCAGATGTCAGGCACAGCAGAGCAGCAGCATCCAAGGACAGGTATTCCTCAGGCACAAGCCCTGCAAGGGCGAGAAGGCAGGGGACACAGCTGTCTGCAGGGGTTGGGGAGCAGCATTACAAATAACGCCTCGCAGTACATTTGCCTGGCTGGCAACGTTCCTGGCACTTCTCTTTAAAAATATTTATCAGAAGAAAGGAGAAACAGCAGGAAATTGCAGATTCAACCTTGTATGTAAATGCAAAGCTGCACAGTGCAGGAGAGGAAAATATCTTTCTCTTTCTATAAGTTTTTATACATTTTTTCTCAAATTTCATACCGTGAATCTTGCTCCCTGTCCATTTTAGCAAGTTATTTTTAATAATTTCTGTAAAATGCATTTAAAGCCTAAAGGACATGCTCAGTTTGGAAGACCACAGGCTGCTTCCACTCCTCTTGCTTTGAGGTTTCTGAATCGAGTGTTTGGGTCCCTGTGGGGGTCTTCACTTCAAAGGAAATATCTTCGGATTATAGCCGTGGCAAATTGTTGGGCGGGAATTTTGTCACCTTGGATGACTCCAGTTACCCATCATATTATTCCAACACCTTCCTCGAGCACCACAGGCCTCAGGTGCCAGAACCTACCAGTGGGCAGATACAGACCTTTGTGGCAAAAATTATTTTTATTTATGAGCTGCACGCTGCATGTTATCCTCAAGCAGCTTATAAGGGCCGTGCTGTTATTAGCCCTCAAAGGTGGACTCTGCAGTGGCCCTGGCAGGGACCTTGTCCCATGGGAACAGCAGGTGTGGGTGGATGTTCCACACAGGAGCATCCATACATTCAGTGTGCCACCACAGCCAGTGTGGCTCAGTGGAGCCTGGGTCCGTGTCCGCAGGAGGGATGGGACCTCCTGCTGATGAAATTCCCACCCAGCACTGCTGAGGCCACAGGGAAGGTACTTCAAGCCAGCAATGTGCTTTGTATCCTCCCTCAGAAGGACCAAACCCTCCCAATTCACACACACACAGAAGGAATGAGCCTTTCTGCTGTTTTATTACCGATGTTCAGGAGTGTCGACATGAATCAGAACGTGGCTGAATTAATTTGCTTAATCTTTCAGGGTAGCAAAGATTGGGCAGACTCTTCTAATCCTTGTTTCCGTTCACTGAGAGGAGTATAAAAGCCAGGAGGAGAAAACAGCTGAGGTTTCATATCTCAGGTTGATTTTGCAGCACAGACAAAAAAAGAAAGCAAGCTCTTCCTCTTGTTTGGAGCTGAAGAACATTTGCTCTGGAAGCCTGTGAAAGAAAATAAACACCGTGCAATATGGTGTTGTTTGTACAATTGGTTTTCTGTGAAAAACTTCACTTTAAATAGTTACAAAGATCTGGATAGTGGTGATCACGTATGTGAATTTAGGGACTGTGCAGTAGCCAGGGTAATATTTCTACAAATGCCTAATTAGAGAACAAAGCAGGTGACACAGAAAGAGGCATTTCTGAGAGCTGCTCTCCTCCTTTCCAATACATCCTCACACACATACACGTGTACACACACACACATACACACACACACACATATATATATACACACACACAAGAGTTTATTTAGATCTAAGGCCCATTTAGCAACCTGGTTTTAAGACTCATGATGAGATTAATTGGGTGTGGTAATTTTATGTGCTTGAAAACTACGTAGCAATTATTTTTGAAGTTACCAAGAAATTCTGTGATGAATTACCTTAGGATTTTAATTCTGAGAGGTAAGGACAAGGTTAACAGGGGTCTAGTTTGAAGACAGTTGAGAACCAGGATAATTATCCTGCAGTGCTGTATATTTACAGCATCTACCATTGCCATGAATCTTCAGACCTGCTGCAACGTAATTATTTCTATTTTCCATAGCACAATATTAATTCCGCACCATGGGTTGGGGTTCCCTTCTCAAATCCATGGGTATTTTTTGTCTGTGGTCCAGAGAGGGGACCTGGCTGTGTCTTAGGTCAGTGCAGGTGACTTGCCACACTCTCCTTTCCTTACACACCAAGGGATTGATTAAGGTGCCAGATATCAGGTACCTATTTTGGAAATTTTTATGAAAAAGGATTAAAAAAGTTTGTTTTCAGAAACCAATGCATTTCAGTTCTTAAAAAATATGGAGTAGGGGGCTGTCCTTCCCCTGTGCCAGCTGAGCTGAGGGGAAGACGGAGGATTGGCATGAAGAAGCACACATCTTTCATCTATAAACATCCACTCTGTGCATTAAAACCAAAGGAGCCATACATTTCCTTTACTCTCCTCAACCCCCTCAGGGCATACGAGGCTGTGGTCCTGATAGGAGCTGGAAGGGGCAGGGGTCTCAGCCCCACAGGGAGCTGGGGGATGGTTTCAGCAGCCAGGCTTGGCAGGCTGGGTCTGCAGTGGCTGGGTGGTGTCCCCAGGCTGTGTCAGTCCCCTGGTGAGCAGGCAGGGCAGGCACTCTTCTCACAGCAAATGACAAGCAGGGCTTGGCTTGTCCTCTGCAGTGTCACTGGGTCTTCAGCCCGGCTGCCTGAGTGGCACAGGTGAGGAGTTTCATCTCCAGTGCCCAGGCAGTGGGAGTGAGTGGAGGAGAGGTGAGGTCGAATGAAATCTCTGCAGCACTTAAGTTCACAAGTAAATATCTAATTAGAGAAATGTTTTACTTCAATAATAAATGAGCGGAATATCAAGAGACATGAGTACTGGCAAAGTACATCTACGGCAAAGTCTTTACAATGGGGGCATTTTTTGGCCTCCCCTCCCAAGGTCCTCACGTAAGTGGAAAAACCATGTGTGCAGCTGCTAAGGGTAGGGCATGACTTTCCTTGCTCTTGCTCTAACAATTTGGAGGCACCCATCGGCAAACCCACCCTCATCAATTCTGCATCTTCCTGAAAATGTACTTTTAAGCACCTTAATTGCATTTCAGAGATAACCCTGCAGGCAAAGTGACAGGAAGAGAAACCATATGGAGCAGTTTGGCGGTCAGGCTCTTTGTTTTAAATCAATCAAACATCTGCGGCTAATGTAGCTTTGGGCTGCTCCTCAGGAAACATTAGCCCTATTAGTCTGGGCTGGCAGGAACACAAAATAATATATTTATGGACAAAGCACATGTGCATTACTGTTGCAGAGCGAGTGGAGGAGGAGGAGGAGAAGAAGATCTGTGGTCAGCACTTTGCCTTCTCAGGAGGTCAGCTCCAACAAGCAAACAGAGGGACCAGGGGGTCCTGTCTCCTGGCTCCAGCCCCATGTCACCCACCTCCCTGCCTGGGAGCAGCCTCGAGACCTGCTGCCACAATCCCAGATGGGAAAGACCACCAAAAAAAGCTGTGTGGCTGCTACAGTAAGGGAATGTGAGGCGGGACATGAAGGGGAGTGGGATGTGTTACAGTCTGCAGGGGCAGTGATGGGAGGGAAGCACCCGGGGTGGGGCTGGCTGTGGGGCTCTGTCTGCTTCCCCACAACACCACATCCCCACAGAGCAGGTGGAAAACCGCAGGGACAGGGTGGGTATCCCATCTCAGTCCCCACAAGTGGAGACAAGGACCATGTGCGAGGGAGCTGGATGTTACCAGGCTGAAACCATTTCACACCAAGGGCTACAACACACAGAGGTGGGCTGGTTCCCTGTCTAGCCTTCCCTTTTCCATCTAGACAGACAATTCATCCCATTTTCCTCTCATGTGGTGTCTATGTGCGCTTAGGTAATGGAAGCAGTCCCATGGAGGAGGTGGGAGGTGGAAAGGGAAACAGGCTTTTTCATTTACACTGTCATGCAGATAAATGCAGATGCATTTGCAGGTGCATCAATAAGTGAGAGGCTCTAGGACACACATCCACCTGACAGCACCTCTCTAGTCTGTCCATTCATACCTCATTGCCTGGGAAATGGTGAACCATGACTGGGAGCACGAAGAGGAAGAACTTTGTGACTGCTTCATAGCCAGTCGCTGCCCCTGTATGTCAAGGAATTTGCACTAGAGCAACCTTAAAAGGTGTGAAAATATTGTATATACCCTTAATAACTCCCTAAACCCACTTTTAGGCTTCTTTGTTTCTACTCGCTGCAGGGAAAACTAAAAGCCTGTGGCATTGACAGGGGCAAGTTAGAGCAGCCATATTTAGGGAAAAGTGCATCACTGACATATTTTGATTCCGCCAAAACAAAACATTGTGAATCCTGAAAGCACAAACAATTGTTAAATTCAAGAGAAAATCCAAACTTATTCAGAATAAGGATTTGTATATTTGTTAGGCTGAGGCAAACCTTAATGACTGATACCTGCTCCTTAGTGACACTGTGAAATAATTGCACAGCTATGACAGTTCAATTTAGTTTTAATTCCAGCACTAGATGAACCTGTCTTTTAAAATACAGTCTGATTAATCCTTTTCTATTTTTTGTGATGCTAACAACACCAGGCAGAGACAGGTATTTGGGAATGCCTCAGTTGAAAATTTCCAGATTTTTAGATGTTTTATTCCAAATTTGCACCTCTACAGACTACAGTGGCAGGGGCTGTGGAGAGGAGATACCAGAATGTACGATTTGGATTTTTTTTCTTTAATCATGCATCCATGTATGTATTTATTGTTAGTGTGTATGAATCTGTTTGAGGATCTTCCGCTGGTACAGTGACTGTGAATTGCAAAAAGAACACTTTTGCTTTTAGGAAATGTAATTACTTAAATCTGGAGAATACCATCTTTATTTCCATATCTGGGTTTTCCTGAGCATGTTCATTTGTAAGCTCTGGCTTTCCTGCAGGGATGCAGAGGAACAAAGCTGGTTTTGTGAAGCAGAGCTGCTGAAGCAGGTAACTGCAGACCTCCCTGTAGACCTCCCTGCTGCCTCTGCAGCTCATGCCCCTCATTGCCCATCTGTCCACATCCTCTGCACATATCCCACAGCCCTTGTGCTCTTCCAAAATGTGTCAGCTCCCAGTGTTTTCAGCTGCCATTCCTGCCATTCCTAAGGCCATTGCTGCCCCAGCAAACATCCTCACTAATAAGCAGATATCTACTTCCACCTTTCTCTTCTCTAAAGGGATGTATGAATTGTGCTAACTCATCAGCCCCATTCTCCCAGAAGGGAGCTCCATCTCCTATGAAATGGACAACCCCTAGGACAGCCACTATTGCCTTTTCCATTCCCAAAGAGTGACAAAGTTTCAGTGCTCAAAGGCAGAAGAAGGACTCACCTAACCTTTCTTTGAGAGCCTATGAAAGCAACACATGTGAAACACTTTGCCCCGAAGGGAAGGCTAGAGAAACATCTACACATTTCCTCCAGCACATGCATGAGAAGGCACAAGTCTGAAAACTGCTGCTAAATTTGTCAAAAAACGTGTTTTCCAAAGTACTTGTAACTCAGGCAGATTTTCCAATTTATTTGCAAATTATTTGAAAATCAGTTCTACTCAGAAGAGTAAATGCTGTAACTGTGCCAGGGACCCACTGCATCCACACCAGTCACTTACCGCCTTCTCTGAGTGCCAAAAAACATCATAATTCTCAGTAGCAGCCCCATCATGCATAACACACCAGGTTGGTTTGAATTTTCCCAGCATCACAAGCAAAATGTTTCCTTGAGTCATCCAGAGCTGAGGGGCTTCAGGAGGAAACCAAGGGGTAGCTCTGAGAAGCTGCTGCTGGGGAGCTTCTCAGTGTGGCCAAGGTTCTTCTGGAAGGGTGGGAGGAATAAGTAGCAGCTGGTTTTGGGAGGGCAGAATGGTAGAGGGGAGTTTGCTCTGAAAGTGTTGTGTACCTCCACCTGAAAGCAGCATGTCATGGCAGGGGAAATAGAGGAGGTAGCTGAGGTCTTGCAGCAGGCTTTTGAGCATCGGCTGCCCCATGGTTCCCTCAGTGGCTCAGCAGATCAGGAACCTGTGTTTTGTAGGTCACAGAGCAGGATGGGGCCCCAGGCAGCACATGGGGTTCAAATGGACTGAAATTCCACAGCTTCCACAAAGGATATTACAATTAGGAGTCATCCTAGTCCATGCAGTCCAAGACAATCATCATAATAATGTATTTGTAATCGTCAGCTACAAGGGGAAAGTTTTCCTTTCTTGATCCATATCTCGTGAAAACTTCCTTATCTAAGGAAGAGTGTGGAAGTCTCTCCTCAGAAATGACAGGAATTCAAAGAAAGGGTAACAGTCCTTCCCTGTGCAACTGAAGGCCTCTTGTGACCCCAAAGAGGTGATACTGCAAAAAAGGATTCAGAGAAGAGTCAGTGTAATTCCATGTTTACTCTGTGATGTCTGTCACCAGTTGCTTGAAAGACTTTAGTGCTGGACCAGTATTGGAAGTGAAGGACATGGAAAGATAATGCTGCAAGGAAAAATGAAGTTCTTTGGCATGAATGTTGTTGTGGGGAGATGGAGGCTGTGGCCACCCTTGTGAGGAGTGTGCCTCAAAATTAAGAGAGGTGAGAAACAATGTGGTGACCGTATATGGATTTGAAGATAGTCTGATAAAACACTGATTTGTGTCCAAGGAGAGATACAAAGGAGGGATGTGACCTCGTGAGAGTCTTCACATCCCTATGGACGAGATCTATGGTATCCTCACTCCCAAGGGAAAAGGATGTGCAGGGCTGTAATAGAACCATAGCAATCATAGAATGGTTTGGGCTGGAAAGGACTTTTAGAGATCATCTAGTTCAAGGCCCCTGCAATGAGACCCAACATCTTCAACTAGATCATGTTGCTCAGAGCCCCTTCCAGCCTGATCTTCAATCTTTCCAGGGATGGGGCATCCACAACCTCTCTGGGTAACCTGTTCCAGCATTTTACCACCCTCACTGTGAAAACTTCTTTCTCATATCTTATGTAAACCAATCCTCTTCTCATTAAAAGCCATTCCACCTTGACCTGTCACTACAGCCCCTTGTACAAAGTCCCTATCCAGCCCTCTTGTAGGCTTCTTTTATGTACTGGAAGGCTGGAAATTCTTCCCAGAGCCTTCTCTTCTTCAGGCTGAACAATCCCAGCTCTCTCCATAGGAGAGGTGCTCCAGACCATCACCTTCAGGGTCTTCTCTGGACTCACTCCAGCAGGTTCATGTCCTTCCTGAGCTGAGGACCCCAGAGTGGGATACAGCACTCCAGGTGGGGTCTCACCAGGGTGGAGTGGAATAAAGGGACAGAATCACCTCCTCAACCTGCTGATCATGCTGCTTTAGATGCAGCCCAAGATGCAGCTGGTTTTCTGGGCTTTTGAGCACGTGTTGTCAGGTCGTGTCCAGCCTTTCATTCACCAGCACCATCAAGTTCTCCTCAGCATCATCGTTGTTCACACCCAAGCCTGTATTGGCAGCAGAGTTTGCCCCAGCCCAGGTGCAGGGTACCAAGTGATCTTTGGCCTGTGGCCTCCAGGCTGGGCCCCTTTTGCCTTTTTGCCCGTATTTTACTCGCTCTTTGAGGAGGCTGTACTCAGGTGGGCTGCAGCAGCCCTTTACAAACAGGCAGTGAGGAGCCTTGCCAGCCCATGGAGGGCCTCACCAGATAAGGTGGGCTGATAATCAATCTTTGCATCCTCACCCTGACCAGCACCGCCTCCATGAGCTTTGCAAGACCCATTGTCCAAGAACCATAGCCTGTCCCTAATCTTCCCTCTAGGTACCATATTAATCAATCTTTGTTTTCTTTTGCTTTCAGCAGATTCTCTAATTATTAACTGTGCAGAGGACTTGTGGTTTCATGCCTGGGTTACTTCCTCTCACTGGGGGAAGGTGCTCTGCACAAGCCAGGGGCTGGTTTGCTCCTTGGTGCTGCTGAAAGATAAGAAAGACATTGAACAATAGGAACCCAATCATCTTCCTTTTCCCCCCCATAACCATTAGTTTGATTCATGGTACTTTTTGTTTGTCACTGATGAGTAATGAGCTATTCCATCTTCAGTCTAGATCTATGCAGAAATGATAGGTGCACATCACACAATGTAAAAGACATGGGGATTTAACCCCTCAGCCAACAATGTGCTGCTAACAACTTGTGCCTTGAAAATAGCGTTGTGGTAGCAGAGGGGAAAAGTGTTGGGGTTTTTTTTTTAGATCTACCTTTGATTAGGGACATACATTTTTGGAGTGACAGCCTGCCAGAAATACAGTGTTACACAAGCTCTCATCATCTGAACCAGCATCCTGGAATTGCTAGTTTTTCTCTCTCAAGGTCATACTGTTATTATGCAATTGCACAAGCAAAGCAGGGACTGAAGGTGTAAACAGACAAAGAAGGTTTTGACTCACTCCACGAGCACAGGGCCTCTAGGACTGCCCATTTAGGTACATATATCTGAAATATTTCCCATGTTTCTCTCAATTTGGCCCTTTTTTGGTGCAGCCCCTATACAGTCTGGGGCTGAGAAGTGCCACACCCGTCCCTGTATGCTGGGTGTCTTGGGGTTCCACTCCCCCTCTGCCAGGCTGAAGCTGTGCAATGAGGGTGCTGTGCCAACATCCCAACCACCTTCCCACCCATCTGAAGCACGAGGCATATGCTTCAGTCCCACTGTGAGCAGCCACAGCCAGAAACCCCCATGCCAGGTCAGCCTGGTGGTCCCTCGAGACCGATCCCCTCCCTCCAGCAATGCCCAGTGCAGCACAGGCTCAGTGCCCTTGGCAACCTCTATAGGTTAGGGGCAGTGGCACCCCAGCTAGCAGGCAGCCCTTGCTCATGCCCCCCTGACTCACCCCAAGGGCCATCAGGAGAATCTGTGTGGGTTAATAGCAGTGCTGAAACGGCGATGGTTTTTCCAGAGCCCGCCTGTGCTGACTCACAGATCTCAGAGCTTTGCCAGAGATGGCAGGGGCATAGAAATCAGGGACCTGATGAGCTTCTCCCTCAATTATTTATTTATTTTGTGCACCATCTTCTCCTTCTGCCTGTTGGCAATGAGAAGAATTCATAAATGATGGTAATAAATGCAGAATGACAGCTAATCTTAATTGACCAAAGCTTCCCTCAAAAGACTGGGTCATGCTGGATGTAATGTGCTCTAAACATAAAAATATAAGCCAGGAAATTACACTGGTGGTTTTACATGTCTTTAATCGAATGGGTTTTATGCTGCCAAGCAACAAAATCAAGGTGGGATCCATCTGTGAGGGGGATATTTTTTCCCCAAAAGAGGAACTCTGCAGTTCAGTGGCCTTTCATTGCTGCTCCATTCTGCCGCCTCTGCTTCCCAAATCTGCTAATTTGGGCTCCAAAGTGGCAACACTCAGTGGGGTTTTGTTTTCTTCTGCCTAATCTATCTTCACCTTTCTGGGCATTCACCACATGCTCAGTGCAGCCACTGTGCTGAGACACCACTGAGATGTGCCTGATGGGACCCCCTGTATTTTGCTGATGACATTTTACCTTGGTGGGTTACTTCTTTTCTCTCCAAAAATAATGCACTGTGGACTGCTATTTTTTCCAGAAAACATTTTTTCCTCCCAGGAAGTGGGTATTGATAGCAAGATGTCCCCTTATATTCCATCAACCCCAGCACATTTCTCTCAGAAACCACTGCGGGAACACCTGGGGGATCTTTAGGGCTAGGGGGAAAGAGGAGGAGGCAGGCACAGCTATTCCCTTCAGGACAGGGAGGCAGTGCTCAGAGAACCCCTGGCAGACCTCTCCCCCAGTCAGAGGGTATCCATTATTTTCCAGTGATCCAGGGAACCAGGGTTGTGGTGGCTGCTCCCACTCCTGCCTTGGGCTTGCAGCTCCATCTCACTCCCCCAATTACTTCTCTGCATGGAGGTGCCTGGGACACTGGGGCTGGGACACGTGAAGGATGAGGGCCAGAGGAGAGGGGAAGGTTAGGAAGGAAACCTGAAGACAACAGCATTTTTGCATCCTGCCAGGATGCTCCTGCTTGGGGTTTCTTTCCGCACTTCCCGTCTCGGGTAGGTCCCCTCCCTGCCTGTCATGCCAGCTCAGCTGGGCTCGTACTGCGGCACTTTCCTGAGAACATCCCAGAGACTTCAAAACCTCCTCCTCGTCCTGGCAGAATGACTTGCAGCTTTTCCGAAAGCTGGCAAGCAGCCTCAGTGCTTTACCATGGGAAGAAGGTTAACTCCTTCCCTCCTTTTCTCCTTCCCTCCCCTTCCCCCCAGCCCAGCGCATCATCCTGCTGGTTTGCCTAGGAACTGGCTGGCAGGAACGACGGAGGAGGAGGAGGAAATAGTTTATTTTTAAAATCATTTAGCCCTCACAGCTTCTTGGCTCGGGGTGTCGGGAGCGCAGCCTTGTCCCGACAGCCAGAGGTTTCATCCATCTGAGGCCACGAGATAAAATCCTTTGCGCGTGGTTTGTGAAAAGGGCGATTATTGAGGGTTTGGAGGTCTGCTGTTTGCAGGGTGTGGAACATTTAGAAGTGAGGACAAAAGCTTTATCCTTTAGGCACTGCAGGGAGGAGCTGGCAGCGGCTCAAAGGGTGCCCAGCCCCTAAGGAATATTTTAAAGTTTTCCTATTTTGTAGCTCCGCATAAGAGCAACCCGCAGCAACCGCGCAGCAGGACTCCTGCCTCCTTTTCCTGGCTTTGCCTTGGGCTTGCAGCATCACCTTTTCAAGAATACCTGTTTTCCTGGTTAATTTTCAAAAACATTACTTCTTCCCCACCCCGGGAGCTCTGCAGGTACAAAAACCATTGGAGTTCAATGCACCGCAGCTGCAAACCCAGCTAAGCACCTGCTTAGCACCCAGGTAAAGCATGGGGTACTGCCTCCATCTCCCTCTGTCCATGGGCTCCTCTGTTCCTCCCACTTCTCCAGGCATCCCTGGTCCTGGAGGCTGCTTGAGTGGGAATAACCACCCTTTGCCCCTGTCAGGATGGTCAGGGTACAAGTTGTGAGAGATGAGGAGAAGGAAAACCAAAAGACTGCCACAGCAAAGAGGTCCAGCCCAGCATAACAGACCTTAAACTTTTTCCTCTTTTTCATACTTGATTCTTGCTCCTGCAATGTCAAAATTTCAGATTATTGGGAGACAAATTTAGAATAGATCTGAAAAGTAATTTAGAAACCTAAAAATAGCCTGTGAGCCTGTCTATCCAATGACTGCAAAACCAGAAGGGAGGAAGAAGGAGAAAAATGACTGAGGGGCTAGGGGCAAAAAGGAATAAACAATTATAAGAGAGGGCAGCCATGACAGAGAGAAATCTCTCTTGCATGTGTTCCTGATCACTGGGATCTGGAGCTGGACAGGAAGCTATCTCTGCACACATTGAGAAAATGTGGCCAGCTATTTTGATATTAAACTTGAGAAATGCCATTTCATGTCACAATGGATAGCCCTCTGTGATTGCCCACTGCGTCACCCTCTGCACCCTGTCCTGGCTGGGGCACCTCCAGAACCTGGGGTCCAGCAGGATGTGATGCCTGGTCTTTCCTTCTTTCCCTGCTAACATCACGGGAAACACCATTTGCCCTGAATGATTAACCAGATGTGGAGCTGATGGGCATCAAATAGCAAAGGGGAGTTTTCTCCATGAGTTTTGGGAAACTGAGTAAACACAGCTTGGCCAGTGATGGGGATTTGCCATAGCACGATCAGACCTGGAGATCATGACAGCCCTTGGCATGGTGAGGAACAACCAGGGTGCCACCAGGAAATCCAGCTAAGAGCAAAAGCAGATGAGGTTGAAGATAAGCAGCAATGTTTAAGTGAGGTGTCTGTGCCGAGGGGAAGCCACCCACAGCACAGGACTACAGTCCGTGCAGCAGGAAGGACCAGAGGCAGGCACCAGAGGCAGGCTGGCTGCCCCAGGCAGAGCTGGAACAGGCTTCCTGGTCTCCCATGAGAATGCAGCCCAGTGGGACCTGTGTACTTGACTGCCATCACAGCACCAGAGCCCCCAGGGGAGTGTGGCAGCCGAGGAGGGCATGAGGAGGAGGCAGTGAGGGCTGCAGATGTTTCCTGCTTGCTGAACATGAGCTGCAGAGAGGATATAAATGTTGGTGCTGCGAGCTAAGCCTTGCCTCGTATCACGCCTTGCTTTTATAACCTCTTCTTTTTAATATCCTGTTGAGACAAACAGCCTGTGCAAGTGTGCTGGGGGGATCTGCCAAGCAGCTGAGCCTTTTAGAGGATTTCAATCTGAAAGGTGCTCTAAGAAATTCAGTATTGCAGGAAGTGCTGGGCTGCTAAATTGTCCTGTCCCAACATTGAGTCCCTCAGGAGCAACAGAGAGATGTGACCTGGCCACAGGGTCTGGGCCAGACACTTGGATTCAGTGGTAACAGACCGTGGAGAGCAGATTGCAGCAGGATAGGGAGATGATATGACAAGTGCTGAGAGGGTTGATCCAAGGAGTCATAGGGTGCCATGGACATCTCCAGGTGATCTCCTCAAATGCCACTGGGACACCGGAATGCTTTTGTCTAGCTGCAGCTGGCACACATGGCGATGAATATAGGCATTGGGTAGATCAAACACAGCTTTGCATATGGTGACACTGCAGCCCACCATGAGCCCGTGTCATAAGTGCACTCCTGGCTGCAGCAATGTCACCTCTCCCTCTGTATCTCCCATGAAACAAAGAGGTGACGTTGCTGCAGGTGTTTTTCCTTCCCCTCTCAACATATATCTTTTCTTCCAGAAAGTGTTATTAGATGTCCAGAAGCACATGGGGCTGAGGGCCACAAAGGGTAAGAGCCTCTGCTTTACTTACAGCCATGTCTCCTGATGACTGAGGCCTGGCACAGTTTTCCCTTGAACTGTGAATCATGCCCTGTTTCTCTAGTAGGTGCTTCTGAGGCAGACACATGATCATCCTTTATGCAGTCTGTCACCTTAATGCCATCTCCAACTGGAAATAGGAATGCAGCCAAGGGGGATGGCATGGGCCAAAGTGTCACCTCTTCTTGCACCATCAGCACCCAGACTGGGAAGGCAGGTGCCCAGCAGCACAATGGGCCATAAATCCTCTAAACCATGGGGTCAACTTTCAGCCTCACAGGTTTGCCCCAGCACCCCTTGGCATGCCAGCCAGCCCCATGATCCTGCTCCCTGCTATGGGCTGATCACCATTCTGAGTGGGGGAACTGATGGAAGCAATCTCACCTTGCCCCAGCTCCCACGGTGCCCCACCCTACCGTTTAATCCCTTCCTCCTAGCAGGAACTGGTGCAACCTCAGTTGCCCCAGTGAGGAACTGGGCTGACTGGGAATTACCAGTAGGAAGGGCACTTCCTACCCCTTGTTCCCAGTCATCCACACCATGTTCTACTTTGGTGCCTGTCTCAGAAAAAGCCCCACTCTTTTAATGAAACGCAATTCAGACTATTAATTTCTGTCACTTTAGTGACAAGCCATTTTTCAGGTCACACGCAGTTTTTTGAGTGCTGTCACCATGGGACAGCAAGCCCTGGATGTGGATTCCCACAGCCCATCTCCACAGGGCGGTGCCACCCGGGGGACAGCGGGGTCTGTCCCCACCAGAGCCGCACAGACCTCAGTCTGGGTGGCTCAGTCCTAACAGTGACATGCAGTGGCGGCAGGCTGCAATGGAGGCTGGAGGTACCCATGTGCTGCTGCCAGCCCCTAGCAGGATTCTGCAGCCGTACCTCCACTGTTTTTCACTAAAGGGTTTTCCCAGGACACGGCCAGCCAGGTGCTGCTGCATCCCCGGAGTGAGAGGCGAGGCTGGCACAGACAGGGGGTTCTTACACGGGGTTCCTGTGGGGTCCGTGCCCCGTGTCCCATTTCTCAGCCCATTCCTGGCTCCAAACACCTGCCCGTGCGGCATGGCTGGCAGGAAGGGAAAGGGGAGCGGGCAGGGGAGCACCCCCCCAGCCCTGGCACGTACCCCTGCACTGCTCACCTGCTGCTGCTTGCAGACGAAGTATCTAATGTCTAAGCAGTCCCATTTAAACCCGCAATCAAATTACGGGAACAAAATTAGAAGCCAGACTGGAGCCACTTTAAAAGTTGCCCCTTATTTAATAATTCTGTCGCAGCTATTTTTCCCTCTTATCACCATTTATTCTCATTCTGGGGCTCGTCTGTAATAATAGAGGAGGTTCATTTGTGCTCCCCCTCCTCTTTCCAACGTCTAGTCTTTCTTTGTGGATTTAATTTCTGCCTTGTGAAAAGACATTAGAATAAATAAAACAAAGATGCGGTACGACAGGGATCTACATTAATGGGATGGCACCACACTCACCCCTTCCACCACCTGCCCTTTCCTGCATGACAGGCGTGAATCGAACGGCTGGAATCCCTATTTCAGCCCTGCCCCATGCCTTTAGGTATCAATCTGTCAAGCGTGGAAGAAGAAATTGCAGCGCAGCTCTTTCTTTAAAAGCAGCACCGTGCAGAAGAGGAGCCCGGAGGAAGTGCCGGGGTGATTTGGGAGCGCCGTGTCCCCTCTAGCGGGGTCTGCGGAGAATTGATGGAGTAAAGGAGAAGAGAGCCTCAGCTTCCCAGCCGATGGGGGAAAGGAGGGGACAGTGTCCGCCTCCCTCCGTCCTCCTGCCATCCCTGCTCCACGACGCCAACAGTGGAGGTACTGGGGCATAGGGATGCACAGCCCCAGCTGGGAGCCGGCTTGCACTGGAGGAGTCAGGGGAAATACTGTTGTGATAATTTGGCTATCAATTAAAGATGTGACCTGATGAGAGGTTGGATTCACTCACCTGGCTGGATTTTAATCTGTTTCCAGATATTGCTGGGATAAAGATAAATGCATTCATTTTCTCACTAACCCTCCAGCATTTTAGCAAAAACTATTTTTAGAACCCTCATAAAACAAATCTATAGTTATTCTACAACAGGCAAACACTACTGTGTGCTTAGCAGCTGCTGTTCCCCAAACTGCTGCTGAAATCTACCTGTATTCATAAAGCCTCCAAAATAGTTTATGAATAATTTTGATGACAACTGCCCCTGTGACACACCTGAATTCTTGTTTTGTGTGAACAAAGCATGGCCCTAACTAATGTACTCAGGCAGGCTTTGCTGTCAGGAACTATGGCAGGTGTCACACAGCCTAGAAGCTGCTTCAGGGTGATGGACAAACTCCCAGTGCAGCCTGTGCAGAAGAGTTATCCATTGGCATGGGGCTGAGGCATGGGAGATCTCCATTAAGGTAATCCAGGTTGGATGCAGCTTTTAGGGTTCAGGAAATCTTAGATTATGACCCAACTCATTCTGTGATTCTACAACTTTTGGCCAGGAAGATGCACTCCCAGCTGGGAACCTCCTGTGTGGCCAAGCCTCTTGCTGAGCACAGGGAGGGGCTGAAAGCTAGGAAAGAGTCAGTGCCAGGGGACGAGCCAGCTGGCTCCTCACTTTTCTCTGTGCCTTACCTGCACCCACTACTGCTCTGCCAAGTTCCTTTGCAGAAGCAGCCACAGTGGCTTCAGCTGTGAGCAGGCTCACTGCTGGTGGAATGCTTGCACAGAGGTGTTTAAGATGCCCAAGAGGCTCAAAGGCTCCACCCTGCAGTCTAGGGAGCTGGACACAGGGAAATTTTGAGCTGGGGGTGTGCAGCAATCAAATCTGACACCAGCATGGTGCTCAGGCCCTGCAAACTGGGAAACAAACCAGGGTCATGTGCTGGATGGGGCTCACCATCCCACCACTCTCAGGAATCATTGTGTGCTGGTATTTCTTCCCCCATGCATGACCCCACCACCAGTCTTCCACTGTGCTTGCAGGTTATTTTCCTCAACTCTGTACTCACCAAAGCATCTGTTGGGGTTACTGATGAGGCAGAACTGGCCATGGCACATGACTGAACACAGGGGCTCAGTGTCCAGCAGGACAAGCAATCTCACTTCTGGCAGGCACCAAGAAGAATACAAACCTTGGGTAGACATGAGTAATAATCTCCTTTCCAGAGAGGGTCTCTAGCTGGGGGATTTGCATGGACTGAGCTCTTTAGCCTCCATTTTAGGTTTGAGCTCTGAGTGAGTGTGAGAATCCTTAAATAAAGTCAAAGCAGAAAGGCAGGTGGGTATCAGGCAAGCACTTAACTATCACAACACTACAAAGGAAGTGACAGCCGCACCTCGCTCCATTCACAGCTCCAGTCATTTACACATCAAGTAGGTGAATTCGAGAGTGCAGAAATAGACCTGTAAATATATGGAGATCCGGCTTTTGCAGTAGTTCACTTTCAAAGCACATCTACTCCTTAGCATGCATTTGGGGTCACACTCCATTTTACAGCCCTGCCCTGCTTCCCAAAACTAACAGTTTCAGTTTGCTAGCTTTCCTCTGCAAGTGAAGCATAAAATGCAAGCAAACACCTAACTTGTAGTGTTGTCACCACTTTCATCTTGCTGCTAATTGCTAATGCAAATTATGCACATACCTAAAAACGTCTTCAGTACATTCCTGCTACTTGTGCTTCTTAAAGTATATGTGGCAAATATTTCCATATTTTGTACTTCTACATTCTACTACCCACATCTGAACCTTAAGGTAGGATATCCTTGTGATTAAAAGCGACAAGGCAAACTGGAACAGAGCCACTCCTCTTGTAAAAGATGAGTTTATGATCTTTAGTGACAAGTCTTGCTGTACATCTTGATTTTTCATCTTACCTCAAGCAGTCCAGTGACCCCCACATCACAGGCTTTGCCATCAGCTCACTTCTGATTTGTGAAATTCAGTTTCTCATGATTTCTTGAGTGCTGCATGAGAGGTAATTCTTTAAGACCAGTCTGAGGGAATGGTGTCCAGCTTGGGAAAAAGCACTTGAATTCCAAGGACAAGCTTTAGTCAAAGGAGGGATACCAAAACTTTAAAGTGCCCCATATAGTGTAGATCCAAGCTTTCCAACCAGACTTCCCTCCAGCTGGCACTGCAGGTATCCTTACTTTGCTAATCTGTGTTATTTGCACATGAGACAGCCCAAACCTTTCCCTCACCATTTCCCTTATCCTCCTACAGAGCTGACTGTCTCTTGAATGTTCACACCCCAAAGCTCTGCACCTGAAGTTTGCCCTTTCCAGCTGCCTCACTTTTTTCTAGCTCTTACTGTTCCTTGTGCTGCAGGCTGTCATTCCAGCCACATGCCTCTGCTCTCCACACTGCTCTGTCCATCACCTGCCTGAAAACCTGAAGGCTCCATCCATTTCCACCAGCTGCCACTAACACCAGAAAGCAGCTGCTGCACACACCTGTGTTCTGGTTCTGATCTTACCAGTCCCACTAAAATGTGTCTCTCTTCAGCTCCTGTAGTGCCTCATCCTTTCACAAGTCTCACTTGTGTTTCCTACAAAACATAAATTCCGTCGATAAAGGCTTCAAGGCAACATGGCTGTGCTGCCACGCTCAAAGACTGCAGGATGGATTGATGGTCAAATGGCCAAAAGAACCCAACAAAATCATGGTAATGCCAAGGAGCCCCAGGAAATTACCCATTTAAAAGCACTTGACTGTGAGCCTTAAGATTCTGCAGGCTCAGGTTTTAATGAATGCTAGCAAAACAAGCATTCCTGAAAATGTCTGCCCATGCATTAATTCCAGATGTTTTGAATTGCATTTAGTCCTGTTTTCATCCCAGAGAAAAAGCTGAGTAACTGTGATCTGGAAGGGGCGGGAATCTGAGGAACCACAATGACCACAGAAAGCATTTCAGACAGAGACTGGCACACCAGTTCAGCACAAACAGTGGCAGCAACCTTAAAAAGCTAACTTTTAAAAAGAAAGGCCAGCATTGGTTTAATCCAAGTGAAACCAGATGATGACATTTCTCTTGCCTGGACCCGTTTTTCCATGATCAACACATATTAATTCAGATTTTCCATTTCCATTTCACAATCAGATACAAACAGGGAGCTCCTTGTGATGGTTGTGAACATTTTATTATAGAGTCTTATCAACAAGTTCTCTGAAAATCAGTTTTTCAGAACTAAAATCTAATCTGGCAGGGTTCAATAAGTCACAAGATGAACTCAGCCACGGCAAACAAAATATTACTAAGTTACTTTAAATAAATTTTATCACAACAGCCTCAGGAAGAGCGTGTCCTGGAGATTTAGGCAGTTTATCTTGGATTTTTATTAATATTTTGGATTTTTTTTATTATGCTCTAGCCTCTGGTACACAGCTGTCTTCATTTTGATGTTAGAATGGGATAGATTCTTGGGTGCCTTTATGCCTGTTATTCTTGTCTCAATACATAGTGCTGTAATAAAAATAGCATCATCAGCATTCAGTGTTCACCACAGTACATTTAAGTAACTGGTCACTGCACTGAAACAGAACTTCTGGAGAAACTGAGATTATTTCCAGGCAGTAATTGCTCACAAAAGGTCTAGCTCCCAAGTCTTTTCAGCCATTCATTTTCTGTTCAGCACCTCCTATGACATTTATTAAAGTAATTTGATCAGATTATGTTGCACACAGCAGGACATTCAGAATTCCATCTTGACCTTCACAGTAGCATCTAATACTTCCTGGAGGATAACACAGAATCCTTTTCCTTATACATACAAACAACATTCTCAGCTTGCAGCTGCTTGTTGACAAACACTCGCCAGCTTCAGTTAAACACAAGGAAACCTAAGAACATTGAGACATTTGAAAATAAGCATTAATGTATTTTTAAAGTATTTTGGATCATTTACCTCAACTTACTAATAACTTGATTTCTAGGGCTTAATTGCACATAATTTAAAAAAAAGCAATATAATGTCTTAACATTAATAAAATATAACATTAAAGATTTTTTTATTGTGCAAAACATAAGCAATAAGTCTTATTAGTACAATAAGCTGAAAAAGCAAGGTATAGTTAAAACAATTCACATCCAGTGTGCAATTTTTATCCCTACTTCCAACTTTTGATGTGGAATCTACAGTTCCCATCAGTAAGTGCTATTTGAAAATTGCAATAATTTGTTTCACCTTTTATTATTTGGAGGAGACTCAAAATTTATTTTTGCATTAGGTTTTTATGCACGACTAAAACAGCTGTTTAAGTTGGTAAATACAAAATAAGACACGGAAAAGGGTGAAAAATAACCAACATGCTGAAGGCATCCACCTAAATGGTGGCATGACCGATAATTTATAGCTTATATTAAAAAATTGAATTGATAATTGATAATTCTGATTTTCCATTTTCAAGATTTTAGCAAATAACCCAAAATTTTGTTTTACAGTTCTGGCATCTGCTAACTGAAAAAGTAATTTAATTCAATTTTTAATTAAAATATTTATCTTCCTAGATATGAAGTGCTACCAGTCAAGGCAGTCACAAAAACTGTTTGATGTTTACATAGCACCGTATAGATAAATATCTCCTTCAGTAAGACAGACTATGTTCTGCTGGGGAACATAACCACATTATCTCCTGAATATTTTAGGTATCTTTGCCTTTCCACATCATAAATATGTGCAACTATTCCTTAATTTGAGGAAAAAATGCACATAATTCAAGCTTTAAGATGGTGCTATCATGAAGTCAAATTCTCTTTGTATAAAAGTATCAAGAACTCTTCAGTAGTCAATTTAATATTCAAAAACAGATCAATAGTTTTATGTAAACTTGTTAAAAAACAAACCACCATATTATTTGGCTTTAAAGTGACAAAGTATTTTTCTTAATATAATTTACTAGGCATGTGAAATACTAACATGGAACTATAATTCAAAAAGTAGCAGAGACTGGACTATCTCTGATATGGAAATACTCAATTAAAATATATAAAGAATCTCCAAAACATGTAATTGTAATTCATTACAGTGGTATTGTTCATTCCAATAATAATCCTTCCTATAAGGAGGCTGAATGTTAAATAAAATACATTAAGCTGTTGTAGTTCCCAATTAGAAAACATCAATATTCTGCCTCTGCCTCTCCTTCAGCTTGAATTCACTAAAATATGGACTAGGCTTTCTACTGAAAGAAAATGGGAAATAGGCTCACTATCCAGGTGGATATCTCCTAGCCCTAATCAAAACCTTATCAGCTTACCCACAACTGTTAGATTTAGACTAGTAACAAATCTTGCAGTAAAGTGTTAAAAATAGGTGGTGTAACTAACAAGCCATCTTCTGTCTTTTAAATCACAGAAATCTGCACATCAAAATATTTATGGAAGCATGAGTGCTGGTGACATCATTGACTCTTACAAACTGAGTCTTCCGTAAAAGTTGCACAGATGGAAAAGGATGCCTTGAGATAAATGGAAATAAAATCCAACAGAAGATGGATTTCCCAATATTGAGCCTCAATTTCTTATAAACTAACAAACATATTTCAGTGACAGACATTGCTTATTATTTTGGCCCCATCCCTTTCCCAAAATCATTTTCATAAGCTGTTACCACTCCAATTAAAAAAACAAACCTTCTTAAAATATTGTATATGGAGTTCTGGGTTCCAAAAATAAAATACATATGCAGTTTCATATTCTTGCTATGAAACATCAGCTAAAAAATACGAATGTTCATAAAGAAACCAAACTGCATTTTGTACATTGTATCTCTATTGATACAGTTCCTCATGTTGGAGAATTCAGTATTTTTAGAGAGTTCAACATATGCAAAGTTCAATTAAATTTTGAAGAAAATTCCAGTTTCAAAAGTTACATGTAATTTTGTATTTGACAGGACAATTAAAAAAAAAAAAAAGCTGTACAAAGTTAGCTTCAAACCTCTTCATTCCCCCCAAAAACAGGCACTCAGTGGTTTAAGTGTGCAAATGGCTTCTTAGAAGAAACAGTGTGCAAACAGAGCCTGTTCCATTAGCTCTGCATTCTTTAGTGATTTCCTAGAGAGTATTGCCATTAAATGCTATCTATGTATGACTTGCTAAAGAAGAGAGGACATTCAGTCCACAGAGTCACAGATGTCTTTCACTTTCTCATTGAAGTCTTCGGGTTGATCAGCGTACACGTAATGACCTGCACCAAGGATAGCCTGGAGGATGAAGGTGAAGAACCACGTCAGTATCACAAAAATGTAATAAACAAACAAATACTTGGACAGATGAAGAACCTGGCTTTTACACATTACCTAAGAGTTGGCATCATACAACCTAAAAAACACTCGAAACATAAGGAATACCAAAGTATTCTTTCCTTGTAAAGAAACTTTCCTACAAAGGAAAAGAAAGTAAAACTACTGCTTATTCAACAGCTCAAAAAGAAAGCCCCACCACTGAAGCGTGAACAAGTCACTGCACATCAAATTTAGTAGATATATCTGCCTTGCGTATCAAATTTCTGATGTATCTTGATTCCCTTTGCTCTCCACTCAAATAGCCTATTTCTAGAATTTGTTATTTTCTGTAAAAATGCTATGAGGTAAACTGTCACCACAGAGTACAGTAAAGGTACTTGACCTGTTTTCTATTTTACAGTCAGTCCAAGACTAATCTTTAAGAAAACCCTATTTTCCCCTACCCTCTCTAAAACACCATCTTTTAAGTCTCTAAACAAATCCCCTGCAAGTTATTGTTGTTATTATGTTAAGAACTCCCAGAAACTCAAAAGTAAAAATTACTTGGGAATAAATGCATGCAACAAAAAACACAGGACCTCTGTGCATTTTACCAAGCATGGCACTGCCAGTCCACATCTCTGACTCATTAGAGCCCTTGTCCTCCTATGGGTTTTTGAGCATACCTGCAATCTTCCCACTCCAATTGACCTTTTAGAATCTGTATGTGGCTTGGCAAAATTTTAACCTGGAATACAATACCATTTTCCACAGTCCCTTCTAAAATTCCCTGACAAGAGTGGGAAAAAAATCTCCCTGAATGATATAAGCTTATCCCAGCAATACATTGTATAATTTTTAACAGTGACTTTCTGTTACAACTCCCTCTCTCTAAGCAGTTAAGTGACAATTTCAGTCTGGACATCAACATTTATGAAATGTATTTGTGCTCTTTAACACACTTAAAACAGTTGGATAAGTATGTCTTTTCTCTGAATTCCAGCTCTAAATTTAGCTGTATCAAGTTATAAAATTTTATTTGGGTGACTTGTTATAGTATATGATCAACATTACATACTATACACTTCTGTCCAGATAGTTCCAGACATCAGTAACATCACAGCTGGTGTGTTCAGACATTTTATCACCTCACAGCATTTTAACATGTACGCATATTCAATTATCACAGCTGACTGATGTGAAAATGTGTGAAGAATACTTTTAAATTAGTTTGTTTTTATAGAAATCAACAACAAAAAATGCAGTGTGCACATTCACATCAAGTTGTAAGTACACACATTTTAAATGACAACATCATACCTCTAAACAAAAATGTCTTAGGTAGTAAGACAACACTAACTATTTTTTAATGACTTAAAAAAAAAGATGCTCACAAGAACCTAAGCGCCAGGTAAAAACTACTCTCTTATCAGAGGAACAAATGCATTATGTAGACAGATGAAGAGAGTTTATGAGAGCCTCCTTACTATCGTATATATATACATGGAAATAGTATGAGTGGTGTGGTTTGAAACTCAGTGACCACAACACCTACTTCTATTAGTATATTGTAGAACAAAATAAAGAATCACCTTGCTCACAGATTGAGTTTGGCTTCTAGTGCTACATCAAGTTTTGTTCTTAGCCTGGGGACTCAACACTTTTGTCTAGGTTTTCTCTGATGTAACATTTGTTTTCTCTCTCTCTGTTACAGAACACAGAACTTATTACCCCAGGCTCTAAATCAAAAGTGACACCATTTCCACAGCTGGTATGAAAAAAGAGAGTCATAGAGTAGTTTGGGTTGGAAAGAACCTTTAGGCTCATCTAGTTCCAACCCCCCTGCCATGGGCCAGGACACCTCCACACAGACCAGGTTGCTCAGGGCCCCATCAACCTGGCCACATAGATACGACTTAAACCAATCCACACTAAAAATAAACAACTGCTTTAGAAGTCAAACTTACTATTGTCTTCACATAGGAATTTGGTCTCAGAGACTGGATAGTGCTGCCAGAATTGCCATCTATACACGAGCGTGCTCCATAGACCACCGTGATAGGAATGTCTCGATCCATTTGTGAAATCCGTTGCAGCATTGGCCTTTTTGCCCATCCATAAGGAATCGTCATGTTCTTGAAAGCTGTTTCACCACTTCAAGGCATTCAAAAGGGTAAAAACAATTTCAATTGCCATTGGACCTGCTTTTCATCTAAAATGGAGTATCCATGCCTTTTGGCAGCACAGAGTACATGAAGTTGGGATTTTTTATAATTAAAAAAAGTAAGTTTCCAAGGTTTACATATAATTTTCAACAGGAAGAGCCCAAGTTTTTGCAAGACTGAGTGGTAGCACTTCAAAGAATGAAATACCTTATTTTTAAAGTTTTTTAAGAAATTCTTTACACATCAAAATTCTCCAACAATTATTTAATTAAGTGAAATGCTCAAACTCTCACAAAGTTAACATAAATTGAGAATAAATATAGAATTAGGATACTTTTTACTTTCCAGACATTTATCAATATCTGGAATTCAGGAAAAGTGCAACGGTACCTTTTTCTTCAATATAATAGATGCCACATTTTGAAAAAAAAATAGCATGCACACTGCTGCCATGGCCATTGGAGGGAGTAGCAGGCACTCAGTAAATGAACAACAGACTTCGAAACATACACTGGGAAATTCATACTCACCTGGGTGACTGCACATTGCAGTGATAGATATATTCAGCCACAGTGTTATCATCAAACATTGATGAATATTTTCGCTTGAAATCTGGTCTTAAACGTTGAACAAGGCTTAATCCTGTTAAAACAGGAAACATTATTAGGGGGGAATGTGTATAAACTACTTTATCAAATTGCCTAATGCTTTTCATTAGTGCCATGAACACATGTCTTGAAACTCATGTCTTCTAAAGCTGTATTTGGTTTTACCACTTGCATGTCTTAGTGAAACACGATGGAATTACACTTAACAGGAATGAAATATAAATACTGTAAAGAATTTTATGCTGCTCCCCCCACCGAATACATATGGGGAATGTTTGAGTAGGGTCACTACAGAGATAGAAGAAGCCTACAATGGGGACCAGCAAAAGGGCTAAGCACTGTCTTTTTGTCACCAGTTTTGTCTCACACGATATCAACACATTCTCCTTGCTCTGGAAGCACGGGGTAGGTTAAATGCACGACACTCTTCAGGACCAGAAGGCACTGTTGAAAAGGCTGGGGTGTTTTCTTGCTTAATTCTGTCTTCTCCTCTTACAGAACAGTCTGCTTCTGAAGCTAGTTCTAGTTCATCTAACTAGTGTGTTATTGAAAGAAGTTTATGATGAAAAACAGGTGTAGAAATCTTAACATAAGGCACAACTACTGGTATAAATGAAGAGACTTAATGTTGAAAACCACGTCCTTATGCTCTCCTAACAAGCCGATAGAGAAGTGGGTCTTTTCAGGGGCCAGTTCAGGCCTTCTAAACTTAAGCGTCTTTTCTGAATAATTTCTCTAAGAAGCCTCTTTTACATTGACCAGATGGATCTTTGGGACAAGAACCTCACCACAAGGCTAATCTTAGTTTAAGAGTATTACTCATCCCTAATATCTGATCTAAACTTTTCCATTTGAAGTCATTACCCCTGTCCCATCACTACAGATCCTTGTAAAAAGCTGGTCTCCAGCTCTCTTGCAGGCCCCCTGTAGGTACTGGAAGGCTCCTACAAGGTGGCCCCAAAGCCTTCTCTTCTGAATTCCAACTCTTTCAGCTTGTCTTCACAGGAGAGGTGCTCCAGCCCTCTGATCATCTTCATGTCCCTCCTCTTAACTATCTCCAAGGGGAATGTCTCCAACATTCTTATACTGGGGCCCCAGGGTTGGATGGAGTATTCCACCTGGGGTGTCCTGAGAGCAGAGGGGGAGAATTACCTCCCTCAATCTACTGCCACGCTGCTTTTGATGCAGCCCCAGATGTAGCTGGCTTCCTGGGCTGCAAGAACACATTGCTGGATCGTTTTGGGCTTCTCATCAACCAACACCCCAGGTCTTTCTCCTCAGGGCTGCTCTCCATCTACTCTCTGTTCAGATGTGGTCAGGACTGCGCTGACCTGGGTTCAGAACCTTGCACGCAGCCTTGCTGAACTTCACGAGGCTGGCATGAGCCCACCTCTCAAGCCTGTCCATATCCCTCTGGATGGCATCTCTCCCCTACAGCTTGCTGCCCACAGAGCTTGCTGCCATCAGCAGACTTGCTGAGGGCGCACTCCATCCCACAGTTTGTGCTGCTGCCAAAGGGGCGTAACAGCCGATCCCAGCGGTGATCTGTGAGGAACAATACTCAGCACTGGTCTCCATGTGGACACAGAGCTGACTGTGACTATTCATAGTTATGTTTCCCCTTTCCCAGACGACAGGAACTTCATACTGTTGTTAATCTGTGCAATTATGATGATGTCACTTCTTCCCACCCAGTCCTGGGCAAAGGCCTGGTATTATTTATGCAGACCTTGTCACAGTGATCTATGTTTTCGTAACCTGGAGATTATTGCAACACGCCCTTACGCATGCTTGAAACGGATTTAGAAAACGAATACAAGTGCAAGAGAAAATAATTCCATTATGAAAGTGATTTAACTCCCAAAGCAACGAAGAATTTGTAAAAATCTGGCAATTGGCTTTGCTCTATTTTCCCTACATACAGTACAATTGCTGGACTTCTTTTTCTGTGCGTTTGGGTTTTTTGAACACACGTGAACACAGCTGGCATGGAATAAGAGTACTTGGAAAACAGTACTGTGCCTTGCCCTGCTATCAGCATAGAGGCCACAGCATGAAATGTTACCAAATTTAAGAATTCACTTTCTGTTTTGGTAAGAAGTGCTTTGTCTGTGGGTCCAACATTTTTCTCCTGTGAATTTACAGGGGAGAATGAAACAAGGATTCAAGGCGTCAAGGCAACTTGGAAAAAATTTTGGAATGAAATTAGACTGTAAATCATTGTTGTAATATTTATTGAAGAAATTCTGAATTGTCTGGCTGATGTTTTCCACAGTGTCTATAAAAATACTGTAAGAAATTCTAACACTGAAGACACAGATTTCCACAAAAAAGGTGTGGTCACACTGACATTTCTGTTGTTGTGAAGAATTTTCAGGCATCCGGCTCTAGGAACGGAATTCAGAAATCCAACCTAAGCATCAAACCCCTATCAAACTGTGAAACTCCTGGGTTCTGGTTAAGTGAAGGAACACATGCAAATCAACTACTCAAAGAAAAAATATCTCTGGATTCCATCTCTCTTTCAGTTTTAAGTATTCGTCTGTGGGACTGATTAAATATCCATGTGATACTATTGTGATATCGCAATGAACTTGGCTCACCTTTGAACTTATACCTTTGAATAAGAGCAATTGGCTTTAGAGTGAAGTTCAATCAACTAGGTCTGCCCATCAGCTTAAACACATCTGCAGGCAGAATGAACCCAGGGATCAGTCAGTGCCTTCATCAGGTTAGGTCTGATGTCTACTTGCAGCAGAGTGTTTAGACCTACCCTTCTCTAAGAACCAAGTTTCACCTGTCAAGAACTTAAGTTGGTGATGGAAACCTTTTTACCAGTGCAGTGAGAAACAGATGAAAATTTTTTTAAAGGCACTGCCTTCCCTGGCAACCTATAAGCAAGGCTAGGTGTGGGGGCACTTGCCAGGACAGTGTCTGCATGGTTTGACTTCACTTATTGCTAAGGAAGACAATTTCAGCTTTGAATTTTCCCACGTGGATTGATTTATGCATGCTCTTGTTGTTGGATAGAACATACTAAATCAGTTCATATCACTCAATATTTTCCAGGTTGTTTTGTTAACCAAATTAGCATTTTACTTAAAAAAAAAAAATCTGTTTGTACATAACATGTTGCTTGTCTGAAAAACTAAATTTGTCACACTATTGAAAAGAAACAAACAAATCAGCATATGCAGCATATTGAAATATATATTCTATAGAAATAGATTTAGGAAACAGATGTGGTTTAAATGTAAACAATGTCTAGAAATCTCACAAGTTTATTGTCAGACTGAATACCAAAAAATGAAAGAGGTTAGTTAATTATATTTGTGAGGGATCTGAAGGACATATTGTTCCAAGCCTCTTCAGAAGACAATTCAGTATCACAGAGAGTAACAGACAGATAACCTCTTTCTCCTCCAGAATGAATAGCTATAATGACTTTTAGGTTTTATTACACTCTTCTCCCCATTCCCCCAATGAACTAAAACCACAGTACTTTTGGTCAGCCCTACCCAGCCCTAGTATTAGGGTACAGAGAGTTTATCTACCATTCCATCAGTGCTGTTGAAGAAATGGAAATAAGAACTGCCACCATAATGCAGGATACCAATGAGGCCCACAAGATTTCCTAGAGTAGTAAGAAAATGGCTAATGGAAAGAACCATTTTGAAAGAAGTTTCAACTTCTCTAAACTCAGGCCAAAGATTCTTGCATTTATGACAGACTGCCTTCTAATGTTAAGGGAATTTGGAAATCCCATTTGCTCATCAAACTGAATTAGAAGGGAATCTAAATGGACTGTGGCCAGAGGCAACCAGAAAAAAAACCTTTCACATTCACACCTCTTTGTCAGGATTCTCCACCAGATATCTGCATAATCCAACTCACTATCACTGAAGCCTGTACAGATCATATAGTGTAGCTTGCTGTAGACTATCATACTAGTACTTCTAATAGCAAGAGTTTGTCTTCTTTCCTAAAGAGTTCAAACTTTCTTCAACCTCTCCCACTTTCTCCTCCAACTCTTTCCTTTGTGGCTGATACAGACTGGCAAAAAAGCTTATCATAATGCGTTGTCTGCTCCATGTTTATGTTTAACCAAAATAGAAATGGTATTTAAGAGTAGCTAAAACTCACCAAAGGGTCCTGCTATTCTTAGCCCAGCTAATGGATTAAATGGACTCAATATAGCTCCTAGTGCTTTGATCCAGATTGGAATTGGTCTTTCGTGTTCAGCATTGTCAGGCCTCTCTGGAAAACCCCATGGTTCCACTAAGATAAGATGCTTGACCCTGTTGGCAAAAAAGGTTCAGCGGTTTAAAGTACAGTAGCTTTTCTTTAACTAAGCATGATGAAAATGTGCTAGCTGTTTTACAGATACATACATACAGCCTACTTTAGTCACTTCTATCACAGAGGCTTATTACCTAGTTTCTGATTCATCAACAATTTTGATTTCAATTACTAATTAGAGAGTGAATTGCACCTAATCACTGGTATGAACCAGAAACATGGAAGCATGTGTCACAAAGAGAAACTCAGTATATTACAGATACCCACCGTCACCAACATTTGAGAGAAAGGATAGTCTTGTTTCTGCCTTTAAAAATAGCCTAATCTAAATGCTCAGTCAATATTATTTGCAGGAGCAGTTGAATTTGACAGAAAAGAGGATAATTGCATCTGTTTCATTAAAGTGAAATTTCTACAAGTCTAAGATCTCTGTTCAAAGAAGAGACACAATTTAACTGAAAAATCATCAAAGTAAAATTTGAACTGAAAAAGCAGAATAAAACTATCAGTCGTCTTCCAAATTTATTGATTTTAGGTCATGAAAGAAAACATTAGAGAGGCGATTTGTAAAATTATTACTCAAAGGAATATCAGTACAGAGAGCTCTGTAGGAGTCTCCAGCACATGCGACTATTGATCACTTTGTGCTGTGGGTTCCCCTCAAGCAAAATTCTAATTCATCCTGGTATATTAGAATTGTCCCTTTCCCTTTAATTGTCCCTTTTCCATTTAATTCCATAATAACACCTACTCTTACATGTCCTAGATAGTGTTGATTTCTGGAAAAAAGTGACTCTTAACTACAGTTTTCCATTTTGAGATGATTTTCCATTTCAGATTCCTCATTATCATTCTCGACAACTACCTGCCAGGAGGTTGTAACAACGTGGGGGCTGGTCTCTTGTCCCAAGTAGCAAGCAATAGGACACGAGGAACCAGCCTCAAGGAGGTTTAGACTGATATGAGAAAAAATTTCTTAATTGAAAGGGCTGTCAAGCATTGGAACAGGCTGTCTTGTTCTATCTGGTCTAGTGAGATGTGTCCCTGCCCATGGCAGGGGGGTTGGAACCAGATAATCCTTTAGGTCCCTTCCCATCTATACCATTTTATGATTCCATGCCCAGGGAAGTGATTGAGTACCCATCTTTGGAGGTATTTAGATGTGTGAATGCAGTGCTTAAGGACATGCTTTAGTGGTGCACTTGGAAGGGCTGGGTGAACAGTTGGACTTGATCCTAAAAGTCTTATCTAACCTAAATCCATCTATGGTTTTTGTATTTTTCATCTTTATCTTTACTTTTTCCTTCCCTGTTAAAATGGTGCACTTGGAAGGGCTGGGTGAACAGTTGGACTTGATCCTAAAAGTCTTATCTAACCTAAATCCATCTATGGATTTTTGTATTTTTCATCTTTAACTTTTTACCTTTTTATCTTTACTTTTTCCTTCATTATTTCCTTCCCTGTTAAAGCCACCAGATTATATAATAACACAGAATAGTTCATTGTGCCTAAAATGATGCCAGAAATGATCCCAAAAGTTATTTCTGGGTTATGATCAGTTGGGAAACCAAAAACCTGTGCTTGGAATGAAGGGTTGGAAAGGATTAACATGACAAATACATTTCTTGTTGGCTCAGCTATGAGCATACTCGCACCCTGCAGCAAACAGCAACAGTAAGAGAGGACAGGGTACAATCTACCTGTATAAGTGTATAAACCAAGCAGGAGAGATCAGAGGCACAGCAGAGAAAGCCATGAGGAGCCATTCAGGACAGCCACACACTCTGCACAAACTATAGCATTAAGTATAATATGGCAAACAAATCAATAAAAATAAAGTAACCTTTGTTTCACATTTCCTTTCTTAATACTTTCCTTCCTGTTTGGCATTTCTCCTTTTAGTAAACAAGCCTAAAACATAACCCAGGATAATGGGAAGTTGACCATGAGAATCACTTCCAAAGTAAATGTCCAGAAATTGCACTATTTGAAAATCATGGCCCACTTCAAGTTGGCGATATGCTGAATGGGAATCTTTTTGGATTAGTAGCCTCGGATTTTCCATGGACTCTGGTACAGTGTAGCAAATTAACGGATCTTCTATGCTTGGAGAAACAGATCTACTTTCCTAACAATATGTATCCAGAATCCCTTAAGCCTCTAATGCATTGTTAGATAACCTGACTGAAAGCTGTGCTATATTTATCACTTGATTCAATGCTCTTGTAGGACCCCAACAGTCAATTTGTTATTTTGGTGGTCTTAATTTAATTTCAGAAAAACATTAGTAATGTAAGAGCACAAACTGAAACATCTCCAAATTAATTAATCCCAACTTAAGCACAGTGATGCATAAAAATAAAGCATCACTTTTGATGTAAATCAGCAGCGGGCAAAACCAATATTCCCATCCCACAGGGACAGGACAGTGCCATTTATAGATACTTTGGAAAAAGAGGTAAGGAAATGGTAAGTTATCCCTACAAAAAGCTAACTACAGTTAGCTAGAAGTTGGTTTATAACTAAAAGGCTAATAGGTTTATATCTTTATTGCAATTCTGGATTTAGAAACACATCTACTTTCACACATCATTTCCAGCCACTTGTGCTAAGTGTTGTCTTTTTCTTTCTAAATGGACAAAGTGTTTCATGGAAAAACGATGCATGAAATTACTTCAAATATATCCAAGTGAGAAACAAAGAAACAGTGAAACTTGACACCAATAGAAAAGAATAAGATATGTTTAGTAAAATATAGAAATTGCTATATGATGTGGAGAGTTCAGCTTACATTCAGTTTTTCACAGGAGACCACTAAGTGCATCCCAACAAAAGCATTGTCATTTTCTGATACGGAATTGCCTCGGTTGGTAAGAGCCTAGCTCAGCAGGGGATATGTAACTTATAACCCAATTTATAAAAGAAATTACTACTTTAAGGGGAAAAAATGTATTAACTGTTGGACAAAATATGGTGCAGAAAATGCTGATGAAATAAAATTAGAGAACTGCTGCATATGGGCTGTCTTACAAAGAAATATGAAGCAGTATACAGACAATTTATGTCAAAGAGTCACTAAAATAATTTTTACATCACTCTGCTGGCACCAGGCTGACTGCTAGGATATATGCATAAACTATCTAGGGGAATTATATTCAGAAGTTTCAATGCTATCCATAAGAGTGGGAAGTTTGGCAGAAACAGGCCTATTTGCCCTTCACAAAACCATCTTTAAAACAAAACATTCACCCATAAATATATTCACCACTATTTCACCTTATAACGTGGCAAGGAGGTACAGAAAATTATACAGAAAATCATGTTTACTATATCTACCTATTTCCTTCACCTGGAAATAAACCACATAATTAATACTTTGGTCTTAGAATTCTGTATAATTTCTTTAACTAATCACAGTCATCTACATAAAGATTATCTAGAACGAGCCTGATGAAAGAAAATCTACATTAAAATCAAATACAGTCAAATACAGAAAAGGAATCCCTTTATTTTCACATACCTTGATGGATATTTTAAGGAGTAAGCAGCAGCCAGGAATCCGCCTAGGTTGTGTCCAAGCAGAATCATTTTTTCTAGCCCCACCTCCTTTCTCCACTCTTCTATGGATTCCACAAACTGATTTTCCGCTTCCCGAGCATCAGTGTCAAAGTGTGGTCTACTGCTACGCCCAAATCCCAAGAGGTCGAAAGCATGAACGGTCCTGTTCTCACACAGATCTTCAAAGTTGAGAGCCCACAGTCCAACACCTCCTCCAAACCCATGGAGGAGAACAAGTGGAGTTTTATTTGAAAGGTCTGGAGAGAACGTCAGTGTCCATATTTTATTTCCATTAGATATATACACATATCTTTTATTGTATATGCTTGCAATACCTGGAGAAAAAAGGGGAAAAAACTGTGTTGCTACACACACCTGACAAAATATGAAACCACATTTCAAATAGGAGCTCCTTTCACAGGAGATAGCTTCTAATCAAATATCTACATAAGTAAAAAATGAAAATGTATTTTTAAACCTGTTTATTTCATCACAGTGTAAAAGACATACTGAAAAACTTCTCTCATTATATTTAATGTTAATTTATAAAAAAACTAGTTATATCTATGAAACTTATTAAAAAACAAAGACTTACATTTTAGCATTTTGTCCTCAGCCTCTTTAAGGTGTAGCAGTGATGTGGGACACCAGGCAGGAAGCCAGCTGAATAACCACCCGAACCTACAACAGCAACACAGAATAAAAATATCTTGAGCAGCATGTAAGGTAATTTTTGGCACTGATTCTTTGAAGACATTTCTTTTGCTGCTCTTCATAAGACAGCCCACATTAAGCACCTGGTATGAAGAATACTATTTTTGCAGTGGGAGGGAATTCATTTTCCATTTTTCATAAAGTAGCATCACAAACAGGGGCATTCTTCAAAGGGTGAGCAGTTTTTCCACCGTGTCCTCCTATCACAGCATACTGATCTGGAGACATGAACCCAACAAGCTTGGCAGGATATGTAACAATCACTGGAGTTTCCAGCCTCCTCTCAAGTTACTTTGGAAGTCTGCCTGCACATGCATAACCTTGCATGAACCTATTATTTCCAAAAAAGCAATAAGCTCTGCCTTCACCAGCCTAACCTGAACTGATTATTATTCTAAATTTAAAAAGTGAAAAATAAGCAGGTTTATCCTACCAAGCAAAAACCTAGGACCTTAATTATGAACTTAGAAACAAAGTCCCAGAGGAAAACAAACCAGCAATTCCCACAACAGAAGCTGCTTCTCGCTGTGAGTTACTATCTTGGTACTGCCAGCTTGACCATGAGAGCAGGGGGAATGACTCAGCTGGCAGCATTGCCCAGCCCAGTGCTGCAAAGGATACAGCAATTTGGTACAGTTCTTCCTGGGTGCTAATCTACCCCCTGTTTTTAAGACAGAATATTATTTTTCCATCTCTCACCTGCTTTTGAATTGGCTTAGACTACCAGTGCAAAGCTGCCACTGCAGGACCACTCCTCGCAGGGAAGAGGATGTCAGTCACCAAAATTTAAGACAGAATCTTATTTTTCCATCTCTCACCTGCTTTTGAATTGGCCTAGACTAGTAGCAGTTCAAAGCTGCCACTGCAGGACCATTCTTCACGGGAAGAGGATGTCAGTCACCAAAACAACTTGCTCTAGCACTCTTTTTCTACACTGAACTGCTTTCCAGTTAGTTACAGAATTTTCAGGACTGAGAGTATTAGTTATACAACAACTAATGCTGAAAGACTATTAGGTTACTAACGTCCAGTTTTTCAGTGTGTACAACACATGAGTAATAAACTGAAGATTGGGTCCCACAAGATCTTCACCCAAAGCATCTTCTCCACATATTCTAAGGGGCTAACCTATTACAGCTGCATAGCTCCTTAAGTTTATTATATGACATGGAAGGTTTTCTGGGAATGCACAATGCAACTGCAAACAACATTTTTCAGATTCATAGAAACCTGTGAGGGGACATTAAGAAAAAAAGCCCCAAACCATATCTGAACAGAAAGGATTAATCATCCAATCACTCAGGCCCACTGCTATACAGTATTATTTACTCCTCTACACTGATATCTGGCTGTTCTGTAAATAACCTTCCTGACCCACCAGATCACTGGAATTGTTCTAAGGAGGGACCATGGGAATTGTTTTCATCATTTTAATTGTGGGGCTGGGAACAGATGTTTGTACATCCTTCCATGCCTTGTTGTCCTTCCTTCCATGTGCTCATGCAATCTAAGAAATTAAGGAACTTAGCACCTTATAGGAGAACGGGCATCCAAGTATTCTGCTTCCACATTAAACTATGCATTTATTTAAAAGTAAGATCTTTCAAAAGTTAAAGCTGGGACAAGCCAGAAGTAATTTCACCCGCAAGTAACCGTGAAATCCGAGTTTAACAACAACGCTAATTGTGTCCAGAGCTATGAATTACCCTGGTAAATTATTAAACAACAGCTAGGTCACCACTCCTCTGAGTCAAGCTTTCTGCTAGTTACATGCTCAACTAGGCATTTTCATTCTTAACTCTTGTGTCAGAAACAAAACCAGTCACTATTTCCCCTAAGCTGAAACTCGATGCACTGTTTCTTCTCAGAAAAACCACTACATCAGTGATCTTGTTTATTTATTCACAGAAATGTAAAGCTGCAACATGTCAACAAGAAAATAGTGCAGGGATATGGCCACAATGAAATAGAAGTGACGTCTACAGATCATAATCCCAGAATTGTATTTCCTAGTCTTAGGGAGGCACCTGGATACTTGGGAAAATTATTTAGGAAAACGTATCAGAATGGTAAAGTTGCCCACTCCTTCTTTTGTTCCTTACAAGAACTGTTTACAAATACTTAGATTTTAATTCAGAAAAGGCATTGCATACACGTATAGTTTGACAAATACGCTTAGCAAGCTGAAGCTTTTAATATTAAAACTATGTTTGCAATTCTGTCCTGTTGTACTTGCTAAACTAAAAGAGTAAGTGGTAAAGGCTTTCAGGCAAAAAAAAGTGAGCATTTTCTAGAAATACTATTTTAGGAAGAAAATATTTCGTTACCTATAGTCAAGACTTAACCATTTGTTTGCCTCCTTCCAGAAAAGATTTACTACATTGCTAAATGCTTTCCACACATGGAGAACATTCATTTAATTATATTTGAATATGTTTTTTTCCAGAAAAGATTTACTACATTGCTAAATGCTTTCCACACATGGAGAACAAACATTCATTTAATTATATTTTAATATTTTTTCTGATTACTTTGGAAGGCTGTAGTTATATAATTTCTTTTGTACATCTGTGCTAAATGTGTCTTCTAAATGCATACAGGAACCTCCATTGCTTACATGGTCTATCATTTTTATTTCTGTGATATAAAGTTGTAAGTGCTACATAATATCAAAAGTGAAGCAATGGACCTTTCAAAACAGTGTGCACACCAGCAATGGAGATGAGTTATGGAAGAAAACAAAAGATTCCAGCAGTAGCTCCACTTTGTAAGTGAGCTACCCACTGCCAGAAGAGGCAGACCCCACACTGCTCTCATCACCCACCACTTCCCTTACACTCTGTTCCCACCTGTTTGTTTGTAAAGTCAAGAGCAGAATCTTGTATTTTGAAGAGTTAGGAGGTCCACTGGCCTGAGACGCTTGCTATTTCAGAAAGTGGGAAATAAATCTAGCAACTGACAGCCCAAACTTTTGTAATTTTTTACCAAATGTACTCATAGGTGTTACATATCAAATTACCAAGGCATATAACCAGTGGAATTTAACCTGTGTGTTTGTGGCCATGTAGTAACATAAACCATTGTGCACATCTACGCTAAAATAATCAATAACCAGCAGTAGGGCAAAGCATTGCATAGGGTGATTCCTTGCATCTTCAAATTGGGGTTAGTTACATTCTTCACATCCATCTGAAAATGTCTGGAGTAAGAGAGGCTGGAAAAATCAGAGGCTAGCAGGTGGGGAGGCTGCTGGCCTGCCAGGCATTCAAAGAAATCACTCCCTCCGACCTCTACACACACTTCCACCTTTCTTCTAATCCATCTAGGGAAGGAAACCAGAAGGTAAGGGAAAGCCCTGGAGACACACACTGAATGACCTTAGTGAAAGTCAAGGTGATTAGTGTCAGCCTAGGAGATTAGTGGGGACCATCAGTAGCCTATGTTGATGATTAAATACCGTAATAAATAATGCAAACAGAAGGGACACATGCACAAACATCTGACTAAGTGGAGCTGCAACCACCACGGGCAGGGGCCAAGCCACCAGGCAGGATCTAATACACTGGCTGGTTGAAGCAAGTGTTCTGAGACCATGCTTGCAAGCATAAGAAAGGATAAAAATAAATAATTATTACTATATTTTGACACTTAATGAGTGAATAAATATTGTGTTAAGTGTAGCTCAGGGCAATACTGCTTGTCCTTGGCTGCTTGAATGTTAATTTGAATCAAGATCTTACTGTCAAGCACTGCTTGAATTGCCTGAGAGTAACTTTCAAAAGAACTGAGAATCAAATAGAGGCAGAGGTACAGTGAGCCTGACCCACACATTCACCTCCCTTACTCAGATCAAACCAAATGAAGAAGGTGGCAAATTGGTTGTACCACCAATATTGGAGCTTTCTGTCAGCTCCATTAACCCAACTCAGCTTGGTGAGAATTCACTCCATGCAACACAATTAATGGATCAGCAGCCAGTCACAAATTTGACATGATCACAAAAAGTTTGTGAAAACTTAAGACACTGCTGAAGAATTGAAAACATATATTCTAACAATGAGGTATGTACTGGAACAGCTGAGCAGTCTATTTGATTTCTGGCTTGTAGTGTGGATTTAAAAAATGGAAGCTCTAACACATAAAAATATTCAGCAGCAGTTGCTTATAACTCTGTCCAGGCAATACAAATGTACAGAAATGGAGGTCATTGTCTCCCATTTCAAGCTTACAATTTACCTACATTAGAGTAATACGAATGCATGGCTTACAAGATGTAGCAAGCTTGAAATCATTCAAAGGGGGCATCTCCCCACATACACCAGCATTGCAGACCTAGCTGTCACGACCCACGGAAAGTCTGTGCGGCAGAACAGCAAACCAAAAACCGTGGGGCTTGCAAACAGGTTGCAAAAAGGTAACAGAATTCCTCCAAACCAGAGTAAACAAATACAATACTATTTGCTACATGATCAGCTGTCAAAAATTTCTGACCCACCAAGACAGGACATGCAAAAACCTTTCTAAGGTGTTGAATATATAATCAGCTTTTCACGAAGAATTTTGAAGTTAGTATGGTAATCAAAACTCCCAGTACAGACCAAAAACCATGCAGCAGTGACAGGAGTGTGGAGAACAGATTTTCCTGTCACAAAGAATTATTTGGACTTTAAAATTACATCAGTAAGGAAGCCAGTGCTCAGGTTATACAACAAATACACAGTAACTTGCAAAGGAAGGATTATGGGAAAGTAACTGAATGCACAAGTAACAGAGCTGCATCTGTTTGCCTTCCTCGCAGGAAACAAATGCATTTAATATTTTTAATTGAACTTTTGCAGATAATATTGCAAACTACCAAGATTTTAGTTAGGGAGCAAGCTCAAAAAGGCTGATACACTGAGTGAACTCACTGGTAAACTACTTCAAGCTTTAGCCTTTACCCTTAAATCTTCTTAGAATGAAGTTGATCTCTGAAAAACCCTAACCCCCACCTCTCCTGACTCTCAGAACTAATTTCAACCACTTAGAAGTAAGTAAGGACAGAAAAACAAATTAATGCAGAGAATTTGGTACTGTTTCTGCCCAGCACCAAGAGGAATGGCATTGGGATTTTCAGGGTCTTTCAGCTGCCAATGCAGCTATATAAGCACACAGCAATTTGAGCTAGCTCCAATTTAAGAAACTCTTACACTGTAACAGGAAAAAAACAAAGGTAAATTATTGGAAAGGCAGCTCAGATTCTACCTTCTTGTTTATGCATAAAGTACTTTTGCAGTACTGCGCTAGCAGAGGAATTCAAAATTGCCAATATGTTGAAATCTAAATATAAGCAACATAAGGTTCACACTTCTAAGGTCTTACATAAACCTCATCCCATAAAAACACCATGTTAAATCTCACAACTCATTCAGCCCTTTCAGTTGTTATAGAAATACTAAGAATGGGCAAAAAAGAAGTGAAAAGAAGCATCAGGTATTCATAACTGATAAAGAGGTCAGCATATCAAATTTATGGCAAAGTGCCAATTTTAAAAATAAAACTGTTTTATTGTAATGCTCTATAAACACTTTACAGCTAACACAAGATGGATGCTTAAATGAAGTAACTACAGATACCCTTTTATTATTTTCATTATCTCCTTTTTACTGGATGCTTTCTGCATTTTCCTTAGCATCAGCAGTAGTCTAAACAAAGCTTAAGAGTACATAGGATCTTCCATCATCAACAGCACTAAGTTTTCAGAGCAAATTCTATATTTGGTTGCTAAATTTCAAGTTTACAGGTAATAACCCGAAACAATAAAAAGCAAAAAAACCAGTCAAGGATGACACAATCAAATAGAACTTTCTGGGTCAAAATGTTAGAAAAAAGTAGCAGGTGTTTACATCTGGCTCATTTCTATCCATGACAGAATTGAGTTATAACAACCTTTTCCTTTCCCATTTCATTAAATTAATAGCCTGCAATATGAGAATATTGGGTGCTGTTTACATGACTGATTATGGCACGAATTGATTCTTCTTTGTTAAGAGTTACCAGCAACATCACCATGGCAAGAACCCCTAATATGTAAAGAAAAATATTTTAGTAATCATTACATCCAAGGTCCATCTTGGTGGCTGTTCTTTGTGCCTGATACGTGAGATTCAGGTTTAAAAGGCACTAGATTTTAAACCAAGTAATTATGGTTTAACACAGCTACAGAAAGGCCAGAAAGTTAACCAGCAGACCTATGAACTATCAAGGTGGAAAGAAAGACTGAGTCAAGGTGCAGGACATGAAGCTTTTAGGTCAGAGCTGCCACTGACAGACAGTAACATATAATCATGACATCAAGTCCACATTTAACTAGGCAGGGATGTTTCTGCACCAAGGCTCAGGATATGATTTCATGAGAACCTTAAGAGCATGAACAATTTTAGGAGTCCTTGAAGTTCTTCATTCCTGTCCCTAAAGTGCAGCATGTTCTTTCATGCTTATGTCTTCTGAGAGCAGTGAATACAGTCAGAATCATTCAGGCATACACAGTAACTGTTGTATAGCCAGGGACAAAGCTTCTGCAAGTACAATAGAAGTCAGATGTAGCAACCACAACAATTTGAATGAGATGTTCCTGGGACAAAACATTCTGGCAGTTGCAGACAAAAATCAGGAGAAGAAAAACATTCCATGTTTCACTTTCATTGCATGAACAGACTAAAAGTCCTCAGGGAAAGACCTTGAAGTGCATACTAAAGAGACAAGACCCAGAAGCAAGTATCAGGAATATAGTATGGGAACAAAAAAACTCCTTGCTTTAAGAAATGTCTGTTTACCATTTTCACAAGGAGACAAAAAATGGATGAAATCATTGTCAACAGGTTAAAAAAGGGTAACAATTTTTTTCCCAGATGACATTATAACCCTGCCCATAAAGTTCTGTTTAGATGAGTTTTGAGCCAAGATGTTCCATGCAATTAGATGTTGTGAAACTCTTGGATAATTCAGTAATGTTAAAACAGAATGTTTTGAAAACCTCTGCATAATATTTCTAGGAAGTGTAACATACATCAGCCCCATTCCAACACAAAACCCATGATAGGTTATTGCAGAATATTTCTCTACATTAGGGCAGAGGTAAAAACAATGCATTCCTCATGTACTTACTGCATCTTGAACTCTGTGTTCAGAACATTCAACATCAGAATTAATATAAAAATCCAGAAGCAAGATTTATTACAGCTCTTAACAAATTTAACTATTATTTATCAAAATTTACTTGAAAATGTACCTAATGAACATGAATTCATAATCAATGAGATTTTCTGGCTATTTTAGAGACATTAAAGTTTACTTTAAATGACTATTTTGAATCATTTGAGCAACCTGAGCATTCAAGAAGTGGAGAGGTCCTACAATTCTGCTCCCTCCCATGTTGGACCTCAGACACAGGTAAACCTTGAAGTATAATTTGCATCATTACAGCCTACTTCACCTTTCTTGAGTCTCCCAGGACTGCCTTTTTTTTTTTTTTTTAAACCATACATATCCTTTTTTCTATGCTTTTATAATTTTTCCACCCTCTTTCTAGCTATACCCAAAGGTGCCAATTTCAGGGCAAGTGCTTTTTCAGTATGTACCACAAGAATGAAGTTTACCCATGGAGTGGCACCCAAGCCAGCCACCTGCAATGCTCATACTGCTTACAAAGAAGCTGTGATAGCACCCAACTCAGTTTCACATTCTTATTTAAAAGCTTAAAAAAAAACCCAAAGAAAAAAAATTATTAGCAACTACATACCAAGTAGGGAATAACACAGAATAAAGACGCAGAGGAGAAGCAAGGGGGAAGCCACACAGCTGTACTAAAACTCCTCAACATTGTAACAGAGACCAGGGGTTAGGTACCACAGAGGTCCTACCACACATTCTTATTTAAAAGCTTAAAAAAAAACCCAAAGAAAAAAAATTATTAGCAACTACATACCAAGTAGGGAATAACACAGAATAAAGACGCAGAGGAGAAGCAAGGGGGAAGCCACACAGCTGTACTAAAACTCCTCAACATTGTAACCTAACCCCCTAACAGGGGTTAGGTACCACAGAGGTCCTACCTCTGCCCCCTCCACAGTAAACTCACATCAGATAGAACTTGGCAATGCCACACATTTCACATGTTTTTACAAACAATGCACTGCACATTGCAGTAAGCATTTGTGGGGAAAAAAAACCATAACCAAAATTAAGGAAATGAAAACTTCCTCTTGGTGCCTCTCAGATGTTATTCAACTTTGGACTGCTCTTATTTTATTCATACATCAACTGATGTACTCCTGCTGCCCTTCAGATATTGCATGACTTCAACCTTGCTTAATCCTTGTCAGCCTTCTCATACCTACCATGCCAGCAGCCCACATTTCAGCCTGTTCCCAAATTCCATCAAACTGGACAAGAGCAAAGCACACATGCAACAGGCACCTCTCACTAACCTGCACCATTGCCCATCCACATGCTACCCTGCTTCTCTTAGTAAAATTCCATTGTATATGTGTGTACAATTTAGATCACAACATTAAGAGGTGAATATTTTCATTTTTCCATATGGGCCCATATAAAAACACAGATATAAGACTACCTAAAGCACATGATCACTTCCCTCAGCTCCAAACATGTTATACACAAACCCCACTTGTACACAAGTATGAATACACTCTGAGGGTTGTTTCACTGCAACTCATTAGAGCAGCTTCTGCGATGTGTTCCTTTATCACAGTCACCTAAGGTGACAAAGAGTTACCTATATCAAAATTTAAGAACTGGTACTCAACATTTTGGACTCACTATCCCCATTTCCATTTTCTGGAAAAGCTAAGAGGTGCACAACCCTTTTGATAATAGACTACTACACGCTTACACCACAAATGCTTTAGATGTCAAAGAAGTGCAAATAGTGTTAAGAAGTTAAACGGATCTAAAAAGTCATCACATCAAAAGTCCCCTTATGGAAAGGTAAAGATGTAATTAAGAAGCTTTTGGTGTCAGTATGACACCAAATTACTAAATGCAACCAAGAAAATATTCTACAATGGTCTGTTAGAGCTCTAACGCACCCCATTTCTGTATTTTGCTCTTTGCCACACCCTTCTCTCCCTCACTTCAATATATGAACAGACTTTCTCAATGGCAACAGGTGCTCTTACATCTTCTTTTAGAGAATACATGTTTTTATGCTCTTCCCCACCTTTCCACACTCTCCTATCATCTTGAATTTTCTAGTACAACACACTCTGAGCACCTTCCTTCTCTGCCATTCCTCACCATGTCACCATGTGTTCTTGCTGCCACTTAAAATCCTCCTTCTACCCTCTTAACCTTATTCCAGATCGACCTCATTCCCTTACACAGCTTTACTGACTCACAAATCTCTCTTCTCCACTGACCTCTCTCCTGCTGCTCAGCTTCTCATCTGGATCTTTCTGAGCCAATATAAATGCAGACACTCACCTTTCCTCTCATGCCCTCTTCTCCCTGGCTATCAATACAAACCATGTACAAAAAACTATCCCAAAAGAATGTCAGAATTGCAAGTAAACACTCAGAAGTTATGAAACACAAGCATCAAAATTTCCTCAGTAAGAAATCTTAATAAACCACTATATAAAAGAAGAGACATTTTAATAGTTTGTCAGCTGGGAGAGTTGTTCAGGGTCTCCCACAGAAGTTCAGAATAGTCAGAAAAGCCCTAATATACAGATATTGTCCCTTTCAAAGAGGTAGGTCTCTGACTGGGTCTATCAGCCCCAGCAGGGCTGTCTAAAACAATTTTTCATATACCCAAATACATGCAATACTGGCTAGAAATGATGTTCTGATGTTCTCCAATGACCCATAGCCACCAGCACTATAGCAGCCCCACAGCTAGTTGCCCGTCTGGATTTACAGCTTCACTGTTATTTCCACTGGGGCTAAGACCTCTCCTAATTCTACTTTGGCAGCTTCTGAGGAAGTGTCTTTGTTTGATACTTGGAAAATTGGGTTATGAGCATCTTTCTTCTGCTACCAGAAGGAGAAGATAGCCCCTGCTACATTTTGCCATCTTTTCCTCTCTTCCTTTAGTCTGCATTAGGAGAAATGAGAGATCTTGATGAACACAGACCTTCCCTCCCCCAAATTCATACAAGCACCAGAAACCATTAGAAATGATCCCATAAATGCCTGAAAACCTGCTCATACAAATACCTTCTGATGAGCTCATGCATGTAACAGGCTTTAAGTACTGAAGTGACTGACACAACCCTGCCAGCCAAAAAGACAAAATCAAAAAAGAGGAAGGAAATGACCTTTAACTGTTTTCCACATCTGCTTTCCACACTGCACTTACGTCTCACTCAGTTTTTAAAAATTCAAGTTGTAGCTACCAAACCTGCATTTGGCCACCTGCACTACAGGAAAGAAGAAAAGTAAGAGGACCCTGCTTTCAGCAGCCTACCCACTCTCAGTTTGCTTTAAAACCTACATCATGTAACCAGCAAAAAATTCAGGCAAAAATTCTGAGTTGAGAGCGTCTACTCATGCTGTAACACTGTGAACCATCCTACCAGGAGAAGACACAGGCTCTATCAATCCTAACAAACTATTCCTCTTATATTAATGAAATAGCTCCCTACAAAACTGAGTTCTGTAATACAAACAAGCTTGAAGGATAACACAAAAATGATTGTGAACACTGGTGTTAGAGTTCTTTACTCCAAGCCACTATTTTGTGAGACTAAAGGCCATTTACAAGCAATTTGATGTGCGCTTGTAACCGCAGATGTCTTAAGTTTTGTTTTAAAGAAAATGATTCCACATATCTCAGAGGGGGAAAAACCCCCCAGTACTGCAGTTTGGGGATCTTCTTCTGTATGTATACACACATTTAGTAGCTGTTCTTCCTAGTTATATTACAAGCCACAAGCAGTTTTCCTGCATCCAGAGTTAGTAAGTGAATTCAACACTGGCAAAAGGCTCACACGAGGCTGTCTGCCTCACAGGCAGAAGTCTCCATCTAAAACCTACACAGAGGAGATCCAAGGCTGTAAACAGGTTTGGAAATCACTAGCAGGTGACATGTTAACCAAACAATCACTGTCACTGTGACTACTAAAGCATTTGCTTAGTTAATCTTCTAATTCAAAGTTAGGACAGAGCCATGAATAGTTTTCATGAGTATTTTTCAGCTGAGATCCTCCAGAAAGTAACTGAACCACTATTATTGTGTTTTCACCATGCTTTGCACAGTTACCAAATTGCAACAAAACAAGTGTGTTGCATAACAAGTTGAGTCATACTATTGTTTTCAAAGCAGATAAACTTTGCATTTATTCTTTGTGTACACCTGTCACTAGTAATTTAATCTAGGGGTTTGAGGGTATATTGTAACTTACTACCACTACCATGTGTTCTAAATGAAAAATCATTTAACATATTTCTCTTGTTTATAAACTTCCCCTGGGTACTGAGCGTTGCCTGACTTCAAAATATGACCAAATGCTTATTTTAATTATTGCTAGAAACTGACCAATAAAAGCACTAACATTTCAACACAAAAACACTTTTTGAATTAATGGAAAAGGATGATGACATTTTGTTCTTAGAAGTCTTTAGTGAGTTGGGAAGTTTACTCTGAAAAACACCACATCAACATCTCATAATTCAGAAGTTCTGAAAACTAACACCCCTTAAAAGCCACTCAGCTGTGTAAACCACACAAGAAACTCGCAGTAATCCTCTTGAAAATTCAGCCCAACCCTATGTCCAGATCAAAGAGTGTTACGATCCTGCAATCCTGAAAGGCAACCGGAGTTGAGGGCGCTTGGCACGGCCTCAGCAGCACTCAGCACTCTGTGTGATCAAACCAGACAGCTAATGCAGTTCAGGCTAATGCGCTGAATGGACACACAAACAAAACAGGCCGAGGCAGAGCTATTTTAAGACTTGTACTTAGAAAACCTGTAAACCAGCAACAAGAAGCTTTACAAACTACTTGTATTTAAGACTGTGAAGGGGTCAGAAAGAACAAAGAGCCTAGAGGAGTTTCACTTGTAGTTTCAGGTGGGTAACGTTGCAGAGGTTGTGTGGAGGTGAAGATAAAGCTATTTTAAGTCTGAGGAAAGGAGGAGAGTGCAGAGTTACAGAGCAGACAAAACTGTATAGTGCTTTGAAAGGGAAGATTTTGGAGTTTGCCTTTGAAATGAGAATGCTGTGTACATATGGTGATAAAGGCATAACAGGGAATTTGGAAAAAGATGGATAGTCCAGATCTGGTCAGATTGAGCTGGCAGAGCAAGAAAATAGGCAAAATGAAATACCAAAATCCCAAGCTGGAAAAAGGACTGAAAAAAGAACAAGACTGAGGATGCAGGTAGTTTTGGAAGACAACAAAACAGACACATACCATGACAACATGCAAATGGCAATATACTTAATTAAGAAGTCATGAATGCACAGCATGATTTTCATGCAAATAGCTGAAGAATTTTAAGTCTGATTTCTCAAAATAACACAAGACTTAGTTCTCCAAGAAGGGAGATGTAAAAGAAAAGGCAAGAAATCAGTTTTTGAGGACTAGGCAATCAGTAATGAAATATACCACCTAACAGTTAAAGCATAGAGAAAGAGGGAAAATTAATGTAAACAATGCATATAAAGCATATTTACACATCTGACAGAAGGAATAAAGCACATGTATGACTAAAGCAGAGCTAGATATATTCTGATAGAGCACTGTTTGGATTAGAGCCATAAAAAATAAGATGGAACAAACTGTGATATAAGTGACCAGCAGCTATCTTAAGTACGTTTGGTAAACAAACTCAGAGATAGGATGATTGTATTGTTCTGTAGGGGCAGACAACATATTTGAGGGCAATGGAAGGGTATAAAAATGAGTCTGCAATGGAAGCTTAAGTGTAACAAGAAATAAAGCATACACTGAGAAGGCAAACTTGAGTAAAGAACATGTGAATTGAAGAACAGACCATTGATTAGTAAGTTGCATACAACCAATTGAATGCACACACACAAAAGATATAGTGAGGAACTATAATTTCAAGCAGAAGAATGATTATTAGCTATAATAAAGTCATTTATCAAGGGTGTAAGTGGTTACAAACAAGTTAGAGATACATGTTAAGAACAGGGTCAGGACAACTTATGCCATAGGAGTTATTTCAGTGAATGCCTTGGGAAAGTGAAAGGAAAGAAAATGTTAGCAGGGATAGCACAAAGTACTGGAAAAGTTAGAGCAACAGCATATGCTTGTAATTTATAGATGTGCTCTCATCTCCTACTTATATAAAGTATAGAACGATGACACAGAGAGGCTGACAAGTGTACTGTCCGCTCTACATGAAAGCGAACGTACAGAAGGAGAAGATGGGGTGTCTGTACGCACAGATAAAGCCGCAGAGCACACAGGGCCAGCACTGTACACAGCCGTGTGACCTCTGGGGCGCAGAGGGAAGGGTGGATGACAGCCGGAGCGCGCACATACGCCAAAGCAAAGCGGCAGAACAGGCGCAGGACACGCCTGCAGGCAGGTGTGCAGTGACAGCAGCTGGCCAGCCACGGCCGAGCGCCAGGGCAGAAGGGGAAGCAGCGGGGACACGGGCTCGCAGGGAGCCGGGGCAAGCCCTGCCGGGAGCCCGCCCGTGCCAGAAGGCGGGAGGCCATGGCAGGAAGGCGGGCTGTGCGGCAGCAAAACATGGCAGGCAGTGTGCCCACACTCCCGGGAGCGCCCGAGCGGCGATGCCGGAGCGCGGCAGGGCCGGAGCGGAGCGCGGAGCCCGGCGAGGCGGGAGCCCACGCAGGCCCCGGCACAGGGGCCGGCGGCGGGAGGAGGCGGGGGAGGAGCACCCGTGGCGGCACGGCACGGCACGGCCCGGCCCGGGCGCCCCGAAAGGCTTCCTGCCGCCGTCCAGCACAGCCGCGGAGAGGACGGGGGTCACCCCGCGGCCACTCCACTCACCCTTCGCTAGGAGCCTCCTCCTCGGCCATGGCGGCGGCGCGGTGGTCGGCAGCTGACAGCGGCGGAGGGACGGCGGTGGCGGTGGCCGGCAGCGCAGCGAGGGACAGCGCGACGGCGGCGGCACCGGCCATCACGGGCTCCTCCCTCTCTTACTCCCTCCCTCCTGCCCGCCCGCCGGCTGCGTCATCCCCGCGGGGCCGCCCACAGCCCCGAGCGCCGCCGTGCGCGGCCCGGCAGCGCCCGCAGCGCCGCGGGCAGACCCGGGGGTTGTGTGTGGGCGCATGGGTGCCCCTCAAACGGGAGCGGGTCCCGGGCTGGCTGGAGCAAGGCTCCCGTTGGGTGGCTCCTGATCCCGGGATGACGCCGGTGTAGAAGGGCCGCGGCTTCCCGGGCGCGCAGAGGGGCGAACCTGCCCCGTGAGTGTGGGCCCACGGTGCATGTGTGTGTAGCCTGCACTGTGCAGACATAACTGCGTACACACTGTAAACACTGGGCATACTGTGCATGTCTACCCCGCTGTTTTCCCACCGAGTGGCGCACAGGGAGGACACGACACCGGGCAGTGGCGTTGGAGAGGTGGCAAAGCCCCCGTGCCAGCATACAGCTGACAAGTAAAGCAGGAGAGGGAGCAGAACCCAAACGAAAGCCTCAGCTCCCCCACAAACATTCCTTTGGCCAGCTCGCTCAGCAAGGCCTGCAAAGAGGGCAGCAGGGCTAGTCTGCACTAGGTGTTCCAGGTTGTAATGTTAGTTTTGAAGTGTAAGAAGCAAATTAGGAGTTCTGGATGCAGCTTAAGTATTAACTGTCCCTAAGACGATTCCAAGTAGAATACCTATTGCGATTGTCATTTTCAAGTGTTTTGATAGACTTAAGTGCAGCCGTGCCTATGGGGAGGAGAATGCTGGGGTGTGCTTGTTTTAGACAGCATTTGGCCTCATAATATTGGTTGTGTTATTGCTCAGCTGCATAAGAACTGCATTTGTATTGGGAAATCAACAAACCTTAATTGAAACAAAGCAGCAAAGTGCAGCAAGTGGAAGGAGTGGCAAGAAGATTTTAAGTCTTGCATTTCTTCTGAATTTTGTCACTGACCTCTAAAGCTATTTTTAGAAAACAAATGGAATGATGATTACTGTTTCTCTTGGTTTCTGAAATCCTTTGATAAAAAGTGTAAGGTGAATTTGGTAATAGCTGAAATAATTCTCAGCTAAAACCATTCTGCAATTTAACAACAGTGATTGTTGAGATTACACAATCTCAGCTAAAGTTTGTTTGGCTGTGTCACAATTGTTTGGCAATCTGATATTTTTCTCAGGAGAGTGTATTTCTTTTTATTACTGCTCTGAAAATTTTCATTTACGAAAAAAGTGACTATCAGTCTGTATAGGACTATATGATCGCTGGCAAAGGTTTGCAAAGATGTTCCCTAGAATTTGCAAACAGCCTGAAACAATAGTTCTGAATGCTATGATTTTATTTCTTTCTAATTTCAATGGAATAGTAAGTTTAAAACCTCATAAATGAGATTTACATCCTACTTATGGAATGTGCAAGTGTTCAGACACAATTATCTCTGTGATTTTAATTCAGTGGTGCTCACCCAAACAGTAATTGGTTACACTTGTTTAAGAGAATACTTGTACAAGCAGCCTACTCCCACTTAGCAGTCCTTTTTCTTACTGAGGAATGACTCAGTTTCTTCAGAGGTGATTTGATTATGTGGATAAATCATGTATTTCTGTGCATGAAGAAATGACTGTGATAATGCTGGTAGAAAAAGACAGTTGTGCATCAGTTGGCTAATGTTGCAGTGGAGTGTCAATGAATAAGGACAGCTGTATTATAATGAGAAGCAAATAGTTCAGATGAATTTTTCCATATTTTGTTTTTCAAAAAAATTTCTGGACACTGAAAATATCTCAGAGGCAATGGTCCCTGCTACTGTTTAATCTCTCACTTTTCTGCATTGATGTTTGGTGGGGCTTGTATCTGGCCCTCATTATTGAATTAGTTCCCTACCATTCTATGTAATAAGTGGTATGTTACCCATGAGTAAGCTACTTCTCCAAACTTTAGCAGTTGGATTTTGCAGCTTGCTAAAATCAGTCTGAGCAACAAACTGCAAAGGGGGTTGACTTAGCCAAGTATTACAGATGAAAACTGTTTGAACATGTTTATATGAAAGCAAGGTCATTTATTATGCCTGCTCTCATTTTGACATTTTATAGGGCCTCAGAAGAGTAGGGAGAAAGCAAAATAAAAGTTTTCTGATTGGTTTCTGCAAATGAACCTGTTTGTGATGGCAGGAGGACTTTGGAGCCCTGGGAGAATGGCCCTGGGATCTCATGTCCATATAGTGCTGTCACTGGAGGTCTGACTTCCTCTGCTGTGTTCCGTCAGGACAAAAGGCTGCTTGTCAGCTGCCTCAGGAACTGGAGGTGCAGAAACTGGAGTTAGCTATGGCTAAGCCTAATCAGAAGCCCAAATAGCACTGGAAGATGTAAATTAGGAACTCTGCCCAGAGTCCTGTTGGCTGGGCTTCTCTGGGGAGGGCTCTTTGTGTTACTGAGGTGTGGGAGGAATCCTGGCATTAACTGAGCTTCTGCCTGGTTCTGGACCTCAGTACTATGGCAGCAGGATATTTCAGCCTTGGCTAAGTCATTGAAGGAACAAAAAAGTCCTGACTGTGTCAGTTTTCAGTGGAATCTGGAGGCCCATACTGTTGGGCCCTCTCAGACCCCAGTTGTCTACAGGGCCATGGCAGCCCTGGGCAGCTCATTCAGCTTCTGATCTGTCGTAGTGCTTTGTGAACTCTGTCACCGTGCTCCCCTCCAAACAGGAGTGGCAGTTTGAGACCAATGGCAATGTTGCATGTGTGTTCCTGCTGTGTCTGCTCCATGTTTTCCTGTTTCCTAGACATATGTGGGCGTAAACAGAGTTCTAAATGAGTATAGGTGGACCAAGAATTGCTCAAATACTTGGAGATCCTTCTTCACATTCACTTTGCCAACATCTTCCAACCAACGTGTCTGCCTGTGGCAAGCATAAGGAGGCTATTTTTACAGATTCCCAAACTCCTGGAAGCTTTGAGGGATGTTGGTGACATGGGAGGCCCTCCTTGAAGCAAGGCTAGTGCTTCACTGTGTTCCTTGTTGCCAAGGCCTGCCCTGCATGGGAAAGCAGTCTGTCTCAGCCTCTTGTCCTTTCACATCCTTGCTGTACAGGAGGGCAAGCTTTCTTGTGCCCCTTCCAGGACTCATGTCTGATCCCACTGTGGGAGCAGGCTGCCTGTGAACTGGGAAATCGATACACAGTGGCCATGACTGTAAGGGGCCAGTCCTGGACTGAATATTTGGGGCAAACCAGAGTCTCTGTGAATTTTGGCACTTGAACAAAAGAGGTATAGTTTAAGGAATTCTAAGAAAAGTTTTGCTGGTTTCTTCACCATGATCATGTGATGGGAGTAAAGGACAGAGCAGTCCTGACTGAGCTGCTGTTCACACCATCTCAGAGTGGGTTTGCATTCATAGCCTCTATCCGCCCTATAGGCAACATTTTGAAAACATGCCCATGGCAGTTGCAGTAGAAAGTTGAGTAACTGTGTGCAAGAGTCAGCTGCGAGAAGGCCAGGAGAAGTTTAAGTGTTCAAGGAGTGAGTGAACTGCAAAGAGGGGGGCCTATTTATTTCTATATCAGTATATTCAGCACCTGAGGCTGTGACAGGCTGCGTTGCTAGGCAGAACTTCCATCTTGTCATGCTTGGCTATTCCAGAGTTCATGACTCACACCTGACTAACCTAAAACTCCTTCCTAGACACAGGAGTGGCTGGGAGAGAGACAAGGTCTCATGTTTTCAGGTGGGTGAGAGGGTGACTGTGTCTGTCTGGGTCATACATGGTCCCTGTGAAGAACCCATGATGATGAGACATTTGCTGCATGAGACAGGGCGTGTAATTTAAGCAGTGTCCCTGTGTCACAACCTTCTTGTTTTCTCTCCCTCACCTGTCAATACCTACATGAACTGGAGACAACTGAGCCTTCCAGATTTTCTGGAGAAGTCTGCACAGAGCAGTAAGGCTATTCTAGTTTTGATTACAGCCAGAAAGAAGCAAGTAGCTGAAAAGGTCAGGGTAAGCATTAGTTGAGACTGTACATGACATGGTAGAATGATGAGAGATTAGTGATCTGCAGGACCAGAACAAGGAGTTTCCCCACAAGGAGACCCCACAGGAGTTGGAAGCCAGATTTCAATGAACTTGGAGTTAAGAAACCAGCTTGGCTAAATCACTCAAACTGGAGAGACAAACCTACAGCAGAGGAGAAAGTAAGTTAGCTTTTATGTTGGTTGTTAGGGCTGAGAATAAAAGTCCAACAGAAGCATGTGAGAACAAAATCAGAAGGACAAGCATGAGATGAAATGCAATTAGCGAGCAAAATAAAACCCCCACATCACTCCAGAAGCTCATTAATTGTGTGAAATAGAAAGTGTACTCTTAACTGTGAAGTGAGAAGACTAAAAGGTGTCAGGAATGCAGTACCTTCTAGATTTCACTATCTAAGGTAGTAAAATAATGAAAGTAATGCATTAGTGAGGTGCATTTTCAGTTAAGAAAAGGGTAGAATGTTTAAGCCATGTATTTTCAAATTGACCTGAATTCTCTCTTTAACTATGTCCTAGAGTATTTAAAGCTCTTGCTAACAGAATCCCAGTGTCAGTAATCAACATATTTCAGAAGTTATGGATGCTAGGTAGGCTAGAGGGAGGCTGTAAAGTGACAAGCCTGGTGGAGGGAGGAAGGAGAAAAAAGTTATGACATTAAGCAAATTAATTTTTCTAAAAAAATAGTGAAAAATGTATTTGTACATTCCTGAAAAAAATATAGTTATGAGTAATTGGCAACAAGAACTCACATCTCAAAAATCAAATTTCCCTTACAACTACATGGCATACATTATGGATAGAGAAGAGCTCTAGATCCAATATGTCTTGATTTTCAGAGAACTTTTTATATGCTGGCCATATGGAATGTGTGTTCTGTGTTGGTTGATGATGTGTGTTCCATGTTGGTCTGCAGCTAGGTGTGTGCAACACTTGTTGGAAAACCAGAGTTACAGAGTGGTTTTCTATCAAAATGGAAATGTGTATCAAGTTGGATTGCACAGATTCAGAATCTGATGACATGGATGCATTCTTATAAAAGGGAAAATGCTTATTGAATTCACATATGTATCAGGCTGGGAGAGAACAGGTATGCTGGAGGGCAGGGACAAAATAAAAAATTATCTTCAGTTAGAAATATGGAAAAAATGGAAAGCTATTCAGCCAAAACAGATGATGCAGCCCTAGGCAGGAATAATCAGCTGCTGGGGCAAACTGATTAGGTAGAAATTCTGTACAATAGTAACTCAGGCTTTGAGTGGTCACAGACTGGGTGGGAGTCAACCACAAAAAAAAAAAGAAAAAGAAAAAAAAAGAAAAAAAAAGAAAAAAAGATGTGTTCTGCTAGGATGTATTACGAGGATTAGAGTTTGCAGGACCTGGCAAGGCATTCTGCTTTGCTTAACATTTGTAAAGCTAGTTTTGAATGCTGCACGTGAAAAATTATGTGGACCACCTGAAGAGCAACCAGAATGTCAAGGGACCTAGAGATAACAGCAAATTATTTCAGGTTGGTTAATTAAGGAAGAGTAAGAGTAGGAGAATGACAACAGTCAGCAAGTCTATGAGAAGTTACTGATGAGATGGGAGTAACTTATTTTCTATGCCCACCAGGAGCAGAAATTACAAACAGGATATTTTAGGTTAAACATTAGGAAAAATGTTTTTGAAGGGTAGAATACTGGAAAAAAAGTTGCCAGTGGTATGATCATAGTCTGTCATTGTAATTTTAAGAACAGGCTGTCTACTTCTCCTTCATAATCAGAAATTTAGAAGTATAGTGAGGCTGTTAATATGACTTTCTGAGGACCCTTCAGCCCTCTGTTTTGATTGTTTTTAATGTCATAGAATCACAGAAGGTTTTGATTGGAAGGGAGCTTTAAAGGTTGTCTGGTCCAATCCCACTGCAGTGAGCAGGGACAGCTTCCACTAGATCAGGTTACTCAAAGCCCTATCAACCTGAACTTGAGCACCCCTAGAGATGAGGCATCCTCAGTTTCTCTGGGCAACCTGTTCCAGTATCTCACTACTCTCATCATAAGAAAGTTCATGCTTAAACCAACTATAAATCTTCTGTTTTAAAGTTTGAAAATTTTCTTATTACTACAGGCTTTGGTAAGAAGTGGATCCTGTCCTGTCTAATGGCCTGGAGCCCATGCCACTCCATTTGATACTAGTGGAAGATTTCAAACCAAAAGATCCTCCTCACAATCCTGCTTCTAATTAAATTAATTTACCTATGAAACACAGTGCAACTTCTCTGGTGTAATCTTGATCTCATCTTCAGCCTGTTGGTTGTAAATAAAAACTTGTGCAATGTTTTGGAGTTTTCTTTGTGCATAAAACCACATCTCTTTTTTGTTTTGTTTTGTTTTATTTTATTTTGATCCCTAAAGCATATGTTGTAATACTAAACTGGTCAACAGTCTCCAAGCATCTGCCATGAGTAAATACAGGAAGCCTCCTATGGGTATTTGTACTTGGTATCTGGTAAACTCTGAACCTGAGAATTTCCAATAATTTCTCTTGTGAAATAAGTTCTTATTGCAGGCTTTTTTGTTAACAATATTATTTTGATACCTCTGTACTTGAAATACAATAAATGTTTTCAACCAGATTAATCAAAATACCTCAGAGTTTTTCGTCCTTGTTAGGTCCCAGTTATTTATCTACACAATATGAGTAAAGAATAATTTGCCTTTACTAGTAAAATCTGCTTTGTTTGTGTGAAGAGAGCACTGAAAGCAATATTTAAAGTCAATCAACTTGTTTAAGTTGTTGTTTCTTCTTTTGAGAGAAAATGTCCCTTCTTATTGTTCTCTTTTGATAATAAAGCATCAGGGTTCAATAAGGCAAAAAAAGAAATAGTTGTTATTTGTACTCATTCTAGCTTGTAGAAAATGGCAATAGTAAGTAGTAGTAGAGTGGAAAAGACTTTTCTCCTTGGAGTTTAGCCTTTTCAACATAAAGATGACTTTTGTAAAGCAATGTCAAGATGAGTAACTGCTTAAGTTCAGTTTAAAATGCTTTTCCCCCTCTACTTTTGTAGCCTCTGTTGCTGGCCAGATGCAGCTTTATGAGTTTAAAAAAAATAGGGAATACTGTGACAGAAAACCCAGTTATTTTTATGGTGCACTGTTTTAATTTGCAAAAAAATGTTCACAAAGTCCTATTTCCTTGGAAAGAGAGAGAATCAAACTACACAGAGCATAAGATCTGCTTACAGTGTGTTCTTTCAGCTTTCTCTTGGAGGCATGTAACTGCTGCTTCTCTTGCTCTCCATGGCTTTTTTTTCTGTTTGTGTACTGGGTGCTGATGACAGACAAATATGCCCTGTCCTTCCTAAATATACTCAACCTTTGCATTCATATTCAAACCACAGTGCTACCCTTTATACCACATATCTTAGTTCCCACCCCAAACTTGTCATGTTTGGGTTTCCGCCAGTATTTTTTGCTATGTCATTTACTGATAAATAAAGGCAAATTTAGCATCATTAGATAATCCTTTTCTGCCCACTATGTTCAGCAGTGCCACAGAGCAAAGTCAATGGCTACTCCCAGAGACAGCACATCTACAGGATGAATTTATGTTAATAATGAAATATGCATTTCTGCAATCATAATGTTCAAATTTCTGCAGTATATAGCAGCATGTATGCTGCATTTGCTTGTTGGTTTTTTAACCTTCTGAATGAAAATATGCTGTCATTTCTGAGAGAAGTGTACTCTTTCTCCCACTGGTATTTCCTACAGGACCTCAGGACAGGGCTGGCTTTGAAACTGCTGCTTCCCACAGCAGCAGAATGGTGCTGAACTATTGCTGTGGGAAGCAAGCACCGCCAGAGCACAGCTTCTGCTGAGTCTTGAGCTAAGTAGGAGGAAAGGACAAGTGGCTCTGTGCTCATGAGTCAGCCCTTTCCTTTCCTGGATGCTGTGTTCTTCCTGAGGTCCTAATTTAGCTGTTCTGCAGCTACTATCACAGCTGCATCATCTACCTTTGTGTTGGGCAGGGAGTTCCCATGGAGTTCAGACTTTCTCCAAAGGTAGGAAAATGTGCAATTTAAGAGTGGAAGAAAAGCTCTTTTGAGTGGCAAAGCCGATGCATCTGAAGTGGCAGAAACTGCCCTATTACAAAAAATGTCATCCACGAGTTCAAGGATTTAACAGGACAGTATATGAAATGTAGCAGAAATCCTTCAGGGAGGAAAGGAAGAGAGTACCTTTTTTTTTTTTTTTGTAACAAGTTGTGGAACAGAGTGATTCTTTCAGACAACAGAGTGATTCTTTCAGTGTTACCACATCTGTGGCTCAAGACAGCTATAGCTGTCACACCTCCAGGTAAGCTCCTTGGTGAGCAAGTTCAGCTGAACTGACTGGGCTCAGATGGGATGCCAAGAGCAGCTGTGGTCACACCTTTTCATTAAGTCATGTGTGTGATTCTGTGTAATGGAGGAGAGCTCTGTCACCAACCCAATTACGATGAAAAGCAAATAGTAGTGGCTGCCTAAAAGACCCTGTGGTGTCAGTAAAACTTTTACCAGCTTAACATGTCATGACTTCAGTCTGCTCGTGTAGAGACTCAAAGAACTAGAGCTCTTATCAAGCTTCTGGGGGAAAACTGACCAAAAATAAAATACTGCACCAAAATCTGCTCTGAGTTATTTCATGTTTCATACAAATTTAACTCAGCTAACTATCATGGAATTTCTTTTCAGTAGCACAGTTGCAACCAAGTGCACATCTTTTGTCTCATGTGTCTCCCAGCTCCAGAAATCTCTTAATTTCTTTTGTTTTTCTTTAGGTTATTTCACTAAAGCGTCTTTATCTGTTCTGCTGAATATACATTTGATTACTAAATTTAGTGCTTCTCTTCACATGACCTATTTCTTTTGAGTCTTAGTGTTGTTGCTTGGATACGCTTTTCTCTTCTACATGAGATACTTGGTTTAATCTTGCTTTTTTTCCTGTGCTTTGGGCAACAAATGGATTGTTACTGAATTTTTTTTGTTTTTAAATGTAGTAGTTGGTTTGCCTGGCACCTTGGTTTCAGCAGAACTTTTGTATTTGATTACAGATATGTGGGTTTAGGTATAATATATCCTCTGTAACATTGAACAGCTTACTATTGCATTTCTTTACAGTCAGTTCCAAAATGGCACAATTATGCCAAGTAAAGGCCAATCACTGTGTAACTTATGAGAATACTAACTTATGAGAATACTAATATTTAGAAATAAACAGGGAGAGAGAGATTAAATTTCATTTTTGTAGTGCTGTGTCTGCAAGTTGTTTCCTGGAATACCTTACATGAATTCTTCTGTTTTAGTAATGGGATAGGGAAAGTAAGTATACAGAAGGAATAAGTCAAGCATTTTAATTGGGACTGAAGTATTTTTACTCCTGATGGAGTTTTGCTTATGCCACTCTGGAAAAGGTATAGTAGCCTAGGACAAGAGGAAGTTGAAGGAAGGGTGGCAGAGACTTTCAGAGTTAAAGAATAACTACCATGTTATTCTCTGATGTGTGGTGAAGTTAAACAGTTTAGAATTCTTGGCCTAGAAGAGTGATGATGGAAAGCAGTACCAGAAAAATCTTTAAAGCAATGGACAATGTGGAAAGGAAAACAAGAAGCAAGCATTCATAAAACTCAGAATACAAGAATTAGGAGGATCCTGTGAATCATAGTATAGATGAAAAAAAATCAGGAAGCACTTTTTCATGTGACAGAAATAACTGACTGTGGTGCTGCTGAAGACTGAGGTGACAGATAAGGAAGTAGGCAATAGTAGATAAGGAAGTAGGCAATGGGAGGTGTCTCTTGATTGGCATTGAAGTTAGTGGCCAGAGACAAATCACCTCTCAATCCTTTGGTCACTGATTCCTGGAAGCCTGAGAAAACAAGAAAGTTCAGAGCATGTTCCTAGATTTTTGTATGGCTTGTATTCTGATTTATATAAAGTATAAATGTATATAATGTCTGGCCTATGCTGCTGCATCTACACTGCTAATTGTAACTATGTTAATTGGATTAAACATAGCACACATTTACCTCCCTGTGCTACAGGCATATCTTGATTTTGTGTAGGGTGTTTGGTCATGTAGAGCAATTCTGAGAAGAATGGAGAAACTTTTAAAGTTTACTCTTTTCAAAACGTTCCATGTGCTTACCAGTGTGTGGCTAAGTAATCATACTGATGTGAGTGTTTATTTAATACTGTGTATTTTCTTTGTGGGCACACCCGAAGTTTCATTATGGTTTGTTCTGCTGGAAAAATAATATAAAGATGTATGTATAAAGGTGTTACTGCAGCCTGTGCAAAAGAAAAAAATAATGCTTATGCTTCCTAATCAAAATGAGAAAAATGTATGCAGTCATGTCCTTGATGGGTAACTTCTTGTGTGGAGGACTGTTGGCTTTTGAGGCTGATGCAGAAGCCTCTTGATAAGACAGGTAAAATGCCCACCTATCTAGAGAAGCAAAAACTTAAATAAGCTGCTTAAACATATCTGTCTAGTACCATTTTCACTGCTGTGTGGTGTGTGTGCTGTACTCCCACTGTTGCTTCAGAACGGTGCAGGTCTGCCTTCAGTCCTGTGGTGTCTGCCAGCCCTCTGCAGATAGCTTTGATACCCAAGGGTGTGTCAAGTGGCACTAGATCATGCAAATAACCTCTGTGAGTGGCAGCTGAAAGGTCGCCCTGGGAGCTTTGGCTGACACTCCTTCAGGTAACAGCAATGTGGAGGAAACTATCTGGGGAAGCAATTCCTCACCTAGATGTGTCAGAGCACTGATGTGTAGCCCTGAAAATATAAACATTCACTCTTCAGTACATGGGCTGAACTTAGTGGAGTCAAGACAAATAAATCACATTAAAAAATCATGCATGTGTGAGTTATGTAAGAACAGACTCCACACAGAACAGAGTACAGTACTGGATGCATTACCTGGATTCAATTTTTATTTGATTTTGGTATCTAGTATGGAAGAAGCTTTAGTAAAGGTCAGTTAAAGGCTAAGGTATTTTTTCTTCTGGTCGTTTAAGGAACTATAATTTTTTTTTCAATTTTCTTCCTTATTCAAATATGTTCAAATGATCTTAAATTTGTCCTATATCAAACATGGACATTTAACATAACAAATCAATGTTTATGGCTTTTGAAATTAAAACCCCCCAAACTGGTGAAGTACCTTTATTACCCACTGTATCCCTCAGAAAATGAATGATGTCACAGTGCATAATATTATGCGCAATAATTAAATGTAATCATCCCATGACGCCTTATTCAAATATGTTCAAATGATGTTAAATTTGTCCTATATCAAACATGGACATTTAACATAACAAATCAATGTTTATGGCTTTTGAAATTAAAACCCCCCAAACTGGTGAAGTACCTTTATTACCCACTGTATCCCTCAGAAAATGAATGATGTCACAGTGCATAACAATTAAATGTAATCATCCCATGACAAACAAATAAAAAAGTAATAAAACAACAATTGCAGACCTACATAACATAATCAAGAAAGATAGTAATATATAAGGTAAGCTGCAAAATGTCTATAAAAATAATTTAAATGATATTGTGCAAATGATATTACATCTTACTGTAAGAGCTCTGTATTTTTTAAATCAGTGTTAACATTTTTGGGAACTTAAGCATATAGTTTTTCTTCATATTTATCATACAACATTACTTTGGTTATACAACAAAGTCCCATGAGTACATTGAGGTCTCCTGAAAGACCATTTAACTAAATGGGCACAAGTACTGTGCATTGAAAGCAAAACATCTTTCACCTTTGAATTTAAGGTCCTCCTTTAACAAGTCAGAGAGGGATGTATATTTGATTACTTTGCTAAGGATCAAGGGAAAAAATCCAACGTCTCTGGTAACTCAGTATTGCTTATAAAGAGCTGCCTAAGCAAAGGATATGCAAAATCCAAGTATATTCACAAGATGTCTTTCTTCTGGAGAGGTGATGCTGATATCTACAGTATTCCAGCACGCTAGGTCAGTGCTGCCAAGTGGACCGTGACCTTCACTGCAGGATACTGTTACTGACACCATCTAATATTGCCAGTACCCATCCTAATTCTGCCATCTACCAATCACCCTGCTTCTAAGAGCCTTAAATGCTCAGAATGTTTTAGATGCTTCAAATCTAGGTTAGTGTGAGTTTCCACCTTCCCTGAATTGGTAAGGTCTGCAGCTGCACAAATTCTCGTCCATTTCCAAGTACACAAACATATTAAGCTGGAACTCGCCCAGAACAGCCTGTCCTACCAGTTGTTGCACAGATCCACATTTCCAGACATAGAGAGACCCTCAATTCTGCAGGTCCTGCCTATCTGACATGTGGAAAACTATCTCTCTGAACATATTGTTAAATACCACCAAGGGCAGCTTTTCAACCCTTACCACCAGTCCTTTTTAAGTGCATGAGGGGATGCCTGAGGGATTGCACGTGTTACTTGTGCACTCACATTGGCATGGTGACTGCTTGTGGACACCTGAAACCACCTCACTCAGTCTCGAGGTGGAATTTTAGTTCAGACAAGCTGGTTCAGCTGGGGGACAGAACCAGCCCTGCTTCTTACTCTTTTGTTAGCAAGATGTCAGCTTCAGGGTGACAACATAAATGGGTGCTGACACTCACTCAGTATTTCCCCACATTTCCAGAGTGTCTGGAAGAGCAGTCAGGTTCTCTGAGAGTTAAGTGAGAAAGAATCATGCTGCTGCAGGTGTGGATTTCATAAAGTAATGGATGAATCCTCCCACACCTCCACACTGGCCAGGTCGTTCCCTGTGGTAGTGCAGGGCACTGGTGCTGTGGGTGCAGCACTGCAGCTTCTCTCAGAGCCACCAGGCACCTGGGAAGAAGCTGTGGCTATCTCTAAGAAAGGTCCATCTCTGCCTGCACTGCTGCTCCACACGCTGTGTGTGCCTGCCCCGGGGGCCTGCCTGCCTTGTGAGCCTCCAGGGCAGCGTGTTCTTGCCACACAGCTCAGTATGGCCAGTGCACCTGCAATGCATGGCCCTACACAGAGGAGAGAAGCCTTCATCTGCCGACTGTGCAGAGCCTCCATGCACCCCAGTACTGCAGTAATATGTAAAGCTCTCTATGAGTTCCCATGAGTTCTAGGGCCTTACATGCAGTGACTCACATATAACTTTAAATACACCCACTCACACCTAGGCTGGAGTGGCTGAGATTGTCTGTACCCAGACACCTGACACCCTCATTAAATCTGAAGTGAACACAGACTCCTGGTTATGTAACATAATGCCAAAGTAAAACATTATTTTTTTTTATCTTCTTTTGGGAAGAAGCCCCAAATGGAACTTGCATTCCATTCTCTGTTTTTAGTACATGACTTCAGATCCCCCAGGCAAAAGATTTTTAAGGGCAACATTAATTGTTAATCTTTTTTTGACTTGTACTTGACATTTGACATTATGAATGGAGAATTCTTTAATTTAATGTTTTGCTTAGATTATTTCACTGCAGTACCAGCACAAGGGAGCACTCCCTTCTGCAACTTAAAACAGGGCAAATACTACACTCTTCTGCCATTCCCTCTTGGCAAACACTTAACATCTGCTTCAGAAGGAACTGAGAACAGAAATAGAATTTCTGTTTTCTACTACATTGCATTTCTAATTTATTTTAGTGAAAATCATTGGAGATGATTTTCACTAAAATAAATTCCTCCTAAAATTAGGTTTGCTATATCTGAGTGTGCTTCAAATCAGATTATAGAATTATAGACTACAGAAATAAAAGAGAAATTCAAAGACCTTGATAAAATCAAGATTTTTCTGTACAGACCCATAGTATTAGATTTTAAGTGAAACACTTGATACTAAGAAAGATAATATACTAGTCTCTATTAAATTGGAATTTTTATAAAATATCTTTAACATTAGAAATATTTTCTATCTGGTGTTTTTGAATGTATGACTATAGCAGACACGTCGGGTTAAACATTTTTTCAGATTCACTTTGAGTGCCTTGTGTTCCCTCGAACTGCCAGAAGATATCATAAATCTTTATTACCCTGTGCTCTGAACATTTGATGACAGCACTGGGACCCACGTGAACACAGATGTTGAAAAACTGTACCTGACTTTGCATTCAAGGAACTAGCTGGATACCAAAAGTACATGCTGAACTAGATCAGCACATGCAGTCAGTTAACAATAGCATATGCTCACCTCCTAGTTCTGTCAGTACTTTTCTTGTCAGTACGCTGTAGAAGAGATCACAGCAAAAGGCTTTCTCTTTTGACTCATCCCATTTTCTTTAATAGCTAGTCTTACTTCAGTGATTGCTAAAATGTTTCACTGAATATTTCAAATGGTGCTATTTTCATTAGTTCAATATTCTTTTCTTGGTGTTGTTGGTTTCTAAGGGGGCAATGGCCATAATTTCGTGAAGCCCAGTGATCACATATATATTTTGATCAAAAATTAACAGTGATTCATTCAAGGCCTGCAATTTTTATTTCTGTTTTAAAGTAATTGATGTGTAAACACCTGTATGCATGAAATTGGGGTCACCTTAAAATGAAGGTGAAGATATGAATCTGAGTATGTAGATGTACTATGTATAACTAGACTTAAATCAGTAATAACAAGTTTAGGCCCTTAGAAACAGCAATCAATAGACATAGGATATCTGTAGTTTTGTAGTTTTGTAGTTTTATAGTTTTATCATTTTCCAAGCAATGGTGAGAACAGTGAAATAAACAGGTGTACAATTCATACTAGGGGATAGCAGTTAAACAAAGAAATTATATGCAGGCTTGGAAATGTGTCTTACAATACAACATGTACATTGCAAGAAAGGAAAACAGATCTCAGTGTCTTTGGATTTAAAACTGTTGGACAGCTGTCAAATCTACAATCACTTTGCCAGCAGTCTGCCAGTGCTACAGCCCTTGCCTAACTATATAAGTGAATGTATTTCCCTAGAGAAATCAATTTGTGACACTGTGAAGAATCAGCTACAAAACCTACAAAACTCATCTTTTCATAATCAAGAGCTCCATAAAAGACCAGTTCCCAAGTTATGCTTCAAGTTACTTAAAATGAGAGTAAAATGGATTGTATAGAGGTGTGGCATTTACAATCAGTATAGATAACCTCATGAAGTTGTAAAAACACATTAAATAGTTCACAAAGCATGATAAAACCCACCATGTACATATCTGATGTCATTTGGAATGGCTGATGGTGTTCCTTCTCTCTGATTTTGGTTTGCCTTAAAGCCTCATGCTGTTGTCCAACAGCTGAATTCAGGCACAAGAGGTGAAAGAAAACTGGAATCATTAACTTCTTCAGCCCTCCTACAGCAATTCCCATTCATAATCCAGAGCCCTCAGCATAGGACTGGAAGGGCATTTATCATGTTGTTATCTTCAGTGAGTGTTACTTTGAAGGTAGTGGCTGGAAGGAATTTTGCTGAATAACAAATCCCTGAACTGGATGTACCCAAACCTTGTTCAAGCTCTTTCAGCTTTTTAGAACAATCCTCATTCAGTTCCAAAATCCAGGCAGAGATATTATTAAAACAGGTATTTGAAAAACATAAAAGGCTAAAAGGCTGCATCAGATAGTACAGTCAGGGACTGCCTCTTTGAGGCACAGCCCCAGGCATGGCATCATGGCCACCAGTGAATCCAGACTGCACATTTTGTTAGAATGTGTTAAATTATGCTATCCAGTAAATCATAGTAATTAACCAGTTGTCTGTGCACTACTGTTTCTAGCCATGCACTAACAGATAAACCAAGTATGTTCTGCCCAGGTGGAATGACACTGTTCTCTATATACAAAATATGCAAAAAAAGAAAATTATCTAAAATTGAAATATACAAAATGCACAGCTTTTTTTTTTTCTTTTCTGTTTTTGCAGGACATGCTAAATGCAGCCTTTACAATTGATGAAGTCTCCAGATGAGAGAAAAAAGTTGTTGTATGCCAGTCACTGAATGGAGGCAGTCCAACTGAATGTATTGAAAATTCCAGTGATGACTTCTGAGTAGACCACTGATCACAGGATATACAATGGTATTCCACAGCAGGTGGATGGTGAAGTCTAGTAAACTGCATTATTTTAGGAATGAAGGGATAGCCAGTAGAAACAGAAGGCCACACAGATTACTCAGAAGCACTGTAAGCTCAGTAACCTCATGGCTGCATTTGTCTAAATGCAGCAAAATTCAACCTTTTTGCTTCTGACACTATCACAATGATGTTAACTGAACCCCAGTGGTTAATAGTGAAGCTTTTACATGAATTCCTATATTATTTTCACTAATTCAGGAAGGCTCTGTAAGCCAAGATTCTAGTTATTTGGGGCATCCTAAACACTGACACATGCATCTCAAAAGAAAATCAGAAAGGATGCATTGTTTTCAAAGTTCTGTGATGAAATTTTGAAACGTTTTTTCAATGTACAGTAAAATTACTGACTTTATTAACTTTCCAAAACATAAAGATCACTTGGCTTGCTGGATCTCCCTCATCATTGCCCAGCTGTGCAGGCTACTCTAATACTGAGGCAATAAACATAGAATCATTTAGGTTGGAAAGGACCTCTAAGATCATTGAGTCCAACTGTTAACCCAGCAATGCAAAGTCCATCACTAAGCCATGTCCCCAAGTGCCACATATACATGGCTTTTAAATACCTCCGGGGATGGTGACTCAACCACTTCCCTGGGCAGTCTGTTCCAAGCCTTGACAACCCTTTGAGTGAATAAATTTTTCCTCATACCCAATCTAAACCTTGTTCCCTGACGATCTTATTTGGAAATAGATGTTTGGACACAGATATCCTACTGCTATTGAGTGCAATTTGAGGCCACTTCCTCTTGTCCTACTGGTTGCCTGGGAGAAAAGGCCAACTTCCACCTTGCTACACACTCCTTTCAGGTGGTTGCAGAGAATGATAAGGTCTCCTCTCGGTTTCCTTTTCTCCAGACTAGACAATCTCTGATTCCTCAGCTGCTCCTCATAGCACTTGTATCTTGTCCTTGCACCAGCTTCATTGCCATTCCTGGACTTGCTTCAGCACGTCAATGTCTTCCTTGAGTGAGGCTTAGAACTGGACACAGGACTTGGGGTGCAGCCTAACCAGTGCAAAGTCCAGGGGGAGACCGCTGTCCTATTCCTGGTAGTCACAGTATTTCTGATACAGACTAGGATGCTGTTTGCCTAACTTTAAATTTATTTTTCTTCACATATAAATGGTGAATAACATCTTACATGTTTTATCTTTTACTTGCTTCTCCTTGGTAATGCTTTGAGAATGGTTTCTCTCCCTTCTTCCTGGCTTAGGCAGGCTGATCCTCCTCTTTTTATGTTGTTTCCATTTTGTTGGACAGAGCTTTTTGTTCCCTGATGATCTTATTTGGAAATAGATACCTAAGTTAAATCTAAATGTTTCTAATCAGATGGACACAATGTGAAATGGAAGAGATGTGTCTTCCTTGTACCTTACAGATTACTATCAGCTTTGTTGCTCAGTGTTTATGAATCAAAGCTTTCATAGTTTGACACAAACAGTAATTGTACTGCCTGAACACACTTATATGAAAATTCCTATCAGAATGCAAAAATTGTGCCAAGTGTGACTCAAAAAATAACTTACCCTCCATTTGCAGAAATGCAATTTAATAATGTTTATTACACTTTTGGAAAGATCCCATATAATCTGACAAAATATGTAATTTAAAATTGGTAAGATGTCACTGCATCTTACTCTGACAAACACATTAATTGAAATCTAATTACTAAAATTTTAATGCAATTGTTATTAATAACATAATAAGGTAATTTAATGTTAGTCTTAAACTTTAGGAATCTCATCATCCATTTTGCACTCAAACTAGTATGTCATTAGCTTATGAATTAAAAGGATATTTTGCTGTTAGTTGCTCCTGACTTTTATGATAACACAGCATTCCAGTATGGCTCAAAACCATAAAGGTAAATCTTACGAGAATGATTGCTATTATATATGACTTCAGATAAGAGTCAATATTAATCTTGTTATGTGACTATGTGAAGTATGGTTGTCATACTGTACATACATCTCCATGCATTTGAATTAATGAGGATTGCTGTATGGAAAGGTGCTTTCCTTGTGCCAGCTCTTTAATCTTTATCTGAGTTTATTTAAATCACAGAAAGAGAATAAAGCAAAACAAACCAAAAGTGGGGGGTTTTCTATGGAGCTGCTAAATTGAATGGACTCAGAGATGGAGCTGGTGAATGCCAGTGTTGGCTTAAGTGTGGGGCAGAGCCTTAGGTCTGTCAATGTGGGTACAGGGAGAAGGAAATGATAATGGTGGACTGGGAGTGAGATCTCACCCTTTTAGTGGCAGTGAGATGCTGGATGGGCTCAGCTAGCCATTGAACTATACCCAAAATATGGTTGAAGTTTCAACCAGGTGTAAAAGCCAATTCACTTTACAGTTTCACAGTAAATTAATGGGTTCTTAATCTAGTTAAGTACTGGTAGTCATTAGTCCAGGGAGAAGAGAGTTAACCACAGAATAAAAATAAATCCTTTGCTCTTGAAATTTTCATGGAGTCTTTTTTTGTCTCTCTTTTTTTCCTCTTTTTTCTTCCTGCCTTACCACAGCTCATCCATTCTACTATGTCTGCAGTCTGCATGGTGCCTGACAGAGAGAGACCATGAAAATGCTATGATCAGCTAGCAGAATCACAAGGCTGAACTACAATCACCAACAGATACAAGCTTGGGATTTATATTTAGCTATAGTGCTAGTGCAGTTTGCAATTTAGGATGGGCATACCTGATTTTTCTTTAAATTAGCTAATCTTCTTAAGAGCAAATTCCTAGCCTCTACAACACTGTGATTGGCACAAAGTCATTTACTTTTTCCCATCATGGCGAGACTGTTTCCACTTATGAATCCTATTTTTCTTCTGTGAGTACAGCATTATGTGCTGTTATGCATAGCTAGCAAAATGTGAACTTTCTAGAGAGAAACTGAGAGTGACTGTAAAGAATTCATTGCGTAGCAAGAATGTGACACCTAGTGGATACACAGCACTGAGGAAATGTGACAGTCTCATCAAGCAATATTGCCATAAGATGACCTTGTCCAATAGAAAAATTAATTTGATAGCAGAAAAGAGATTGATTTTGAATGACTATTTGCATGGGCCAAAGTAAGTGGATAGTGTCAAGTCCCCACTGAAAACTCAGAAATGTAGAAGGTGTCAGAGATTGTTTTGAAATAATTGTTTGTAAACTACTAGCAGATTGAGGATGACAGGCCAAGGAGGCCAGAGGCCCAAGGCCCAGGAAGACATTGTGGATATTTGTGAGACGCATCATAACTGGAGACATCCAAGATGCAAAACACAAGAATAAGGTCTAAAGCCCCCTTTTTGTTAAACCCACCTTTCTGTTACTGCCATGCTACTTCTTCAGAAAGTGAGAGTTTTCACAGTAGGTGATGCTCAGAGATTAACAACAATATGGAGAGGCCACTGGAAGCTGGAGAAGACTGAAACACAGTTTAAGAAGTCTGACATTCTGCCCGAACTATCTGAGACAGACGGTGTCTGTCTTCTACTCTGCACTGCAGTCTCTAGTACCTACATTTCAAGTATTTGCATATCCCCATTCTCCATGGTGCCCTAGACCCTCACTGCTTCGTTGGCTATGGATACTAGAAAAATTCATCACCAAAAGTTGATGTTCATAACTCAAGCTCCAGGAGGAGATTTGGGCCACGTCAAGAGAAGGACATGAGCCAGCAGTGTGCCCAGGCGGTGAGGAAGGCCAGTGGCATCCTGACATCTATGAGGAATAGTGTGGCCAGCAGGACTGGGGAACTGATTGTCCCCCTGTCCTTAACACAGGTGAGGCCACACCTTGAGGGCTGTGTCCAGTTCTGCACCCCTCAATTCAGGAAGAGCATTTTGAGGGGCTGGAGCGTGTCCAGAGAAAGGCAATGGAGTTGGCAAAGGATCTGGAACACAAGTGCTGTGAGGAGTGGCTGAAGGAGCTGGGATTGTTTAGCCTGGACAAGAAGAGGCTCAGCAGTGACCTTATTGCTCTCTACAAACACCTGAAAGGACAGTGTAGCCAGGTGAGGATTGGCTTCTTGTCCCAGGAAACCAGTGCAGAACAACAGGAATATAGTCTGTGCCAGGGGAGGTTTACATTGGACATCAGGAGAAATTTCTTCACAGAAAGGATGAATAAATATTGGAACAGACTATCCAGGGAGGTGGTGGAGTCACTGTCCCTGGAGGTGTTTAAGGAAAGACTGGATGTGGCACTCAGTGCCAGGGTCTGGTTGACACAGTGCTGTTCAGTCGTTGGTTGGATTCAGGGTCTTAGAAGCCTTTTCCAACCTAATTGATCCTGTGATTCTGGGACAGGAGGCAGCACAGGCAGCAAAAGTGGAAATAAACAAGAGGATGAAGGTGAGAGCTGGCGGTGCATACGAGCATTGCTGAAACACTGACACTGGAGCATTTTTCAAACGCTGACATGGCAGCATTTTGAAAGGCCGCCGAAGGGGCGGCCGGGCCG